>NC_134847.1:27086926-27702134 GCF_965363235.1 Mytilus galloprovincialis | reverse complement strand
TGTCGTTTTTGCACTTTATAGATGTAATTGTTAAATACATAATACTCTTAATAAAACTGAGGGACAACCAACACAACACGAGTTGTATAATTGTTTGTACTATCTATTTGTTTAATTGGCGTACAATAGCACAATAAATACATGCCATAGATTCCAACGCTTATATCCAATGTAAAGAGCTACAAGATAATCCCTTTTCACACTGTCTGAACAGACGTAGAGATCAAGAATGATTGCCTTTATTTTAATGTCCAAATGAAAACAAGATGCATGTGAATAGTCTAGTCAAGCGGAATTTATGATTTTATGTATCTCTTAGCACAAATGATACCCAATCAGTTATTACTTATCCAGTTAATGTTTTTTTGTTTATGTTAAATTATGTTTACAATTCGAATTGAACATTTTTACAGATAATAAAAAAAAATCTTATGAAATTTTCTATTATGGAAGTGTCGTCATCGATATTTTAAGATACTTCAAGCAATCTGTTTCCAATAGACTTGGGTGATTTCTTTTTCGCCAACATAATATCGTATTTTGACATCAATGTCTTCCACATCCCCTTTGCCCTCTGATTTCATTTTTGTTTCTCATAAATCCAGCAAAACAAATGATATTATAATGGATTCAACGTGACATACTTGTATGACCATTTCAAATATGAATTCATTTGTATTGCAAACGAGGCAAGCATGCCCATGGTATGATCTTTCGTGCAAATGTTTTAATCAATTGAATATGCATAATATATTTCGGACTAAAAAGGCTGAGAATACCGGCACATGAAAGGGTTACTCAATATTTATTAACACCCTCATGTTTTGTCTTTTAAATGGCAAATTAATTCTTCATCGGTATAATAGTTAATAGTATGTGTATACCTATTGCATATCGTAGATACAAGTTCGACATTAAAATACGTCAGAACAAATTTTGATAAGGGTGCATGAAATACAGTTGGTTTAATTTCTTTTAAAATATGTATAATTATAATTTGTATTGCCTCCAAACAAAGTTGTCGGGTCCATAAAGTTCTACTCTTGTCCGTCATCATTCTGTTATTAGGTGAGCTGTTATTCCGTCATTCCACATTCCTTCATTCCGTCATTCTGTTATTTTGTCATTTTGTCATACGTATTTTATTGATAAACACCTTTAGATATTGTGCTAAATGATATGGTACATATTTTTATGTACTTTTGAAGTTTCTATAGAATAATAAAAAAGTATTTAACATTTTAATAGTAGGACACTTTTATTCTGTTGCTTAGATCAGATTTACCTGTTTTTGTACTTTCATGGAACCAGTACACTCTATTATGCAAAGTATGCTGAATTTTTCAGCACTAGTCAGTAAAATGTATATTTTAGACATGAAATAAATGCCATTTTATTTAAACGTAACACAAAGTAACCATTTATGCTTAAATTACATAGAAAGTAATGGTGCTTTGAATTAGTGGTTTTTTCCGCTCTTTGAATTTTTGCCGAAATTACGGTCTTTGGACTTTGATAAATTGTTAAAAATGACAGTTATACAGACTTTTATTCTTAGCTCCTTCAGATATTAAGCTGATTATAGGTATGTGAGTTACAGATCAGTTTTAAGTTTTGTTCTGCTCTGCTAATTTTTGTCGAAATTACGTTTTTGGACTTTGATAAATTATTGAAAAGTAGTTTTACAGACTTTTTGTCTGAACTCCTTCATATCTTGGACTGACTTGTTGTATGTGAGTTAACCATGATGATTTACAGACAACCAGTAAGTTTTGCTCCACTCTTCTTATTTTTGCCGAAATTTTGGACAGTTACAGTCACAGTCACAGTTATCCAGACTTTTTTCTACATGCCTTCAGATTTTGCCATTTTGATTTTACCATGATGAGTTACAGAATAAGTTTATGTTTCGTTCTGCTATGCTGATTTTCATGTCATTTCAACATATCTTGTGAGGTCTGCAGTACATCCACTTCCTGTTTGCTGATAGTTTTAAATGTAACACCTCATTAATCAAGGAAGTTTTTCTTTAAACTTGTATTGGTCTTCAGACCTGGATACAATCTGTACATGTTTGTGTCCACATGTGTTGTTGAAATTGAAGATTTTTATTTAACGTTTTGAGACGGGGCCATTCTTGTCGTTTAGAAACATCTTGTTTTAATAAAATCCTTCAGTTGTCTCATTTTGTTAAGCTTTGTTTATATCTGTCATATTCAGAGTGCATTTCTGTCTAAACAAAGTTTTATAAGCGTTGTGTGCTGTTTGTTATAGTTTGTTAACCGTTACAAAAGTAGAAACAAATTCATCGTTTAATTAGTGTTTATTGACCCTGTTTGAACTGTCAAAAAAAAGCATGCACAAGCTGTTGGTATTTGAACTTATTATGCGGGGAAAATAGCCTCCATAGAAAAAGTTATAGACAGAGGAAGGACATCGCTTCTCCGTGCATATTTAATTTTATTGTCAGTTCTTCATCTTTGTCAGATGAAGGTATGCAGATAGTGTTAATAAACAGTGTGGGATCAAGAAATGTTCATAAGTGAGGTTCCACTGACTACCGAAGAGGGGCCCGCTCCGGTCGCGCGTAGGTGATTCCCTATATAATAAACCGAAATTTGTCCAAAAAAGGGGGGCCTGGACCCCTGCCATTTTCTAAATTCGCCTCTGATAAAGCCCTTTTTTTTTAATAAAAGCAATGAAGGAAAGGGGTAATACTAAATTTGAGTTATTTAAGGCATTGTTTTGAATTATGACCAGCAAGAACAAACCTCTTTTTGAGTGCGAAAAAATATGTTTAGATGTTAAACATGTTAAAGTTGGACAGAAATGCATCGTTTTTACTCAGAAACGACTAACCACAAACTGAAGACGCATTTGCAAGACGCATTTGCACCGAGTATATAGTTTGTCAAAGTTGATGCGAACTTTGCAAACGTATGTTAGAAATAAATGATCTAAACGTGTGCTCGCTGAACCGTTTGTATCGTTTGTGTTAGAAAGTAATGCGCTCCCAGTCAATTGTGAAGTACATGCAAATATTCAATGAAATTTAGACCATTAATGTCAAACAAATAAAAGGTGAAACGGATCGATTATAGAAGTTGGTAAGCTTCACTAACTATTAGTTGCTTCATGTCAAAAGCAAAATTGTTTACGTAGATTAAGGCTTATACCTGTAATCTAAGCACACAGTGTTATACATTTTAAATTCATATGTGGAAAATTTAATAATCAGACACAGATCAACAATACAAAAAAATAAAAGACATCCTAGATAAAAAGATTATACAAGTATAAGTTATCCAGATAGGCTATCAATACCAAAATCCTCTTGAGAAAAAGAAAAGAAATGTATTGAAAATTAATAAACCACTGACCATGTTTCTGAACTTACACTTTTTATTGACTTCTTTGCAGAGTTGTCGAATTGTTATAGCACTGAATCCCCTTCAATATAATGGAATTTGAATCTGTCATACAAGTGAGAGGTTAAGCTATCTGTAAAACCACCGTTTTCTACATAAGCCAATGCCTGAACCAATTGAAAATCAGGAATATGACAGTTGTTAGCCATTCGTTTAATGTGTTTGAGCTTTTGATTTTGCCATTTGATTAGGGACTTTCCTTTTGGAATTTTCCTCGGAGTTCAGTATTTTTGTGGATTTACCTTTTCTCTAACATAATTTGATTGGTATGGTAACAAAGAGAAGACTGTAGAAGGTTTTTTTAAAAATAGTTAAGAAAAAGCAATTAAAATTAAATGAATACCAAAGAGAGGGACGAAAGATACCAAAGGGACAGTCAAACTCATAAATAGAAAATAAACTGACAATGTCATGGCTAAGAAAGACAAAGACAAACAGACAAACAATAGTACACACGACAAAACATAGAAAACTAAAGAATAAACAACACGAACCCCACCAAAAACTAGGGGTTATCTCAGGTGCTCCGGAAGAGTAAGCAGATCCTGCTCCACATGTAACATCCGTCGTGGTGCTTATGTGATAACAAATCCGGTAAATAGTCTAATTCGGTAGGTCACATTTATGAAAGGGAAAATGATTGTAGATACGACGTTGCGTTATATTATCAACGACTTGACTTAGTATTGTTTCAAAGATTTAGCAAATAATTGTTCTTTCATTAATGTGATGTTTCAATCAATTTGGATTAAAAAGCATTGAAAACGTGTTGTACCAGTCTTTTCGTGTCATTTTCGCATGTTTAGATTGTAGTATGTCTGTTACAACAGACACCAACCTCAATACATTTCGATCAAAATTGCCTGGTGACGTTATATTTCCTCATTTTAGAAATTTGAAATGGACTGACTAGTAGTATTACCACGAATTATAAATCCTACTGATTAAAGACATTTGATAATTACTTATTATCAATGACCTGTGGGACTTGAGTAAAGGTGAAAAACGAGTTTAACATTATTATAAGTACTCCAAGCACTATCCTAAATAGATAAAAACAACAAAATGAGAAGCGATTAGGTTGTTAAGAACCAGAAGTTTATATTTATTGAGATCAACGAAATCGTATGAAATTCGTAAAAATTATTAACCTGGCAACTCCATACTTATACATTATAAAACTTTTGGTTTTTGCATTGAAAAGACAGACATTTACCTTATGTTATCCAGAAGTATCTGCAACAGTAAAAGAGTCTTGACGTGAAACAATCATTCTGATCTGAACTTCCCTTAAAAGTCGAAACATTATATGATTAAGTATTTTCAGTCTTTTAGTCAATTCTTAGAGCAATCCACTGCGGCAAATATAGTTTGCTTGGAGTCATTTAAGGTCTGTTAATTATATGTTAGAACCTTTTAGTATTTACATAAACATATCAACATTATACTGTATTGTTTGACAAGCTTCTGAACTGTACTGAATTTGATGGAAATGAGTTGTTTTAACTGTATTGAATTTAACGGTGGGATTAGAAAAAATGACAAAAAGATTACATATGACTGAATAGTTTATCATTCCAACCTGTAACATGATGTTTATATCAGAAAGACCACTTCAGATCGAAACGGGTTATTGTTTGCTGGTTAAGATTATAAAATAGAAACACTATCATTGAAAAGAAATATTTTAAAGGAAATAGAAGTAGTGTTATATAAGACGGAGTATTTATGTTCCAGACCGTATGAGTATTTGGACCGTACGCGTACGGTCTGGACCGTATGCGTACTTTTTCAAAATACGCATACGGTCGGACCGTACGCGTACGGTCTGACTAATAATAAGAAGATGGTCAAGTTTATCAGATACAAATGTAAATAACCGATCAACAAATCTTATATCTCAAATTAATATAAAAAAATCAATTGATATTGAAATGAAAACTTAATATCCTAACTTTTGAAAAAGGTCAAGCTAGTTTAATCTGTTAATCTCCTGTAATTAGCATGTCAGTAATACATTAATTAAAGTCCAGTATGCTCATTGAAATTGAGGTTAACGGATGTAAACAAAACGTACAAGGACAATTGTTTTATAATATTTGTGAACTTTAAGAAAAAAAAATATATATATGCAAAGGAACATGCATGAACTGCAAACATGTAAATGTAAAATAATAAAAAAAAATATCATTCCTTGTGGTAGTTAGTGTCAACTTGAGCGAGTGTACAAAAATGGGATTCAGATATAGAATTAAACAAACATTTAATTTCAATTGTACGCTTATTCACTTATCCATCTAATGTAAAAATAGCATCTTGGAGAACTAAAGCTACACATTTTTGGTAATTGTTTGTTTTTTTTTTTTTTTAAATTTAACCCATATGATACCAAAACATGTATGGTCAGCTGGACCGTACGAGTATACGTATACGGTCCGCACCGTACGCGTACGGTCCAAATACTCGTATGGTCTGGAACATTTACATGTAAAAACACTACATGTACACACTATTAATTTAAAGAATGTAAAATTTACTGAAGTGACTTTAAATGTTATATCATTGCTTCCTTCTATGATATAAATAACTAACAGATTATCAGATACTCCATATTTGAAAATAGGTCTATAAGTAGTATTTCAATATACGTTTTGTACTTAAGCTAAATGTAACTGAGCATTCTATTGCCAGAAATATACTGTAGAAACATTAATTTTCGTGGGTTTAAAATTTCGTGGTTGTGTCTCTATATAAGATTTCATGGGGATTTAGTTTTGTGGTTTCCAGTAAATAGAAGTGATATTATATATAGGCTAAATACTCGTGGAGGGTTAATTTCGTGGATATAATCTTTTCACGAAATAAACGAAATGAAATCCTCCACGAAAATTTCTGCTTTTACAGTATATACACATTTAAGAGATGCGGTGTGGTCACCTACGAGAAACTATCCACTATATACTAAGAACATGCATGTAACACATCATAGGTCACCGTACGGTTATTAAAAAAAATAGTTTAAAAGTGATATAATTGCGTGTTGTTTCTGTATGACAAGTTAATTTAAAAATGGATTTTAATTGGCATAGTGACACTTGTTCGATTTGTTTTTCATTTCTGTTTCTATTGAAATTTTTGTTGATTATCTGGCAGAATAATAAAGATGAAGAGTCAATGGCCTTTCTAGATCTTGATGATTTTTTTAAAACTTAAGTGCATTTATATATTTCGAAATTTATTACGACTTCATTTGTGCTAAACTAATACACATTTTCGTTTTGGGACCAGCTGAATCTCCCTCCCCTTCCCCGGGTGTGAAAGAGCCATTGGTACATTTGGGTTCTTTTCAGCTTTTAGTCGGGTTGTTTTCTCTTTGACACATTTCCCGTTTCCATTCTAAATTTTATCTAGTTTAAATTTTCTGCTAAAAAGTACACACCAACGTAAAGGATATGCCACAACACAGTAACTATGAATTAACGTCACTTCTAAAAATAGAGTAAATAAAGCATTATCATAAAAATATACAGTTTAAAGTATTTGTTTTAATCGCATGCTGTTTTGGTGGTTTTTTTGTAAAGTTTATAACATGAATTTCTTTTTTTCAATTTTTTATGTATTTATAGATCCCATATGATTCATAAAATCTTGTTAATTTACACAATAAAATTTTGACATCGGTCGTGCACCAAATTCATTCTTTCTCAACATATTTTCTAATCAACAATAAAAAAAACTTCTTAAATGTCTATAAATGTAATGACGTTACGCGCGATGTTCGTACATACAAGTGTAACACGACGTCGCGACTTTTTCAGTAAACAAGCTTATCTTTTAAAGAAGTTAAACTTTACTAACGTTTATGTTATTGACAAATGATTATTGTGTGTTTGTTTAATTGTTTGTGATCATTACATTCCATTTTATTGGTGTGTACATGCGGAAACAATAACTAAATAAGTCTTTTAATTCCTTCACTGTTTATTAGCGTTTCGGTATAACAAAAAAAGAAACGCCCCGCTAAATCATCTTCCATTTTTCTTAGAGTTTCAGGGTAAGTAAATGCGAATAATAAATAGTACATTTGTACTTTGAATTTTCTTCATCCTTTTATAGGGACAGTAGAGTTCTCTCTGCAATTAAGTCAGTCATTGTATATTCAGTGTCAGTTGTGTCGTCTTCGTCAGTATGTTTTTCATCAGGTCAAATATCAATATATAAAGGCACGACCTCATTGCTACCATGCAATTGAGTTTTTAACTAGTATACATTCGTCGCAATAATAACATAAAATATATATTAGCTTGTCCGGGTGTGAGTAAAATATTAATGTGAAGTTTGTATCCCTAGTAGGTTAAAAGTTATGAACCGAATCAAGATTTGTTGTGTCTACAAACCTGAATATCCGCTTCCTTCAATAATGAGACTTCGTATCGTTCAGGTTAAAATATGCCAGGGTTTCGTCAAAACTATATATTTTAAATACAAAATTCAACGGCATGTGTAGAATAAAAAATGTATATTTTACCCGTTTTCAAAATCTTTTGAATAATCAGAAAAATGGTTTGTAACGTTTACGTCAAAATTGAGTCTGAAACGTCGTTTTTACGCAAGTGCGACATTCTAGTAAGACTCAGAAAAATCGACGGTGATTTTAAATTACTAATAGGAAATTGATGTATTTTAGATTTTTGGAAAATTGATAATAATAACATTTCGAAAAATAATTCGATTTTATCATAGCACGGGTAAGTAAAAAATTGCCGTAAATTTGAGTTAAGTTCGTTTTTATGCCAAAAAATGGAAGTGCGACAACATTGTAAGCCTCTGAAAAATCGCCCATAAATCATAATTTTATATTTTTTAGAATATTTGTCTAAAATTTTAAAAAATTAAGCAAAATAACATTGACGTAGAAATAAAAATTCAAACTTTTTTCAATTCTATATTAATTTTTTTGAACTCTCAAAACTGTAATCCCCCTAAAAATTCCCAGTGGGACAAAATTGCCTTAGTTGTATGGAACGCATTTTTTTCTTAGGAATTATAATAGCATCATAAAATATTGCGTAAATGACTGAAGAAACATTTCTGTAAGACAATGGAAAAATCCGTTTTTTAAAATATTTAATGTTCAAGATACAAATCATGGTTCAGTTGTAACAATAAACGAAACATGTTACGTGGGACACCCTAAAAAATCCCGTTTTTTTAAATTGAAGCTTGTCGCATATAACATAAAACATAGTTTATACAATTATTTTCTTTGTTTTTCTTTTGAAAAACCTTTTATTTTAAAATGCTTACAACAGAAATTTATTTTAAGTTACAAAATTGCAATTTTGAGACCTGTATCTTGCCGAACACGTCAATTTTTTCAATGAGGTACGAACATCGCGCGTAACGTCAATGATGTTATAAAATATTCAGAGAATGCCTTTTCATTGATGTGAACCGTCTGTGAGTCAACATTTATATTTTCTGAAGGTAGAATGAAAAGTATTTAAAACCATATATTATTTTCCAAAAAAATATATATCGCTTATATTTACTTTATATCACTTACTAAGTACCTTAACATAAGCTCTGGTTTAATCTTTACCAGCTGATGAGATCTATAATTATACATTATAATTTACATCAGATTTAACAAAAATACGTTCACGCTCCATAAATCCGATTTAAATACACAAAAAATACGAGACATGACCGACAATATCTTACTTAAATGTCAAATTAAAAAAATTAAGATAATACAGCATTTTTATAGAAAGACAATCGATTTTGAAATTCATCAAGGGATATATTATCCCAAGACAGTCTAATATGTATTACTCTCTATAGGGCATATACGTAGTAAACTATATCAGGGGAGGGTTGGGGTCCCACTAACATGTTAACCCCGCCAAATTCTGTATGTATGTGTCTGTCCCAAGTCAGGAGCCTGTAATTCAGTGGTTGTCGTTTGTTCATGATGTAGTGACTCTGCAGCTTTCGCTAATATAACAGATGATAATTAGTGTACACCAATTTGAAGCATACTTAATGCCTGTTAAAAAAAAGACATTATTTCTTGTCATCGGTACGGCAGATTTTTTTAAGGCATTATCTCCTCCTTTGGTGCGTTTTCTTCCCTGGAGGAATCTGCTCTTTTCGGTTATATGGCAATAAGACTACATAATTGGCATATTGCCCTTTTAATATACCTAAGTAATTTCTAATACATATATAATGAGTCACTGTTAATAATTATTAGATTGTATGGGGACAATAAAGAGCATGAACAAGGTTGTGGCAGGAGCCCAACATCATATATCAGCACAAACCGAAGTTCAGAAAATAACAATATTTCATACCAAGAAAACTTCTGAGCAATGCATATCATTTTAAATGCAATGACTCTTTAAAAGAATACTATTTAAAATAAAAACAAACAAGAAATTAAAGAAAAATGACGTAAATAATGTAATATCACTCAGTCACCATCGAAACCAATATAATTACACAGAGAGAAGTTAATATCAAGTGGGATGAAAGACATAACGAGACAAGAGTAGAAGATATTTCAAAACATATAAAATCAGTTGTCATATTGGCAATTATACCACATCTCCTTCTTTGTATACTGATATATCCATCTTAAATGTGGAATAAATAAATCATTCATAAACAAGTTCTAAAGCTGTGAATCTGAAACCGTGCAAGTTGTACCAAAGCCTAAAACAGTAGCTAACTTTCAATTTATTTATATTGAAAAACCACAAATTTCATTTTTGCATGAAGTTTGAGTAGACATCCAACTAGCATTTGGGATTGTGCTGCTGGCTTGCTGTCTCATTAAAGTTTATCCCAATGCTCATATTTGAAATACATAATAAGGAAAAACTAGATTTATTTCAATTTCAAGCTAAATGTTTATTAAAATGATGACTCTCATTCTTTTTTCACTGTTGTTTCTTCTACTCCTACATCTGAAAAAAATACAAAATACCAAAAATAAAATAAAATAGTTCAAATTATTGTGTGCTGTTCGGTTGTTTCTATATTTTAATATCTAAAGCTTACTGGTAGTTTAAAATCAAGACAACAAATATCAAATGGATGAAAAAATGTTATGAGTAGCTGTTATTTGTTTTCATAGATTTTATGTATTTTCATCTGTGACTATTCCATAATTGCTATCTTGTAATTTGTCTAGTCTGTTTTGTAAAACCTTAAATATTGATAAATATTGATCAGTTTTTTTCCAGGCAAATGAACTAAAAAATGTAGTAAATACTTTCAGCATAATTCAACAACATACATGAATACATCTACTTAGTAATTATTACTTAAGCAAAGTTATTTATTCAAATATTAATTATCAAATTGTTTTTAATTTTGATTATATGATCATGTTGTTTGGTTGCTGTCTCGACAACATATGACTAATTTCAATGTTGTCTCTATAACATATTTGTTTCATGATATGTCTGTTTGAATAACCACCTACCTGATACATTTTCCAACCTAATCAAGATCTCCAAGTTAGACATCGGCATATCTATCATATCAGCAGAGCATAGTCAACTAGGCAAGGATAATTCTCCATTCTACTTCAAAATAAATAAAATACTCAATTGAAATAATACATATGTATCAAATGACTTTCAAAAATGTATATTAGGAATTTTATGTGCATAATTGTGTGTGTTCTCATAAATAGGTCACAAAAAGGACGGGCAATAACCATATAAAAAATATAAAAAAATAATAATAATCAATGATGGGTTAAATGATATAATACATCAGTAAAATGAAGCAACTAAACAATACAAATCTAACAATAATGTGTCAATAAGTACATGGATGCCTCACTCACGTTATCATTTTCTACATGTATGTTCAGTGGACAGTGAAATTGGGGTCAAACATCTAATTTGGTATTAAAATTAGAAAGATCCTATCATAGGGAACAGGTGAACTATATTTCAAATTGATTGGTCTTCAATTTCATCAAAAACTATCTTGACCAAAAACATTAACCTGAAAAGGGACAGACGGACAATCTTACAAACAGACGAACAGACAAGAAAATATAATACTCCTCTACTGTAGTAAGTGGGGCATATAAATTCTTGGTATTCTTTCTTAGTCAAAAATATTGTACGTGCAAAGCACAAACAAATTTATTTAGTTTTTTGACACGATTAATCAGATTATTTTTATTTTATAACACTACCTTATTGTAATGGAAATGGAAATACAAGAAAACAATCTGAGCATTCAGAATAATTTTTTTTTTGCAAATTGGGGATCAGTATACAATGTTAATGTTCCAGACCGTATGAGTATTTGGACCGTACGCGTACGGTCTGGACTGTATGCGTACTTTTTCAAAAAACTCATACGGTCGGACTAATATTAAAAAAGATGGTCAGCTTTATTAGATACAAATGCTTATAGCAGATCAACTAAATTAACTATCTAATTAATATAAAAAAGTTCAATTGAAATTGAAACAAAAACTTTATATTTTAACTTTTTTTAAATTCACGCTAATTAAATCGGTTAATCTCTTGTGTCTAGCATGTCGATCAGTAATACATTAATTAAATTATGATCACTGAAATTGAAGATATCGGAAGTAAATATCAAGTGGGAGGTCAATTGTTTGTAATATTTAGCAACTTTACCACAAAATGCAAATGCAAAGAACATGCATGAACTGCATACAAATGTAAAACATATTACGTTACTTGAATTGTGTCACCTTGGGCAATAGTACCAAAATTGGATTCAGATATACAATTAAACAAATACTTAATTTCAATTGTTCGTTTGTTCATTTTATCTAATTGTAATACATTATCAATAGCAATTTGTAAAACTTAAAATCACTAGTAAAGATTGTGATAAATGCTTGTTTCAATTTAATTTATTACCCATATGATCAAATAACATGTATGGTCAGCTCGTACCAGACCGTACGCGTATGGTCAGACCGTACGAGTATACGTATACGGTCCGGACCGTACGTGTACGGTCCAAATACTCATATGGTCTGGAACATAAACATAACACCCCCGCTTTCTTCAATTTAGTTAATTGTTCAAACTAATTCAAAGTTGATATAAAAAAATATATTGAAGGCGATTTCAGACAGGAGGTTTCTCTATACTAGGCTATTCTTGTAAATAAACATGGTTTAATTGAATTGAGAATGTGTTTTGGGAACGCAAATGTTAATACCCTGCCTGTAACAATATGCACCAGTCAACTTCCACATAAAGATGCAGGATTAATTTCATTAAGGCCCTTTTGTAATTATAAGCATTGTGTATAAATTTCATAACATTTAGTTGAAGCAAACAAGAGGAAGAAAAGTAACCAACAGATTAAGTAATTGCTTCATTTATAAAGGAACATAAGTCATGAACGGTAGAGGTTATGCCACCCAATTTTAAACATGATTTGTATTTTTTTGTGGTAATAAGCATTGTGTACCTATTCGTTTTATAACATTTGTTTGATGCAAAATAAAGGAAGAAAACGGAAACTCAGCAATTTTTTATTTAACTTGTGCTGTAGATAAAGACTGTATGTTTTTCTATGCCACATTGTTGTGTTACTGTTTCATTGAAATTGGGTTTCAGTGGCTGAATGGTCTTAAGTAAATAACTTCTCTATTCTGTCAACACAAAGGTTGTGAATTTCGAAGCACACACTTTCAGTTTGACTACAATCTTAATTGACTTAGCTAGCTTGTCAGTTTTACTATCTTGGGTCGTGGTTCTCTACAAGCATTATTTTCTCACTCAACCAATAAAAACCGAGTACTACAAAATAGTAGATAATGCTGAAAGTGGCATTGAACACCAATTAACCATTGACATAAATAATGACAGAATTATTAAAAATTGGACACCTTTAAATGTTGTGTTTTTTTGCACTCGGTACTTGCTTTTAATATAAAGTAAATATTTGATACATGTATTGACAAAAATATTTATATAAAGCATAGTATTACTTACAAATAATTAAAAAATCAAATAGCAGCATCATATTTTCTTAATTCTCATGCGTTTTGCAATGTTTTGTACAGCGTCTGGTATTTCATCTAAACAGAGATTATAATAATTTTATCTCAAGATTTATAGCATATATGTAATAAAAAAGTTTTTGTGGTCTCTTTTTAAAAGTGCACATGTTTTTAAAATATATTCTTTAATCTTAGCAATTCATCTAATATTTATTAGGACAAATAAATACTTGTTTATATTATCTTAAAGGAGAACACTTCATGAAAACGAATTTATTAAACAAATACAGCTGTGTTAAATCTGGGTATGATGATAATACTGTCTTCTTGAAGCAAAAAAAAATGCCTTCAAAATAAATTCTTTATATTTTTGTTGGTATTTCTATCTGATTTATATAGCCAAAAATTGAAGGTGGTATATTTAACTGCAGTATGTTGTAGTGTGAGGTCAAACAATCACTGCTTCAACTCTTTGAAGGTTCTCGTAAAATAACACACATCCCCGCGAAAGACAGTAAAGTGAAAGTTAAAAGAGAAATAGACTATAGTTTCTCGTGATATAAATAGACAGTCTGACAAACAACTCGGGTCTCCGTTTCAATCAGATATTACATAGAGTATGTTGTTTTAATTTGGCGTAGATGTTTCTTTTTTACTTTTAACAATCCAAAGTAATGAATATCAAACATACACGGCTTCTTTGGTGCCGGGCTGCCATACTTTTTGCGATGATTGTTTACATTTTGGGCAACACAAATGCCTTTCATTTTCACGGAAGATATATATTTTGCTTTACTATAAAAAGTTTGTCGGGAATTAAAAGTTAAACGGGTCTTGCTTATAAAATTCAATTTACTAATAGCGGTACAATTAGATTAAGAAATGAAACGTTAATTATAATTCATCTCATATATTTACATGCTTTGTATGATGTGAAGAGGTATAAAGCCAATGGCACGCTTTAGGCCCAATGTCATTTTCACTTTCAAGTTCTATACATATGAATCTTATTGCAGAGAAATAAAAAAAAAAAATCGAAGTTTTACGCTTCCCAAATTTGAAAATTTGAAAAAGAGGATTTGTTATCCTCTCATGATACTAACTTTCTCACAACTTAAGAACTCATCTAAACGAACAATCCCAGTCATCGGATTTTTTTTTATACTTTGTGGTCTTATTGATAGTATCTGACCATCAAGAAAATTCTGTCTGAGGAAATATACAGATGATCAACCATAAATAGCGTACCCCGAATAGATAACGTTGAAAACGTATGAAAATCGTCCAGTGGACAAACTTGCAAGACATTTCATTTCT
The DNA here is from genome assembly GCF_965363235.1 of Mytilus galloprovincialis. NCBI lineage: Eukaryota > Metazoa > Mollusca > Bivalvia > Mytilida > Mytilidae > Mytilus > Mytilus galloprovincialis. Next base: position 27,687,368 of record NC_134847.1, on the reverse strand, counting down.
TTGAAAACGAAGTCGTTTTGACTACGCAAATTATTAAAAACTATGTAGCTGTTTTGCAAAGTTAAAGCACAATTACGGAAAAGCACTATGTAGCATGCAACTAATCTAATTTTTCAATGAATAGCGTCGCAAATGCCAATTTATTTGTAAAAAGCGGCAAAATCCGACATTGGACATCTTGCAAGACATTTGCCAGAAGCCGTTGCATTTTTATATGAAGTGTGAGTGCTGCAAAAATACGATTCTGATATGGTCTATGTATGTACTTTTGTGAGCATAATTTACACAAACGAAATATCATATAATCTTGTATTTTAAAACCTATAAATTTTGATAACTTAACATTTTCCAAAATCTGACCATAATGACCACTATTTGTTTTTACCAAAAACTAGCGTTGATCGTTACAGGAACGTATATTCATTAATATTGTAATACTTTATATATATAAAGCATATCATTCATTCGAATTTTCGTGGATATAACACTGTTTTGAAGAACACAAACACCCCTGCTAAAGTTATTATGCGTATAGTCTGTTACGTCTGACACGCATATTTTTGACGTTTTGTCAATATGTTGTCCTTATTTTAGACTATAGTAAAGTATGATAAAACAATTTGCACTTTTTTTTTCGAAATAGTATTTACCTGTCTAGTCTATGGATATAAGTTTTAAATATCTTAACTGTTATGATTTTATAGAAAAGCTGTGTATTAGTGTGGACTTATTGAATACACAGTATTGACGCAATAACGTGCGTAACGTCAAGTGTAGACTAATTCCATAAAAAGCATCAACATCTACAGTTTGACTTGTTCGCGCTGTGCATTAGAAAGCCAGATCAAGTTAAAATTTTGAGATCATTTCAACGAAGTTCTCAAGTTCGTTCTCTGAAAAGCTCCAATTTATTTACGTACGTTTTCAAGAGAAAGATAACATTTTACATTTTAAACGAACAGGGATAATGTATTTACCTACCGAACGATAGGAGCATCAGACAGATATCTCATTGGCAATTATACCACATCTTCTTTTTATATATGAAAAATATACAATATATTTTACCATGTGATTACATTAAAATACGACATGAATTTGGAAAAAAAGAATCTTGAAAATTATTTGCGTCACATTGAAAAAAAGAAATCTAAAACATCATTCTAACATGTTGAGAGCAATTTCATATTTTCTGGCAATTTGCAATTTTATTTCTCTCTTCGTTTGATGTAGGATTTGTATTTCTAAAAGAAGCTTGACGCTGGGCATCACTATAGTGATATTTTGTTTTAAATGCAGATCTGTTTCGCCGTTTAATTTCACTTTTTTTCTTTTTAATAATTGGTATGATTGAAATTGCTGTCCATTCTGTACACATTCACTATATATGTTGTAAGACATGTACATATTTTCGACTGAAATAATCAAAGTTTCAATTGATATCTTATATTCAAGTTTATTGATTCGGTATATTTGACTTGATTTGTAACTATGTTTTCTACATCTAGCAATTGTGCGTTTGATTCTTACACACTTAAATAATTATCAAAGATACCAGGATTATAATTTAATACGCCAGACGCCCTTTTCGTCTACATAAGACTCATCAGTGACGCTTAGATCAAAATATATAGAAAGCAAAATAAGTACAAAGCTGAAGAGCATTGAGGACCCAAAATTCCAAAATGTTGTACCAAGTACGGCTAAGGTAATCTATTCCTGGGATAAGAAAATCCTTAGTTTTGAAAAATTCAAAGTTTTGTAAACAGGAAATTTATAAAAATGACCATATAATTGATATTTGTGTCAACACCGAAGTGCTGACTACTGGGCTGGTGATACAAAACGTCCACCAGCAGTGGCATCAACCCAGTGGTGTAAATAGTTTTCAAAGGTACCAGGATTATAATTTAATACGCCAGACGCGCGTTTCGTCTACATAAGACTCATCAGTGACGCTCAGATCAAAAAAGTTATAAAGCCAAACAAGTACAAAGTTGAAGAGCATTGAGGACCAAGAATTCAAAAAAATTGTGCCAAATACGGCTAAGGTTATCTTTTCCTGGGATAAGAAAATCCTTAGTTTTGAAAATTTATCTCGAATTTGGAAAGAACAAAATTAAATGTAATACTTTACAAAAAGAAGCCGTCCGAATCGTGATATTTGCAAATCTGCGGCTCTTAGTGTTTTTATACGTAGCATAAAATATCAAATTAATATTATTTCAAATAGTAGTATTTGTTTTCAATTTTTTGTTATTCTTTTTTTTTTGGAGGAAATTTCGGTTTCTGCATTAAACAGCAGAGAAGAAAACTTTTTAGATCAAAAATTAATATGTAGTTTACACTAAAGATGGCTTATTGTTTTTAATACAAAAACGTTATCGAAATGTATGATGTTTTATCTGTCTACCTTCAATGCAATAAGACACGCTGTATATCTATTTATATATTCGTTTATACATATGTGAGTTAAATTAACTTAAAGGGGCACTAGTTACGAGGTAAGTAAAACATTAGAATATGATTTTGTTTGTTTTAATCATAAATAAAAGTTGGAATACTGAAGTAATGATTCGCTTTTAAGAGCCTTATTGTTGGATCAATTTTGTCAAAAAAGCAAAAACACATCGGTGATGAATTATTCACTTGCATGTGAAAAATTCAACCTAATTGAAATAGTATTCATGAGACCTTCAATTCAAATCATAATCTTGAGATTGGTTGTGCATGCATTTGTCGTGTTCAGCCATTTAAAGGAAAAGAATTTCAACATTAAAAGTTTAACAAATGTGAACTATTTCGTTGACTAATTCGTTCCACAACAATATCATTCTTTTACAGGTAAAATTTCGTTAACCTTTAACATGAAATCAATGAGACCTGAAAAATCTTATTGCACGATGACGTTTCTATTTCTACTTTTTTATTCGATATCGAGTTTTGTGACCGTAGGCAGTCTCAGAATTTCATCTCGATAGTTAATTAGACAAAAATACATACAAAGTTCTGATATAACTTATCGAGTACATGCATTGTTAACTGTATATCATAGACTTATTTTAATTTGGACATACGTTTTAGTATGTTATAAATCAAATGTTAAAATTTGAGTCATACATGTATCGGTGAACATGTATTTGATAGCCAATGTCCCTTTTAAATCATACAGATGGTTTATATATTCAAAAACCTTCGTGCATTTAATTTATATCCGTAATAGCTACATGCAAATTTAATTGATCGTTATGGTCTGGCAAATTTTAATAAAAATCTACAAACTTATCGCTAGATAAAATCAAAAAGATTTTATTTATGGGTGGTAATGTCTATAGTCATGGGAAAATTGTCGATTTAACGGATGATTTTTATACATTTGAAGTGACTTTAAAACGCCTTCTATTCATATGGTTTACTCAGGTGTGGTGTTTGACGTCGCTATTAATATTTGGAAAAAAAACCACCAAAACAGTTGAAGAAAAATATTTAACCATAAAGAGTCCACTGCAATCGATTTTACTTAAAATACAACACTATCAAATATAGGGAATGGGCACAAATGATGAGATGACAAACGTGCAATAAATTGAAATTCTTTTTGTTGTTCATTTGAATTTTCCCATCTTAAATTATTTCAATGAATTTTAAGAGAATTTTAATCCTAATATTACATTTTTTATTTCGAAAAATTAATTTATATAATTATAATATCTAAATAATTAAATGTCCGAAGATCAACAAATTTATCAGATCTATTCAACTACTATACATGAAAAAATGTATTGACAATTTTCCCGTACGGTAGTATGACGCAGGCACCTACATTCTAAATTCCTTCACCGAATTTATATCGACTCGATTGATGTCTTGCACGAGACGGTTATTGTTTATCTCAAACGATACATTCTCAATATCCCCGTTTTTATGCTTTTTTTTCTTAAAGATCGTGTCATAATTTTGTTTCAAGATTTCAAATTGCAAATAACGCTTTCTCTATTTCTTTAAAACAAAGTTTTGCATTTTCTCATGTGCTCTATGTATAATCATTGCATATATCAATCTTACCGCTGAGATCTATACTAAATAACATGTTAAATAATTTCATGCGTCCGAAGCGCTTTTCTGGATTTACCTTCCTCAGGAACGCTCAAAGCCAAACATTTGAAATCCAAGCGGATGTACAAGTACCGAAACAGTTGAAGAGCTATATGACAAAAACACTTAAAAATAATTAGCCAAATTCATCTAAGGTCAACCTTTCTTGAGGGAGTTGAAACCTTAGTTTCTTTATAGTTTCAATATTTATTAACGGACAATTTAGAGAGGTTTGTTATAAATCATGTCATGATTAAATACTGACTACTGAGATGATGATACCATCGGGAACTGATAGTCCACCAGCAGAGGTATCGACCCAGTGGTTTAAAAAATGGAAAACAACACGTTAAATAATTTCATGCGTCCGGAGCGCTTTTCTGGATTTACCATCACCAGGAACGCTCAAAGCCAAATATTTGAAATCAGAGAGATGTATAAGTACCGAATCAGTTGAAAAGCTATATGACAAAAAACACCTAAAATAATTAGCCAAATTCATCTAAGGTCAACTTTGCCGTAGGAAATTGAAACCTTGGTTTCTTTCGAATTTCAAAATTAATTAACGGACAGTTTAGAAAGGTTTGTTCTAAATCATGTCAGTACCGAAACACTGACTACTGAGTTGATGATACCCTCGGGGACTGATAGTCCACCAGCAGAGTATCGACCCAGTGATGTAAAATTTGGAAGACAACATGTTAAATAATTTCATGCGTCCGAAGCGCTTTTCTGGATTTACTTTCATCAAGCACGCTCAAAGCCAAACATTTGAAATCCGAGGGATGTATAAGTACCGAAACAGTTAAAGAGCTATATGACTAAAAGCACCTAAAATAATTAGCCAAATTCACCTATGGTCAACTTTGCCTTAGGAAATTGAAACCTTAGTTTCTTTCGAATTTCAAAATTAATTAACGGACAGTTTAGAAAAGTTTGTTCTAAATCATGTCAGTACCGAAATACTGACTACTGAGCAGATGAGATCCTAAGAGACTGATAGTCCACCTGCAGAGGTATCGACAAGTAAAGTGTCTTAAACTGTTTCGAAAATACATTAGAAAGAAACAAAAATGTTTCGTATTTTGATGTTATGTACAGTGAATATACTTTAATAAATCTCCCTTTGTAAATCAATCAAATACAAGAAAAGGTGCTATGTTCAAATTTATATAACACACTCACCGAACCGTCTTAAACTTTTTTAACATTCATATAATTAAATCTAGCACCTACGTTTTTTAATTTAAAAAAATTACATCGGTGTAAGAATAAAATGATCCACTACGAACAAAGTGCGAATCGGACACATGATTGACCTGATGTAACGTGTTTCTTTATTCAGCTTCCCATATTCATCGTCGCTATCAAGCGAAGTTTTGCACAAGATATTCCTTTACAAGCAATTATATCCGATTTAAAAAAAAAAATTATTTACACCGTCATCTGAAATATTTTTGTTATAAACTATTGTAGTCCCCTATTTTATGAATCAAGTTCTCATTTTGCCCTTGTACCCTTGATGTTTAGGTTTACAACGAAATGACTATGGTCAAACAGGTCAAAAAGTTTTATTTCCATAATGAGGAGAAAATCGTTTATCTTTAGTAGATGTTTACTGCGTCTTTATGTGCAAGCCACGCACTCTTCCTCGGACAAAATAGTTCATAAAGAATTTGATTTAAACCTCACCATGTGAAAAAAGTGCAAATCGAGAGCTTGCTTTATGCTTCATGAATTAGAGAGCTACAACAGCTTTTATAATGCTCAGGTGTCTGCGTTGATTTCCAAGTTTGTTTAAAACAAACCTTTAATATTGCCTGTATAGAAATAAAATACACAACTTTGCTTATGAACGACGATGCATATAAGAAACAGTAAAATAGAAGAGGGACGAAAGATACCAAAGGGACAGTCAAACTCATAAATCTAAAACAAACTGACAACGCCATGGCTAAAAATAAGAACATGGTACCTCAGGTTAAAGAAATCAATCGTGGGTCCGATTCTCACTATATTAGTAGAGATCCTTTTTTTTTTTTAATGAAACCGATATCTTCTCTTGGTTTAGACAAACGTGGTGCTACATTTGATCATATTTTGTTAAAAAAAAATTTAAGATAGTTTGTAATTGTGTTATATTAATTTAAACATAAAAACCTTTCCTGCTTTGCATTGATAGAAAATGGTGTTATAAATTAAGGTATTTTTACTGCAGTATATAACGTCAATATACAAATTAATGCTTTGTTTTGAAAGAAAAAACGAAAGTATTATTTGCAAAGGGAAATCGAGAGAGAAGAATATATTTAGATTTAGGTACATGTAACATGAAAAAAAAACACATGTGACAACAATACGCTAATAAATAAAAAGAATAGCGAAACGAACATTGCAGAAAAACCGAAAAAGGGTAGGGGGTATTTAAAAAGTCCTGCTTTGGTAAATCTTAACTGTCACTTACAAGACAACCAACGAGTATAGGTCAATTTGGGTGAACAAGAAAGAAAAGAAGGGACCTTCTTCATACGGGGAAATTATAAATACATTTTGTTTTATGAAGGTCAATCTCCGGACATTTTCATGATAATGAAGTTAGATATTATAACTATATGAATTCAATTTAAATACTTAAAGAGTATAATATTTGTATGAAAGAAGGGAAAATTTCAATAAAAAACAACGAATTTAAATTACTTCCACCCTCGTGTTTTCTTCATTTATGTCTTTTCATTATATTTTATAGTGTCTTTAGTGCACTCGAAATAGTTGAAACTCTTTATGGAATATGGGTATGTCTTCGAGCTTCATTCAATTCATTTTTTTTTCTCTGATTCAACTAATATGAAATAAAACCTCATATAGATTAGACCGTTGGTTTTTCCGTTTGAATGGTTTTACACTAGTAATTTTGGGGCCCTTTATAGCTTGTTGTTCGGTGTGAGCAAATGCTCAGTGTTGAAGGCCGTACCTTGCCCTACAATAGTTTACGTTTATAAATTGTTATTTGGATGGAGAGTTGTCTCATTGTCGCTCATACCACATCTTCCTATATCTAACCATAAATTGTCTCCAATTAAAAACTCGGTTATAAATAGGATAGATATGGTTATAAGTCTTGTACAAATAAAAATATATATTCCGAGTAGAAAGAAAATACATGACCGTATACATAAGTTCGTTATTAACAACTGCTAGGAAAGTAATGATTAACAAATTGTCAATGGTCCTTTCAAACTAGCTTTCGATGAGATTGTAACCGAAATTCAGCACCACATTAACTGTAATTGCTGAACAAGCTGACGAAACCTAAAACAGAACATAGCTCTCACATGATCTTAAACTTACATGTATCAATAAAAAGCTGTTAATCAAAATGCAGTAGCCCAATTCACAATAGCAAGATTGTCATGTCTGCGTAGTGCATGCCAGGCGTTGGGTTAAACGTTAGGAAGAATACATAATTTTCTATGTACGCTTTTTGAATTAACTACGGCTGGGATGTCGTCGAAACAATTAATAACAATCAATCAATAGACCTTTAAGCACGAAATCCCGTTTCTGTGGCTATCTATTTCATGTTTGCCGTAAAAAAAAGTTTGAATAAACGTAGTTTTTCTATTCATACAAAAATCGTCAGAATGATCAAAACAGTTAAAAGTACATTTCCATATTTTCTCATTTTGTCAGTAAAATGATAAAATTACTTTTTTTTCAATAAAACGGAACTGCAAACACCTGTCATACATGTGGAAGGTTTAGCTATAACTATAAGAAAGATTAAATTTAACCAATCATTTTCATCGGTAAAAGAATATGGAATGCATTTCTTTCACTGGCTCAGCTGATTGATAGCGATTTATTTTTTTTTCTTCAGATTTTATGATTTCCCCTTTTTAAATTTGCCTTGCAGTTCGACATTTTTGTTATACTTTTCTTCTTATAAATAGTTTCGAAGGATGTCACTTTGCAGAAATCAAAATCGGAACATAAAAAAATAATTTTGAAAAGTTGTATAATATAAATATGTGTACTACGGGGCGCCGAATGGGACTTGAACTTTTTGTAATCAAAATCAATTTTATGTACACAAAATTCAATTCTGTCATAACAAAATCATTTTTGTCTTACAAAACTATGTGATACAGACTTGTTTTATGAAAGCTTTAAATTTGTAATGACAAAATGCAATTTGTCAAATAGGTATTTGCATACAAAATTGACTTTTGTTACCTGATATGGAAATTAAAACACAAAAGTTACGTTTGTTGAACAAAACTCACTTTTGTCCGTACAAAATTGAACTTCGAGTACAAAACCACAAGAGTTCCATTCGGCGACCCGTATGTACAACTTATGTTGATAATACTTGCTCTTTAGGATAAAATTTCCCCATTTTGTTTATTATTTATCAATGTCATGTCGTGTAAGATTCTTGATTTTAAGTTTAACTCATTTCATTAGGGTGGAGGAAAAAAGGGGGGTATAATCAGAATATAATTTTTAAGTGTCAAAATGTTCAAATCGTTATATTGATAATACATGATGATTACTTAAATTCAGATTCCTACTACCATGATGTTTTTGTACTCATACTTTTTATTGAGATCAGTACTTCACATTATATCATAATCCAACAATAGATCAATAACACAAGTGCTATTCCGATAACATTTGGTGAATACTTTAAGAAATTGTTCATATAAACTAATTATTACATGCACTAACAATGGATTTTGAAAGGGAATGTGGGTACTTATTAGGAAGTTGGAAGATACAAAGGATATATCAAAACTCGCAGACAACTTGCCAATTACATGGCAAAAATGAACAATGTTAACACACTACAAACCACATCATATAAAACTAAAGATGTGCAACATGACCCCAATTAAAGACTGGGATAATCTTAGGTTCTCCTGAAGGCTTGGTGGATCCTGCTCTACATGTAGCATCTGTCGTGTTGGTCATACAACTACAAATAATTATAACTGTTGTGATTAATCAAACTCGGTGATGTCACATTCAATGAAAAATCCGCTTAAAGTTGTGTTCAGTAGTGTCGCCATTAAGAGAAAGGCGACTGGAATATGGTAACGACAACAAAAACATATATGTGGTCATCTGTAACACAGATATACCCTAACGGTCAGCAAACTCGTGATAATATACGGAAAACTGTTGAAGGGATCACTTCAAATTTCCCACTTAAAGCAGCAATCCAAAATAGTGGCATCACTGATCAAATGTAAGTTCTGGAATATCGTATCAACTATGATATAAAAACTCCATATGCTTTATAGTTATTCAAATTCGTAAATAGTTTGAACAAAAATTTCTCTCTGCAAAAATTTTCACCCGGGACATTTGTTTCTTATACCAGGTAATGATTTTATTTTGCATTGTACATGTAACATTCAAATAGTTTCTGTCTTTGAAAATTGCATATACTGTGTACCGTAGTAGTGTCCACACTTTTTAACTGTTTGAAGCTATACTGACAACCGTGATACCGAGAATGAGCTGTCATGTACAGCATCGACAAGTGTCTTTTCTCTGAAAAGGGGGCGAAAGATATCAGAGGGACAGTCAAACTCATATACAGATCGAAAATAAACTGACAATAACATGGTTAAAACAGAAAAAGACAAACACACAAATAAAAGTATACAAGATACAACATAGAAAACTAAAGACTGGGCAACACGAACCCCCCGGAAACTTGGGGAGATTTCAGGTGCTCTGGAAGGGTAAGCAGATCCTGCACCACATGTTGCATCCAAATCAAGACTAGTTTCAAATAGTTCTTCTTACACTTTTAGTATTACTTTATACATGTATATGTAATTCACCCATGCTATATAAGTTTGTATATTGTTAATATGTATATGTTCTCTGTAACAATTGTTTTAAGAGAATAAAGTATTCATTCATTCATACGCATCATTTGCTTTCAAGTGTTTGGTTTGAGTTTTAGAATAATAAAAGCGTATCTGACAAAGTAAATTGATGAGTTTGATTTTTATGTTTTCCTTCTATCATGTTTAAGTTTTATGTTGCCAGCATATGCGTGAATAACGCCTTCGTCGGAACGGATATTTATTTCCGAGGAATTGTTATATAATATGCATACTGTTGTCTATGTGCATAATTACTGCATAATGAAATAACTTATGTAATCCGACTACTGACTGTAGCATAAAATCAGATCAAGCTAGTGCCCTTTTTAACAGGTTATGTCTTAGAGTTAAAATGAATATAAAAATAGACGGACATACATAAACGCTTTGAGCGTTCTTTGAACATTCCAGATGAAGGCAAGTTCATAAATGCGCTTCAGAAAGTAATATATCAGCAGGGGCGGATGCAGGAATTTTCGAAAGGGGGGTGCTAACCCAGGGCAAAGGGGGGTGCAGGGGGGGTGCAAAACATATGTCCCGATACAAATGCATTGATCGGCAAAAATAAAGGGGGGTGCGCACCCCCGGAACCCCCCCCCCCTTGGATCCGCCACTGTTTCAGTAACGTGTTGTTTTCTTTTTTTAAATCAATGGGTCGATATATCTGTTGGTGGGCAATCAGTCCCCGAGGGTATCGTCAGCTTAATAGTCATTAATTCGGTACTCACATCATTTATAAGTTTCTTTTCGAAAATTGTTTGTTCATAAATTTTGAAATTATAAAAAAAAACTTCCCTCATAAGGTTATATTTTGTCGTATAGGTCTTAAAAGGTTTCGGTTTCTCATAAATTCTTGGCTTTCAGCGTTCCTGATGAAGATTAACCAGAAAAGCGACTCGGACGCATGGAATTTATATAATGTGGTTTTTTTTCAATTAGACACTACAAATATCACATACTGATGTTTACTTATCATGGTCCCTACATAAATAAAATTAGCATGGGCATTTGGGTGGAAAAGAGGAAGGTCAAGATCTGACCAACAATCCACACACTTAATATTGCTATATTACCACACACTGACATCTGACTGACTTCTACTCTACTGCAACCAATACAAAAACACTATAATAATTAAAATTAAGTCAATGCAAAAGCATTGAGTGTATTTTTGACTTTATACAATCGCTAGCTAGCTAGGAAACAATATCGTATGTTAAAAACGTATTTTAGAAAGCAACAACTAACATAAATTACATGCTAAATGGTACCCTCCACAAATGATCGTTGATATGGTAATCAAACGTTCTTCTGAATTTAGAGGACGCCAATCAAGATGCATCATCACAAACCAAGTTCATTCTTGAAACTGATTACTAGTATCACCACCTCTCTTGTGTCATCGAGTGCGGTAGTTCCTGGGTTGAATCCTCGTCTGGTGAAAGAAACGAATTTAAAATTAGTAAATTAGTATTAGATTCTTATCCACTTAGCACTTGACAATCAGAAGTAAGAGCAAAGGACAAGGTATGATAAGCTATTGCAACTGGCCCCCTATTTTTCCCAAAATTAAAATGAGTATAACCTGTTCATCATCACATTATTTTAAAAGCGCATTATCAAATCTTTCAAAAAATCAAAATAACTGTCATGATAATGTGTGTTAAAATGATTAAATGCCTCGCTCTATTCCTCTTAATTCGTGAATTTAATCGAAATCGTGATTTTTGTTACCCTTTCAGCACAATTTTAACTATGAGCGGACGCGAGTACCACGACGATATTTGTGTGTGTTGTTTGTTTGACACATATGATTAACTGTTTTCAATATAATCGTGGTACTCGCGTCCGCTCATAGTTAAAAAATAACATTTCCTCCCAAAAAATATGCCTTTTTGACGGATGATAAAAGTATATAAACCAAGAACCGGATCGGACTATCATTTCCGAATCTGCATTCTTAAAGCTGAACCTACGGAGCTGGAAACAAAATTAATTTTTACCGACGAAATGGGATAGGAATAGTTTGTGTGTTTAGTGGTAAGTATTCATTCATGGTTTTATTTAAGAAAATGGTTAAATATTATGAACGGAAGATATATAAATCACTTTTTTCAAAGGTTTCAAGTAAAACGAGCATCCAAATACCGGTATTTTTTCTTGTGCATTCTTTTATCCCCTTTTCTAATTAAATGTCAAAATTTGTGGGACAAGGACTATTTGTTATTCCTGTTAATTAACGTTCAAGCTATGTTTTATTAGAAATACCTTGTCTTTTGTCGGCTTAGGCAGAATTCTGTGTCCATGAAGGGTTTCTTGTCCATCTTATAAAAGAGAGGCGACAAATGTCACAGGAGTTAACAAACTCACGTCAAGAAAGAACTGATAATGCCATGCATGGCAAAACAAATATATAAAACGATCAAAAGACAAACAAGAGTATACAAAACATAACTTAGAAAACTAGATTTTACAACACGAACCCAGTCAAAATACGAGGGTGATCTCAGGTACTCCGGAAGGTTGAGCAGATTATGCTCAACACGTGGCACATGTTACATATGACGTGGCTTTTTTGTTGCAGATTTGTTTGTTTTTATAGTGATTAAGATTATAACACAAGGTTGACTGCTGTACCTTTTTTGCCATTTTTACCTATTATGTTAGTTTGTTTTGTTCACACATCGTTGTAAATATAATGGAATAGACAACTTTCGAGTTCGATGCATTTCCGTCAAAAACTCTGGTTTTAGTTAACGTCATTTAGGCGTTTAGGGGCGTCGTCACTTCCGTTTCAATGTTGAGCGAGTGGTTGGAAAACTATAATTCTATATTGTACGAATTATTCAGGAAATTAAAATTTCAAAATTGACAATCAGCACTGCTGTCATTAGGGAATTGTCATTAAGTACCTACAGAACAACCATTATTTCTAGTTTATCATGCACAATGACGATCACTAAGACGCTTGATGAACGTAAATAGTGCAGGGATACAGGCAATCCCCTCTATCTGGTAAATGACGTCATAAAGGCGCGCATAATTGACGAGTTTTTGCCGGTGACGGATGAACTCCAAAGTGGTCTATTTGATGCGACTGTAATAGAGTGAGAGGTTAAGCTAGCTATAAAACCAGGTTTAATCCACCATTTTCTTCATAGAAAAATACCTGTATCAAGACAGGAATATGACAGTTGTTATGCATTCGTTTGATGTCTTGGAGCTTACAATTTTGACATTGGAATAGGGACTTTCCGTTTTAAATTTTCCTCGGCGTGCAGTATTTTTGTGATTTAATTGTGTCGTATTGCTCTTGGAAGTTCAAACCCGGTGGTTAGTCAAATACGGTTATCACATTCGAGGAAAACAGGACGGATGATCGATATGAAATTTGAAATCATGATGTGAAAAGCTTTCTATTGACTAGTGTTCATCTGAGAAATAAATACTTCATATGCAGACGCTGCTGGAATTTTGCTACAAAGAAATAGATAATTCACTTAGGAAGCTTAAATAATCTTTGTGTCGTAATGTTTTGCTCTCATTCGATCTTCATTGGCGATTTCTAGATGTAAGCAAAGACATTAGGCAAATTTAACCCTATCTTATAAGGTTTCCTTTATTTCATGATCACGTTCGTTCGGGAAAATGCATTAACATTTTCAACATAATTATATATTAAAAGGACATCATTTATATAGGATAATGCCACTTTCTTTTCACTGTTGTAAACTAGTTTGCTTCCACCCAATTCAGTATTTCGGTCTAGCACAAACATGACAAAGCAGGGTTCATATTTATCACTTTGAACTTCGTACTGTATTTGGCAATTTTAACTTTTTTGTATTAGAGCGTCACTGAAGAGTCTTTTGTAGACGAAACGCGCGTGTGACGTTTATACGAAATTTAATCCTGGTATCTATGATGAGTTTATTTGACGTGCATTTTATGTCCATAGAACATTACACATCTACATGTAACTATTACCATATTCTATTAACTACCTTTGATATAATTTCTTTGATATCATTTAGGTACAATCAGAGGTCCTATTGATATCAACTAATTCCTTTTTCTTGGGTTTTTTTTCATGAAATATCATTAGATGTAACCATATACTTAAAAGTATGCAAGTTTTAATTTCAAAATCATGTAAGGGTTCACGTGTAACTTGTACATATACTTCCCGTGGACAGGAGTAGCAAATAAATAGAATAAAAATGGGCATGTAGTATTAGACTATCTCTAGATCTACTTCATGTAAGTCTCGTGATTTAAAATTGGTAGGTGCTCTATGAATGAATCAATAGGCTTATGATAATAATTGTCATTGACTTAAATCTTAAAGTTAAGCTAGCGAAAATGTATCAATTAACAGTTCAATATAGAATAGCAAATGGCAACAGGGAATGCGTCAAAGAGAAAACCAACACGACCAAAGATCAGACAACAACAAGAGTTCGCCAATGGGTCTTTATTGCCACGAGGAAATCCCGCACACTGGTTCAGTTGGCCTCCAAACAATCTTGCAATCTTGCTTTTTCATTTTTCAGCAAAATGAACAATTTCGTGTTAATTGTTTTGTTGCTGCCACATTGAAATATACCCCACATCTAAATTCGATCATAAAATAACCTATATAATACAATATTTTGAAATTGTTCACAAAAAATACCATCATGTGTAACATGAAAACAAAACTTTACGACAAAAGATGAGTTTGCTATGCAATTGTGAAATATCCACTTCTATGTAGCAACATTCCATCAGCGCCTGCATGCATATGGTGAATATATTGATAGAGGGTTGCTGCTCACAGGGTCCTATTAAACCAAGAGTTCCAAGTAAATTTCATAAGCCATCATGGTTTTTTTTTACCGTTATTACAGATGGCGACTGATATTTTCCAGTCGTCGTAACCGCAATGTTGTCCACTTTTCCATTCAGACTAACAACCGGCTTTGTACTTACGAGAACTACGATGCCAGATTAGGAACAGGGTCTGCTTACTCTTTCGGGCATCCTGAGATCACCCCTAGATGGAGTTTATCTCATTCTTTAGTTTTCTGTTTGCGTGTACAGATGTCTATCTTTTCAGTGGTCTTTTTTCTCTTTTTGCCATTGCGTTGTCAGTTCATTTCAACTTATGACTTTAAAGGAAACGGTGGTATCTTTTGTTTCTCTATTTAATTTTTAAGTAGGGAATGCACAAAATTGTAGCCTTATCCCCATTTAAAACAGGATAAAAAACATGAACCAGTAGTCAATAAATTGCAACACGACCAATATGTGGTGTGGACCTGCGTCGCTACATGCAATTGATTTAGATTATATGTACTAGTCTGGTGCATAACTGATCATTCCCTTTCACTGATGCCACGAAAATTTTGACGAAATAATTTCCTTGGACAATGATTGTTGTAATATTTCATTAAACAGGAAGTAAAAATGATTTCTCCCTTCAACTCAGCATCATCAAGCTGCAAACCAATAAAATAACGGAATCAGGAAGTGGATACATGAAAGTTTTAAAAATTACCTTGTTGCTACAACTCAAAATTATAAAACTGCAGATGTTATCATATTAAAGAGATAAATCACAAACATACTGAACTCCGAGGAAAATATAAAACGGAAAGTTTTTTGCATGCCGAATCGATGTGCACGAAACTGCGCGTTGGCGTAGGTAAACACAGAAAGTCACAGGACATAAACGTTAAAGTCTCACATTTGATATAGTCTAGTCAAAATAGATGAAAAATATGGCCAACCTCAAAAAAATTGCAACAGAATTATTTTTTGTATTTTTCAAATCTAAAAGGCTTTCTTTGTAACATACTAAAAGTCTACCAAGATATCTGAGTGGGAAAATGGATTTTTTGGGTGAAAAATAGCAAAATTTGACAAAAATAGTGAAAAACTGGGAAAAGCTTGTTAAACATTCATTTTTGATGATAATAATTTCAAATCAAAAGTTTTATAACAGGTTAAACAGTGTTCATGAAATATTATAATAAAAAAAATAGTTTTTGTTTTATAAACATGAAATTTTAGGTGAAAACATCCGATTTTTGTTGGAATTTGAGATCTTCAAAGCTTGCATTGATTACCAACAGGACTGGAAAAATATAAATATTGGTAATAGAGGTTCATTTGATAGTTCAAAAAAGACAAAATCCTTTATTCTAATCATTCCAAAACTTTACAGCAATTTTATAGGGTAAATGGTGATTTTGGGTAAAATATAGCAAAATCATCAAAAAATCGTTAAAAACTGGAAAAACACCAATTTGGAATTTTAACTGTTTTTGAATCACTCCAAAAATAAAAAAATGCAAAACTTAATAGAATAATAATCAGATCAAACAAAATTCATTGTAAAACTAATTTGAAAATAACTGATTGTGTGTAAAAAAAAAAGAAGCAAAATTGGCCCAAAATTGACAAAACTAGAAAAAAATTACAAAACTCATAGTTTTTTCAGAAATAAATTAAGATCTCAGATAACATTCATTTATATTCTTTATATGAAAAAGTGCAATGCTTAGATTCATACTATTTTAACCAACAAGAGATGTTAAGCGAAAATCATAGATTTGTTGACCATGCATAATGAGAGATAAAAAGTATCATTGACCAAAACGGATGATTTAAAAGTAAATGACAAGATAAATGGAAACATTTTTTTTAAAGATTATTCCATAGTTTTCTGTATACAACAAATATCTTTTCATCAGTAAAGTCAGATTCAGCAATGGGAACAGTATAAGAAAAACTCAAACCTCAACATTCACCGCATCCTACCGACCATTCACATCATTTGGTGTTGCAGTTTTGCTTACATTTGCATCTTACAATGTTAAAACTTTTATCAGATGCAGGAGGAAGTTCAATCAAAATTGGACGAAGTTTTCCACGTGAAATTTGCTAACCATTGTCTGCATGATCTGTAGGATCTATGTCAACTTCTTCTTACATCCATTTTTGGCACCGATAATACATTCGAAGACTATGAAATTGCCCTGAATCAGATGCTTCTTCTCCTGCTTTGATGATATCTGCTTTAATAAAGCATTATTCATTAAAACTTGACATGCGTTTTCAGATATCCTTAGTTAAGTGTTTTTACTTAATTACTTAGTCCTTACTATGCCTTACGGCACATAGGGCAAGGACAAGTTTCCTCCACTCTTCCGGGTTGCTTGCTTTTCTTTCCACTGTGCCCCAGGTATATTATCTTTCCTTTAGCTCATTTTCTATGGTGCGTCTTTATGTTGTTTGAGGTCGGTCTCTTTTTCTTTGTTCCTCTTGTGTCTATCTAAGGGCTAACTTGGTCATGTCAACAGATGTTTTGCGTATAACATGACCAAGCCACCACTAGCTTTTTTATATCAGCAAAGTCTCCATGTCCTTGGTGCTGGTCATCTAATGTAGGTCTTTGTTGGAGATTTTGTTTGGCCAGAATATTTTCATTATTTTCCTCAGACATTTGTTATAGTAGCTGGAGAGCCTGTTGATATCTTTCTTAGTCATTCTCCGGTACTCTGACCCATATAGGAGTACATAAAGTACACAGCTGTTATAGAGCCTGAGCTTGGTCTTCTTTGAAAAGGCTGTTGTTTTCCAGATGTTGCCTAGTCTAATGAATGCGGATCTAGCTTTTCCTATTCTGATCTTTATATCTCTTTCAGCACCACCTTCTGTGATTATACAACTGCCTAGATAATTAAATGAATCTACTGTTTCCAGCTGTTTTCCTTCTATAAATATGATAGGGTGTCTTTCTGTATGGAGGTACATTAGCTTTGTCTTTTTGGCATTGATCTCAAGTCCAATCATTTTAGCTGTTTCTTCTAGCTTTTTAGTCTTCTCCTTCATATGATCTTTGGTATGGGATAAAAGTACTAAATCATCAGCATAGTCTGTGTCCTGTGGTACAAAGTGTCCATCTCAGTCCATTGTTACTTTCTGCTGGGGTTGTTCTCATTACCCAATCAATAGCAATTATGAACAGCACAGATGACATAACACATCCTTGTCTTACTCCTGATTTTACAAGGAAACTAGTGTCAGCTTCAGAGTTGATGGTACTTGAGAAATTTGTATAGAACTGCTTGATGAGATGTTCTATCTTACCTGGTATTCCATAGTTTCTAAGAACTACCCTAAAGACTTTCCCGGTGTAAGTTGTCAAATGCTTTCTCGAAGTGCACAAAATTTACTAGTAGATTCATCTGCCACTCATGACACTGTTCTCAGTTCTTACGTAGGACCAATATGTGGTCTATGCAGCCTCTACCTTTTCTGAAACCAGCTTGTTCTTGTCGTAGTTTCTTATCTACAGCCTCTATAATTCTTGATATTAAAATTATGCAGAAGACCTTACTTGGAATCGATAGTAAGGTGATTCCTCTCCAAATATTGCAGTAAGTTAAGTCTCCTTGTTTTGGTATTGTTATGATGTTGCCTTCAGACCAACTGTTAGGAATAACAGCTTGCTCCCATATTTTCAGGAATACTGGGTGTACAGAATCCGCTGCTAGCACTGTATCTATCTTAAAATGTTCTGTATTTAGTTGGTCTATGCCAGGTGACTTTTTGTTTTTCAAGCTTTTAATGGCTGCCTGTATTTCTTGTTTTGAAGGTGGATCTGTGTCTATTTCAAGGTCTAAGGGTGCCTCAGGAAAAATTGCTTGATTATCTGGTTCTTTTGTATTAAGATCCTCTTGAAAATGTTCCTTCCATCTCAAATATTGATCTCGTTCTGTTGTTAGCATATTGTCGTTTTTGCCTTTAATTGGCATATCAATTTTAGCTTTTTTATCACTTAGTCGTTTAGTTACTGTGAATTCATTTATTTTCGTGGATTGCTGAAAACTTGCATTTTCGTGGATATTTGATTTCATGGTTTTGCTGGTCTCTGTATACAAAGCCCATTGGTATTATGCTATTCGTTGAATATTTGAATTCTTGGTGCATATGTACCCACGAAACCCACGAAATTAGTTTTCAACGAATAATAATGAATCAACAGTACTTAATAAATCTGTCCCATTCTCTGATTCACCCATTCCTCTGCCCCTGGTTAGGCCTCCACAAGATTTGACACTTCTCATCAATATTTTTTCTATAGTCAAATCTGTTGAAAGACCACTCCAAAAAAGGTCTGTTGTATGTAGTATTGATGAAGAAAAAAATCTATTATCCATTACTAAAAAGGAACTTTTCATGTCAAACAGTCAAAACAAACAAGCTCGTTGGTTTTCCCGTTTGAATGGTTTACACTTAGTCTAGTAATTTTGGGACCCTTTATAGCTTGTTGTTCGGTGTGAGCCAAGGCTCCGTGTTGAAGGCCGTACATTGACCTATAATGGTTTACGTTTATAAATTGTTATTTGGATGGAGAGTTGTCTCATTGGCACTCACACCAGTGACACCACATCTTCCTATATCTTATTATCGTGCTTTGTGACGAGCAAAAAGATAATAACATTAGATGTAAGAATGCGACTTGTGATGCAGATTGTGCAAACAGCTTTGGATTGTGCTTTGTCTTTAGTAGTCATAGTAAATGGTGAAGATACGGATCTATTAGTGTTACTTATTCATCATGTTAATCAGCAGTGCAAACGGGTTATTTTTAAATCTGAATAAATGACAATCAACCAAATCAATGAAAATATGGAACATAAAACAGTCTAAAGGATTTCTTGTGGATGATGTTTGTAATTTGTTGCTCTTTTTGCTTCTATAACAGGTTGTGACTCATCATCTAAGCTTTTTGGAATAAGCAAAGGATTTCCATTAAGATCAAGTTTTCATGAATAAGCATGATAAGGCTTCATTAAAGCAGATATCATCAAAGCAGGAGAAGAAGTGCTCATATGTTTATATTGAGGACTTCCTTTAGAAGGACTTG
Organism: Mytilus galloprovincialis; assembly: GCF_965363235.1. Classification (NCBI taxonomy): domain Eukaryota; kingdom Metazoa; phylum Mollusca; class Bivalvia; order Mytilida; family Mytilidae; genus Mytilus; species Mytilus galloprovincialis. The sequence goes on along the minus strand of NC_134847.1, from coordinate 27,667,454 downwards.
ACATTCTTCTCTGGAGAAAATTCAAATCTATAGTAATTACTGGAAACACATTGGTTCAGGTGAAAAGTTTACCACCAACATCAGATTCAGGGCAATTTCATAGCCTTCAAGTGTATTATCAGAAGAAGTTGACATAGATCCTACAGACCATGCAGACTATGGTTGGGAAATCAAACATGGAAAACTTTGTCCAATTTAATGGAACTTCCACCTGCTCCTGATAAGCTTCTTAACATTTAAATATTAGATGCAACTGTAAACAAACTGTGACACCAAATGGTGTGTCTGTTGAAAAAATGGTTTCTGAAAAATATAAATATTTTTTTCCAGTTTTTTACACCTATATCAGTTATTTTACTATTGTTTTACTATAAATTTTGTTTGATCTGATTATAATTATATTAAGATTTCCGTTTTTCTCTTTTGGAGTGATTCTAAAACAGTTAAAACTCCAAATTGGTGTTTTTCCAGTTTTTAACGATTTTTGATTGATTTTACTATACTTTACCCAAAATCATCATTTACCCAATAAGGAATTGCTGTAAAGTTTATGAATGATTAAAATAAAGGTTTTTGTCGTTTTTAAAGAATAAAATGAACTTCTATTATCATTTTTTATATTTTCCTGTCTGTTTTGGTAATCAATTCACACTATGTGAATCTCAAATTCCAACAAAAATTGGACTTTTTCACCTAAAATTTCATGTTTATAAAAAAATAACTATTTTTTTGTTATTTCATTTCATAAACACTGTATAAACTGTTGTAAAACTTTTGATTTGAAATAATTATCATCAAAAATGAATGTTTTACAAGCTTTTCCCAGTTTTTCGCTATTTTTGACAAATTTTGCTATTTTTCACCCAAAAAAAATCCATGTTCCCACTCAGATATCTTGGTAGACTTTTAGTATGTTATAAAGAAAGTCATTTTGGATAGAAAAATACAAAAACAAATTCTGTTGCAATTTTTTTGAGGTCAAATGCTATTTTGACTAGACTAATAGGACAAAAACAAATACTTTTTTGACAATTGTTTAAATATATTTTTAAATAATTTCTTTTTATTACATATATTCCTTTAAAGTTTAGGAAATTGGTGATTAACCTTGATAACTGAAAATATATTCAATTTTAATCACTCAAAGAATATATTTATTGGCAAACTCAGAGACATATAATACAATGTATTATATTGTATGTCTCTGGCAAAATGAAGCCATTTAAGTACCAAGCCACCTTGACATTTTGTTTTCTTAACAATTATTTGATCATTAAATTTTATTGAATAAATTTTAGCTACAAAGTTAATTTCTTCATATATAAGACTTCAAGAAAAATATAAAAAAAAATCAAAAGAAGTATTTTCTTGTCCATGCAAAGAAAAATAATCTCAAAACTGAACTGTGACTTTTTGTCCTGTGACTTTCGCATAGCTTCCTGTATAAAAAAAGAATATAGGACAATAAGTCAATAATTCAGTATACTCAGTTAAATATAATTAAAATTAAATCAATGTGTAATTTTTTTTTTATTTTACTTGACCCAAGAATATCTTTGAATGATGGAACTAGCTCCAGTTGCATAGTCAGAATTAGTATTTGGAAAAAAAAACCAGTTAATTCATTTCAATCAACAACATTAGAATCTTTCTGAAATGATTTTGGTGGCCCTTAAAAGGGCCGTTGTCTCTTAGAAAATTTATTAATCTTGATACTCGTACATCATGTCCATTTGCTTGTAAATTTCTTCTTCTTGTACAGCAGTCATCTCAGTCTTGTACTGTTGTAGAAGAACCTTTACTGCTTGTAAACGATGCAAGAGTTGATGCTTGTACCGATAATTGTCGCTATTTCTTCTAATCTTCCTCTCTAAAAAGTGCATCACATATGTATATTGATTTACATAAAACATTACTGTTTGTAGTCTGTCCATGATGATATCTTTATGAATGAGGCAAATAAAATGATTGGCCTTATATAGATAGGTCTTGCCAAGCAATTAATCTTTTTAATGTGTCATCTATGTACAAACTCAGCACAGGAAATTTAAACAATAGGTTATGAAAGGTAAGGGATATGAAGCCATAAAGGTATGGCACAATAACCGTGGCACAATATAGATCTTTAATAAACGAAAGACATATAGTAATACAATAGAAAGTGACACCTGTTTATTGTGTAAAACATGAATTGTTCAAAATATAATATGAGATGGAGACAAATTGCACTATATACATGTCTCAGAAAATATACATATACATGTGAGAAAAAAATGCAACAGTTATATTCTCATAGAACTACAGCTGCGTTATGACTTTTCAGATAAACAATAATATTTTGGTTAGCAATGTAATATTTTTAGATTATAAGTATAAAATCACGTGTAAGAAATTATCTGTTACAACAACGCGTATCACGGCATAACTTTTTTGTTTTATTGAATTTTTAAACTCGTTGTAAAACACTTTTTTAAAATTATGATTCCGGTATAATCAAGGATTTGTATAGTTAGATAACTATACAAATCCTTGGTATAATGGAGTAGGATTTGAAAACTTAGATTTTAACCCTGAAACAAAAACATTGGAGAATTGATTGATTTGAATTTAAGAAATGGACACTGTTTCAATAAGACAATTGAATGTTTGACTCTTCAATTTAAGATAACCAATTTGGGGGTTTGTACGAGGTACAGTATGGGTCAAAGAATCAAGGTGACCGTTATGGAATAACAGTTTCACAAATGATATCGGATATGTTCATTACGTCGTAACTACAATCCCCTTCCCTTTCATGAATGTGACCTACCGAACTAGACTATTTACCGGATTTGTTACCACATAAGCAACACGGCGGGTGCCACATGTGGAGCAGGATCTGCTTACCCTTCCGGAGCATCTGAGATCACCCCTAGTTTTTAGTGGGGTTCGTGTTGCTTATTCTTTAGTTTTCTATGTTGTGTCATGTGTTCTATTGTTTGTCTGTTTGTCTTCTTTCATTTTTAGCCAGGCGTTGTCAGTTTAAAATCGATTTATGAGTTTGACTGTCCCTTTGGTATCTTTCGTCCCTCTTTTGCAACGGCATGCAGTTGTTTTAGCTAGTGGGACCGAGATGGACATGATGGCAAAAAACTTGAGAGATTTCAGAAGCCAATAATAGACCACTAACCCCATCATCAAGATCACCAACCCCATCACAAAGATTCCCAACTCCACCACCTAGGTCTTCATCCAACAGACTATCTGACAAAATGCTTACCTTACGTATACCTGCAAGGCGAAGGAATAACACCAACAACATCAAAAGAAGACCAAGGTTCGTTTTTACTTTTACAAATGGTACTTTGTACATTTACTGAGTAATTGAAGAATGGCTGAAATGTAAAAAAAAATATGTGTACGGCGAAACTGTCTACATATTATCAATAATGCTGGAACTTAAAAATGGGCTACTCAAGACTTTAACAATGAGCAAAACCCTTTTCGAATAGGAATCTCAAGATGACAAAATGTAAATCAACTGAACGGAGAAAGAATAAGTGATCAATGTGTTATAACCCTGTTACAAACCAACCCCTCATAAATTTAATCAAATCAAACTGTTATTGCCATATACACCAACTTACACGATTTGTGACAAAAACAAAATGAACATAATGACAAGAAAAAAAGCATATATAATCCATTAAGCAAACTAATGAAAATAGTTTAAAATTCAACTATGAGTCCCCTAACCTAAGTGCCAATGATTTTTTTTTATAAAGGAACCTATGCTTTCTACCTATTTTTGTGTGCTCATTTGAGACCACACATTGAAGTAGAATCTGGTGGATAGTTGTCTCATTTGAGACCACACATTGTAGTAGTATAGGGTGGATAATTGTCTCATTTGAGATCATACTTCATTGTAGTTGTATCTGGTGGATAATTGTCTCATTTGAGACCGCATTGTAGTGGTATCTGGTGGGTAGTTGTCTCATTTAAAACCACACTTTGTAGTAGTATAGGGTGGATAATTGTCTCATTTGAGATCATACCTCATTGTAGTAGTATAGGGTGGATAATTGTCTCATTTGAGACCACACATTGTAGTAGTATATGGTGGATAGTTGTCTCATTTGAGACCACACATTGTAGTAGTATAGGGTGGATAATGGTCTCATTTGAGACCACACATTGTAGTAGTATATGGTGGATAGTTGTCTCATTTGAGACCACACATTGTAGTAGTATAGGGTGGATAATTGTCTCATTTGAGATCATACCTCGAGCTCCTTGTAGTAGTATCTGGTGGATAATTGTCCTTTTTTTTAGAACAAACTTCATTGTAGTAGTATCATGTGGATTACTGTCTCATTTGCATGCATTTTGGAAGTATCTGGTGGATAATTTTTCTCATTTGTAACGATACTACATTGTAGTAGTATAGGGTGGATAATCGTTTCATTTGCGATCATACATGTATAGGGTGGATAATTGTTTCATTTGCGATCACACTGCATTGTAGTAGTATAGGGTAGATAATTGTTTCATTTGCGATGTTACTACATTGTAGTTGTAAAGGGTGGATAATTGCTTCATTTGCGATCCTACTACATTGTAGTAGTATAGGGTGGATAACTTTCATTTGCGATGATACTGCATTGTAGTAGTATAGGGTGGATAATTGTTTCATTTGCGATCACACTGCATTGTAGTAGTATAGGGTAGATAATTGTTTCATTTGCAATGTTACTACATTGTCGTTGTAAAGGGTGGATAATTGCTTCATTTGCGATCATACTGCATTGTTGTAATATAGGGTGGATAATTCTCTCATTTGCGATTATACTACATTTGAGACCAAGCATTGTAGTAGTATCTGGTGGATAGTTGTCTCATTTGAGACCACACATTGTAGTAGTATAAGGTGGATAATTGTCTCATTTGAGATCATACCTCCTTGTAGTAATATCTGGTGGATAATTGTCCTTTTTTTTTAGAACAAACGTCATTGTAGTAGTATCATGTGGATTACTGTCTCGTTTGCATGCATTTTGGAAGTATCTGGTGTATAATTTTTCTCAATTGTAACGATACTGCATTGTAGTAGTATAGGATGGATAATCGTTTCATTTGCAATCATACATGTATAGGGTGGATAATTGTTTTATTTGCGATCACACTGCATTGTAGTAGTATAGGGTAGATAATTGTTTCATTTGCGATCATACTGCATTGTTGTAATATAGGGTGGATAATTGTTTCATTTTTACGATCATACTACATTGTAGTAGTATAGGGTGGATAATTGTTTCATTTGCGTTCATACTACTTTGTAGTAGTATAGGGTGGATAATTGTTTCATTTGCGATCATAATGCATTGTAGTAGTATAGGGTGGATAATTGTTTCATTTGGGATCATACTGCATTGTAGTAGTATAGGGTGGATAGTTGTCTCATTTGCGATCATACAGCATTGTAGTAGTATAGGATGGATAGTTGTCTCATTTGGGATCATACTGCATTGTAGTAGTATAGGATGGATAGTTGTCTCATGTGCGATCATACTGCATTGTAGTAGTATCTGTTGGATTATTGTCTCATTTGCTTTCAAGGGTCAGTGTAGAAATCTTTGTAGTATAGATCTACTTTACCAATTTTGACCAAAAAAAATGTTTCACAGAAGATGATGAAAATTAATATTTGGGAGTTCAAAAAAACATTTTATTGACAATGTCTTTCATATAGTAAAAATTCAGCAATTATTTCATGCATTTATTATTGTGATTTTTGAAAAGTGGACAAAAAATACCAGATTATTTATTGTAATTTCAGGAAAATCTCTTAACAGACATATGTATCAGATATCAGAATGAAAGTTCTTAGTATTGCAATACTCACTCAGTCAGATTATTTGCATTAATAAAAACCTCACAATAATTTCTGTATTTACAGTATATTAGAAAGGATGAAGAACTTTAAGGCAATAAACAACAATTTTGTCATATAATAAAACAATTATAAAACAACCTCAGTCAGTCTGATAGATCAATGTTTTAGTGCAACCTTTGACTTTCTGAGACTTTTAATGCAATGAGTATAAAAAATATACAGAATAATATATAATTAACTATTACACATAAGTATCAAAACAAACAATCAAAATAAAGCATAAAAGCTATCATAATAAAGCATATATAACTTAACAATTTAAAGCATAAAACTATCACATTATAACCATGTAAACTATCATTATATAGACATTAATTAGTATTAAATCAACCAGATGGTCCGCAGAGCACAGCTTTATACGACCGCAGAGGTCGAACCCTGAACGGTTGGGGCTAGTATGGACACAACATTCAAACTGGATACAGCTCTGAATTTGGATTGTGATTAAATAGTTGACACAGCATAGGTTTCTGACACAGAATGAATGTGGTCTAACGAACTTAAAATGTTTTTTTTTTGCTTTTGAGCAATTCACTATGCTGTTGAATATTAATCCTTTGATATTTAAAGAAATTTTCTTTTTCATTTCTGAAATCTGAAATAAGAAAAATTGAACCCCACCAATTTTTTTTCACCTCCCCTTTCCCTTAGTCCAAAAATGATCTCAATTCAAATTTCTAATGGAGTTTTCAACAATAACTACTCATTTAAATACATCATAAAATATAAAATGTCATACAGTCATGATTAAGTTGATTTGACTACTATTCTGGACAAAGAAAGATAACTCCAATGCAACATTTTATATTGGCAAATTTCCAATCATTAAACTAAAGTTTTTGGCAAATTTCCAATGGAATTTATTAATAACAAAGTTTTTGGCAAATTTCCAATATACATAATTCAAGAGCAGTTTAGGTGAGCTATTAAAATGAGTTTCAATTACCAACCTTACACTGCTTTTAAATTATGTTTTGTACTTAAGTAATTGTCCATTAACCTGGAAACCCTTTTCCCCCCTTTTTTGCACCTTATTCCTTGACAGGTTTGAGCCATAATTCCCAAAGACAATTCTTACCATCCCTTTATGGTATTCCAATATCCAAAATCGAAAATACATGGTTAGATTCATCATATCAAAGAACCCCAAAAATTCAATTTTTGATGAAATCAAATAAAGTTCAATTTTGGACCCTTTAGACCTCAATGTGGACCCATTTGATAACCAGTCCTAAATATTAAAAATCTAAATACATGGTTAGATTCAGCATATAGAAGAACTCCATATATTGAATCTTTGTTGAAATCAAACAAAGTTTAATTTTGGACCCCGATTTGGACCAACTTGAAAACTGGGCCCAAAATCAAAAAACTGAGTACATGTTAAGATTCAGCATATCAAAGAATCCCGAGAATTCAAATTTTGTTAAAATCAAACTAAGTTTAATTTTGGACCCTTTGGACCTTAATGTAGACCAATTTGAAAACAGGACCAAAAATAAAGAATCTAAATACACGGTTGATTAGGTATATCAAAGAACCCCAATAGTTCAATTTTTGATGAAATCAAACAAAGTTTAATTTTGGACCCTTTTGGCCCCTAATTCGTTGGGACCAAAACTCCCAAAATCAATCCAAACCTTCCTTTTGTTGTCATAATGCTTGTGTTAAAATTTCATAGTTTTCTATTAACTTATACTAAAGTTATTGTGCAAAAACCAAGAAAAATACTTATTTTGGGACCTGTTTTTGGCCCCTAATTCCTAAACTGTTGGGACTTAAACTCCCAAAATCAATCCCAACCTTCCTTACGTGGTCATAGACCTTATGTTAAAATTTCATAGATTTCTGTTTATTTATAATTATTGTGCGAAAACCAAGAAAAATGCTTATTTGGGCCCTTTTTGGCCCCTAATTCCTAAATTGTTAGGACCAAAACACCCAAAATCAATCCCAACCTTCCTTTTATGGTCATAAACCTTGTGTTTAAATTTAATGGACTACCATTTACTTTAACTACAGCTAGAGTGCGAAAACCAAATGTCTTCGGACGACAACGCCGCCAACGACAACAATGTGATACCAATATACGACCAAAAAAAATTTCAATTTTTGTGGTAGTATAAAAACATTTGATTTTTTATTTTGAAATCCCTAAATCTAAAACGATTTTGAAAATATCAATATGTGATATCAAAAGCACTAAATATGGGCATATTCTATTAGTGACAATAAAAAAACACAAAACCTACAAAACAATTATAAACAGGGGATAATATTTTGATTGAATATAATTAGCACAACTGACTAGATATTTAAAAAAACAAAACAACATTTAACATGCATGAAATGCTTAAAAATTTATAAGCAATGCTCTTATTTTGGCTTCTAACACAACAATGAATATTACAAGTATACAACATTTGGGAAAATGGATACGTTATGCACAGAAGCTTTATCTGTTAATAAACAAGAATGTGTCCCATAGTACACAGATGCCCACTTGCACTATCATTTTCTATTCTATTGGCATCAAACTCTAAATTGGCAAAATTTTCAAAAAGTTTTATTGGACTTCCAACTTCATCAAAAACTACCTTGACCAAAAACTTTAACCAAAAACTTCACCCTGAAGTGGGACATAATGAATAAACAGCTGCGCCATGAGCGCATGATACGCCCGACGTCTTGTTGGGAAGTTTTATGCAATAATCATAAATAGTTTCTGAGGAAGTTTTAAGCAATAACCATTTATTGTTTTTGAGACACGGCGGGACATGTGAACCCCCCCCCCCCACCCTGTTTTTTTTTTTACAAATATCACTAAAATAAAATTTTGAACCAAACCAAAAAGTATACAGATCTTTAAATTAGTATAACAAAGAAGTGTGTACAGTTTCAAGCAATAATCATAAATTGTTTTTGAGATACGGCGCGACATGTAAAAAAAACACTCCCCTTTTTTACAAAATACTCAATAACTCAAAAATAAAATTTTGAGTCATCACCAAAAAGTATACAGATCTTTAGATTAATATAACAAAGAAGTGTGTAAAGTTTTAAGCAATAATCATAAATCGTTTTTGAGATACGGCGCGACATGTAAAAAAAACCTCCCCCTTTTTTACAAAATACTCAAAAACTCAAAAATGAAATTTTGAATCATCACCAAAAAGTATACAGATATTAAGATTATTATAACTAAGAAGTGTGTAAAGTTTTAAGCAATAATCAAGAAACGTTTTTGAGATACGGTGCGACATGTGAAAAAAAACACACCCCTGTTTTAGTTACAAAGTGCCGTAACTCAAAAAGTTTAAATCTTATTTTCACCAAAAAGTATACAGATCATTTGACCATCATAAGAAACAACTATATTAAGTTTCATGAAATTTGGATAAGTCGTTCTCAAGTTACGGTGCGACATGTTTACGCCGGACAGACGGACAGACGGACGGACACCGGACATTTGTATACCATAATACGTCCAGTCAAAATTTTGACGGGCGTATAAAAACCGATGGACGGATGAATGACCACACAAACCAAATAACATCATGCCCATAAATAGGGCATAAAAATTGCATTCAAATGATGCCTGATTGCGAGATATTGCAATTGATCTAAATAATCTTTACATGTTAAAAAAACTATAATAATATATAAATAAAATATAAGGTAATTTTTTTTGACTCAATAAAACAATAATACTGAAATAATTGGCACATATGGTAAGAAGAACTTTATCTACACAAATAAGTTACTTGACCTATTATTAGCATAAGTAATTATAGATTTATTGAAAATCCCTTCAATTCTAAAGTTTTGTGATGTAAAAACATGCCTTGAAAAAAAATTCTATGATGAGCTCATGATGAGTTTTGCATTTCATTTCATTATTTAAACAAAGAAACTAATTTCAAAAATATCTTATGCCTTTAAAAATTGATCCTTGGAGAATTGTAAACAAGATTTGTTTAGAAGATAATAAGGGAAGAATGAGATTTTCATTGTCTATGAAACTATGTACACTTTAATGATTAGTAAAGAATTCTGCAAAAGACAGACAATTCAATAGTCAATAGAGCAAAGAAGTCATAAGAAATTCAAGAAAACAAAGTATGACTTTTTACTTGTATATTTAAGCAAAAATATCTTAATGTCTAAGGGACATACATGTAACTTTGCAATTGAAATAGTTTACCTGAACAAGTAAAGAAATACACTTGACATTGTTTAAGTAGAGTACCTCTGACTGCATGGTGGTTATCAATGTAAACTGTTCAATTGTTTGCCATTACTTTCTGATCTTACTACTACTATGAGCAATATTACAGCAACTGCAAACATTTGAAGATGCTTTTCTCCTTCTTAAATTTCTTTTTTTTCCTGTGTCTTTTGCACCACAATTCCTCTCATCTTCTATCTGATCTACATCTTTTTTACTGTCAATTTCATTTTCCTTCTTATTTCTAATTCCATCTTCCTTTTTATTGCCAATTCCATCTTTCTTGTTGCTGCCAATTCCATCTTCTTTTTGAACTTTCATTTCATCTTCAACTTTTTTCCTTTCTATGTTTTCTCTTTTCTCCTTCTCAACATCTTTATTATTAGTTTTGGTATTCAATTTTTCCTTGTTTTTTTTCTCCATAGACCCTTTTTCTTCATCTACACTTTTATCTTTGTTTTCATCCTCGTCTGAAAAATCAAACCCTTCCTCGTTCTCCATGTATTCCATGGCATTAATTCCTGATTGTAGTTCATCAATAGATTTTATTTGATCGTCTTCATCAAGGTAGTCGAACCCCTCCATTAGTTCATGAATTCTGATCATGAGCCTCTTCACCTCTTCTTTGTGCTCCTGGTAAAACTCCTGGAAACCACTTTCCCAGAAGCAATCAAAGTGATACCACTCTGTATAAGGCCAAACATTATACTGGATACCAATTCTCAACTCCCCTTAAACAAAGAAAACAAGTTACTCTGTATAAGGCCACATTATACTGGATACCAATTCTCAACTCCCCTTAAACACAGAAAACAAGTTATTTTAATTCAGTACAGTATACATTTGATGCCTGAGTCAAACACCCCTTATGTGGATCAGAGGCGAATTTAGGGGACTAGGGGTCCCCAGGTCCCCCTCTGTCAGACTTTACATTTAATTTTTGTTTGTGTGTTTTGTACAGCGTTAAGAGGTCATCAATGTTAATCTTATAAGGGAGCAATTTTATCCCTTAGGATTTTGATCTTACAAATGAGTATGCTATCCTGTGGGTTCATAAGCTTACTTTAAATAAGTGTACTTATAGGGGAGTCCATCATATAAAGGAAGTTTCTTATTCCTTTTTATTTAAGCTTGAAATTACAAGTAAGTGTTTCATTCCTTGGGTTTTAATTCTTCTATTTGTATGAGTGTCTAATTTGTTTTAATTCATAAACAAGAGGCTCTAGAGAGCCTGAATCGCTCACCTGTTTTTCAAAGAAGATTTTTAAATGTTAGCAAACTTGATGAACAAATTGTGAAAAATTGTCTTTAAAGGACAATAACTCCTTAAGGGGCATAGCCAGAAATTAGTAGTGGTTTTGCTAATTAATATTCATAATATGTAAATGAGAATTGTACCACGTGATAGTAGTTTGAACTGGACTGGTTTGATATCATTAAAATCATTAAAATCTTTAAAACACAGATATTATAAGTTGCCCGTCACAGAGTCCTTATTTACAATCACTTTGATATTTCCGTAAAGTTGTCAGGCGGTCCAAATCAAAACAATGAACGCGAATTTAGTGAATTTTTCGTGCTTTCGTGAGTTTATTCTTCTTGAAATAGTGACATTTTAACTTTACGTGGGAACCTAGAGTTCAACGACTACACATACAAGGTGTCGACTTGCTTATTCTTTGGAAATTCAAGTTTCAAATTTCACCCCGGCAACCTGTTTTCGTAATGACCTTGTAAGCCAATTTTCAACACGAAGTTTGCAAATTTAACGTTTCAGCCATTTTAGCCTGTATTTTACACTGCAATATTAAAAGCCTCTCGCTTCGATTTTTAAAATAGCTCAGGAACCTGTATTTTTGCAACAACAGTCATTATGGTTCGTTTAAATGGTGTATATTGTTGTGTATATTCATTTTCTGCCCCGGCAACCTGTCTATCACTTAAATTAAAATTAAAACACACATTTTTTCAAAATTCCCTATCATTTTAATGTAATTTCCGTGACCCGTATCCGATTTCTTCTGTATAATATTCAAATAAGCAAAGTGGCGTTGATTTCTGGATATGGTCATTTGACAACTTTCGTCATATTCATATACTTTATATCTATCTATAATAATATTCAAAATAATAACAAAAAACTGCAAAATTTCATTAAAACTACCAATTCAGTGGCAGAAATCCAACAATTGGTTGTTAGAATCGTCTGAAAATTTCAGCAGTCAGGAGACTTACTTATATGAGTGATTTTCTAAATCACTGATTCAAGTAACATTATTTCCATAAAGGTTGGAAGAAACTGATAGAGTTGTCTTTCTTTAATAAACACCTATTTAAGTAGTACAAATTAATCACTAGACATGATTTAATCTTATTGTAGCTTTAAATATAGAATACTAACGATCCAGGGACTAATGATGTTTCCAAACTTATCAGAACCAACATCTGTGTTGTTGGGATGACCAGGTCATTTCAGGTGATGACCTTGTACTGAATCTTAGATAATGACATTAAAATCACTTGTTTAAGTATCATAACTCAATTTCCTTCCCAAAAATCACTTATTTAAGTATCTTTATTTTAATAACCCCCACTAATTTCAACTCCTCCCAACAGTGAAATTTTTATCGTGAACAGCAGAATTTTCTTACATAATCTGAAAGATGAAACCTTGAACTTTACAGGAAAAATACTCCCACTGCTGGGAAAACTCTTTTAAGAAAGTATCAGTTCATTATGTAAAGCCATAATTATAGCATTTTTTCAACTAAAATAGAATTTGCAGATAAATGATTGCATCTAAGGCATAAATCTTGCTACATAAAGGAAGCAAACAGTTATTTTTTTCAATTTTATTAATGAAAAGATATTATTTAAACCTATGTGTTTAAAATTTTGGTAAAACTACAAAATCACAATTTGTGACAAAACTTCAAATTTGCTACTCAAATAAGTAATTTAAACTTATTTCAATAAGTCCCCTGACTGTTCAGGGCTGATAGATCTTGACCAATTGAACAATTTTATCCCATGTGACGTCAGATTTGCTGTAAAAGCTTTTAATTAGTTTTTGAGATATAATCAAAAAATGCATTTGACCTTTATGTTCTATTTTTAGCCATGGTAGCCATGTTTGTCGATGGATCAGAACTTCGAATAACATTTTCAAGAAGATACATAAAGTATTTCAGCCTTATCATCCTGTATGGACAGTTGCATTAGACTTTCCGTATTTGTGTAAACAGGCAAATTACATAGCATCCCTGTATTGTTTGGTCCACAATATGAACAGTGATAGTATTTTATGTGATAAATGTGGTAAACTTTTCACCGACCCGTGTATTCACGCAATTTCGTCGTGTGACTATTTATCCGACATTCGGGATGAATTCTGGTGCGAGCTACTATGCTTAAACCCAATAACTTTCAGTGCCTTTCTTGGTTCCTTAGATGATGAAGATTTCTGTTACATTTTACTATCATGTGAAACCGAATTTGATCTAGACTGTGAGCAGAAAAAGTGTTTTCAATTTTTATGCGTCAAATATGTTTACAGATTTTGCAAAAATTTTTCTCATTCCTAATTAACAATATGAATTAAGTTCAAAGTTTTTTCTCAATCGGATCCGTATTAACAATTTGAATTAGGTTTAGAGTACTTTCAATTATTATTTTTTCTTTTGTGTGTTTTTTTCTTTCTATTCAAATTTGTATATATTGTGTTAATTATGCATTAATATTGTATTGGTATCACTATCTCTCCTTAGGGAGGCTAATAAAGATATATATATATATATATACAAATAGTAATGATGCAGCAATTAAACAATTATACTACATAAGAATATCAATATGCATATTTATTTATTTTATTATATATTTAAAAAAAAAAAGCATAGTAATATCAGTAGCAGATCCTCCAATTTTGACCCCCCCCCCTTTTTAAAAATGGCTTCATTTTTTTGGCAATGTATAAGAAAATTCTATCTGAGGAAATGTGATCTCAGTTGGTTACCCCCCCCCCCCTTTTTATCCATTACAGGTTCATATATATATGCTATTGTCCGAGTATTTATATAACGTGTTAGTCCCACAGCTGACCATATGGTTACTCCCATAAATCAGCAATGGTACGTATAATTTATCAATATAATCATAAATAAATTTAATAATTACCTTCGGATATTTTGTTGGAGCTGTTGAATATGTCATCAACAGAGCAGTCGTACGCCCGACACCGTGCCCTGGAAGACACGGCATAGTCAATCTTAAGTAGGTACTTGGGTTCTGCATACCTTTGTAAGCCTAAAGAGTAGAAGTAGGGTGATCCATTGAAAGAGAAAGCCATTCTGATATTTAGATTTTCCCTCGTTTTTCTTAGAAATTATTATCTCCCTTTGTCATGTTTGTCAGTCTGTTCTATTACCAATATTTTGTATTTAAGCGCATATCACTGCAATGAACTTGATGCCTTGTTCACACTTGAAGAAACATCTACTTCGAATTAAACTTATGTTATTTAAAAAAAAAATATATTACAAATAACTGGAAATAAAATCAACCGAGAGGCCCGACCGAGAGGACATTTCTCGCATCTCCAGAATGATCTAGAGTAGAAACTCTTAAAAATAGTGATTTTTTAAAAATCTTTTTAAATCAAACATAATTATAGCCTGTACGTATCACTCTTTTTCAATATTTTAGGTATATCATGTAATTGTTTTGTAAATACTGTTTGTTGTGTAAAGATTATATGTCGGTTACTTGTATATGCTCCCATTAAGACCATCTTTCAGTGGCGGATCCAGAATTTTTCATGAGGGGGCCGCTGACTGACCTAAAAGGGGGGGGGGGGGCTTCTCCAGTCATGCTTCAGTGATTCCCTATATAATCAACCATTTCATTGTGTTACATACTTATTTTTCGTTCATTTTTTTTAACATAAATTAGGCAATTAATTTTCTCGTTTGAATGGTTATTTCGGGTCCTTTTACAGCCGACTTTGCGGTGTTGACTTTGTCCATTGTTGAAGGTCTTATGGTGACCTATATATGATGAGTTGTTAATTTCTGTGTCAAACTTTCCAGGCGCGTAGCTACGTTTACGTCAAAACGCCCGGGCGTACACTTGAATTTTGGTTTAAAAAAAAATAATCTAAATAAATTTAAAAAAAATGGTTCTTGTAAATCTTTCTTCAGACAGTTACTGAATCAAATGGTACCGTGTAATATTTTTGTTCATTTTCTGTCAAAGTCTGAATCTACTGTGTACTTATTTTCCCTTCGTTTAAAGCAGTTCATTATCCAATGTTATCTGCTGAGGTTCGATATGTGGTTTACATTTTTATCGAGCCTGCAACATTATTTTGCGAAAGCGAGACATAGCGATCATAGATTTCGTTGGCGTCGTCACCATATAGGTTAAGTATATGTTTCAAGATGTTTTTTTTTAATATCGCTGAATTGGTCAAACCTTCATGAAATTTTCAAAAGTTGGACAGGAGCAAAAAATTTTGTGATCAAAAGACATAGAATATCCAGAGCATAATGATGAAATAAAATTTTCAATTTTCCCGTATTTTACTGATAAAAAGGAACGTCTTTTGAAGTTAACAAGTAGATACAGTCTATGGTAAAAGTTTGTTACACATCAATTACTTTGTCAAACCTTCATAGAATTTTATGAATATTTGGAAGAAGCATTTTTATGATTAATGTTTGAAGTAAAATTTTGAAAGTATTTTTTTTTTCATTTTTCAGTTGACAGACGGACTTGTATCTTTTCGCAATTAACAGATGGTCTGGGAATATTATTTTTTACATGATAAATTTGAAAACCTTCAGAGATTTTCATAAAACATGGATAGAAGTCAATATTCCAGGTCAGCAAAAAATATCTTAAGAAAATGTTTGAATTTTTCAAAACATGATTTCTGTAATCCTTTTATACACATTTTAAAGTAACTGGTTTGGACATTTTCTTTTAACCCAATGACCATAAGATTCCAAATCAACACACTATGAATAAATTACACTTACGCGATAAATAAATTAGACTCTTAATTCCTTGACTTTTTCATCGAACAAATTCCGTTAAGTGTAAAAATGTGATCCTCCACCCTCCTATCTTTTCGGAAAGCACCTTGGGTTTCCCCAAGTATCCCTTTATCTTCAATATAGCCCATAAGATTACATTCAATTAGCTTACAGTATACCTTATATACATTTGATGTTAGAGTTATACCTCTGTAGTTACTCAGAGAGTGTGTAGACCCACCTTTGTGTATGGGTATAATCATTCCTTTATGCCATTCATCTGGAATTATTTCTAGATCTGTAATTTTTGTAAAAATATGCACAAGGGAGTTCAACAGGATGTCCCCACTATATTTAAGGAATTCGTTAGGGATGCCATCAGTACCACAGGCTTTTCCAGATTTGAGACTTTTCAAAGTCTGTGAAATTTTATTTTCGTCGAAAGTAACCGATAGGGGAGAATCTGATATTAATATATTTTCGTCAATATTTGTAATAAGGTTTTTAACATCTTTTTCGAGTTCATCATTTTCATTTTGAAAGGAACCTATCGAGCTAAAATGCTTGGAAAGGGCATTATTTATCTCATCCGTATCCGTTAATATTTTATCCGAATCATGTGGATCGTTAAGCTCTATAGGATCTGCATGTATCGGTTCGTTTTATTTTAAGAAAATTCCAAAAACCTTTCATCTTATTTTTTGCATTTATACATTTATCATTAAACTGTCGGATTTTGGCTGATCGTTCTTTCCGTTTGATAGCCTCTTGTACTTGGGATTTCCGATTAAAATAAATGTCTTTAAGTCTTTAGAAATTACATTTAAAATGAGAGGCCTTCCTCTGCCATGTTCCGACGGTGATTATAAAAACTGATCAAGTGGAATCTCATTTAAACTTTTTAAATTTATTATTATTATGTTCCATTGTCTTTTGCCTCTTCTATAAAATAAGTGTCAAATGTTCTCGACCTAATCAATAATTATACATTTTACACAATTGTATATTTGAAGCCGCTTGCCCAAAAATTTAAACATGATACACAATTTACATTTGTCATTTCATTTCGGTGTTTTTTATAGCTGCAAAGCTGTATATGCATGTGGTATGACCGTCAGGCTTTGCATATTGTATAGTGCTGTAAAATGACATATTCTAGTCTACATTCTGTGTGATTTGGTCTCTTGTTAATAGTTCTCCCATTGGCAATCATACCGGCTTATTCTCATTTCGCCTTAGTTGTCAAAATAATTATATAAAATTAATCCCAGTTTGCCTTAGTACAAATTTTCAGGTACACAAGAATTAACTTAGGCGAAATGGGAGCTTCTGTTAACAATATAATTAAGTTAATTATATGTTTTGTTTGTATTGCAATTAGTTGATATTTGTTATTTTGATGTCAAATTCTACCATGAAATACTATTTGAAAGAAGGCGAAATGGGAACACACCATCATACCACATAGCCCTTTTTATATTTGCTACGTGTAATTTTTAAGTAATCAGCATCACTTCAATCACACCTTGTACATGAATCAGTTGTGTCTTTGATAATACCACGAATTGTCAAACTTTCCTGTTGTCCTTCATGATCATTAATATGCTCTCTCATTCAACGACGGAAGCCACATGTAGACAGGATCTGCTTACCTTTCTGGGGCACCTTAAAAAACTGCATGACCAATACTTTCATAATTGTTCAGATTTCGAAAATCAAAAACAAACTGAAGGTCTATACAAAACAAAATTGAATAGTCAGATTGGTTGATTGGTGTTTAACGCCAATTTCAAATCTATTGTAGACCTCAAACAAAAGTAAAATGGACAAGTAACGGTTACAAAACGAAAACGAAACGGACGACTACCGGACGTTCAGTGTCCGTTGGGAGTCCGTCCAAAGTTTTGAATATGCGCAAAATTCTCAACATATTTTAATAAACAGTTTTTGACAAAGGATTTTTAGTCATTAATTGCAGTCGCCACCAAACCACTGTCCCTATAATGTCAAGCTTTCTGCAGAAGTCGCAGTCTCAACAAAACTTAACATTGACCAATGGACCATAAAAATGAGGTCAGGGTCAGATGATACCTGCCAGGTAAACATATACATACGACTTTTATTCCATATACCAAATAAAGCTGACCTATTCAGAAGTCCAGATAAGGTGTGTATTTGCGAGATCACGAAATAAAAACAATTGAAAACCCAATGCAATTCACTATTGAAGCTTTCAAAAACCCAATTCATGCCAAAAAAAAAACCACAATTACATATAAAAACCATCTCAACAATATGGTTGTGTAAATCCTTTTCTGTAATATTTATAACTGGAAATTAAATCTCCTTTCGTTCTTAAACTAGAGCTTTACATGGAATACTTGGTCCGAGTCCCTGTTAAAATTATCTTGCTCAAAAAGGTTAATGTATCGATGATGTAAATAGATTTCAATGTGTGATCATTTTGGTATTGCTCAGGATTTATGACAATTAATCAATTAAAACGGTAAGTAAATATTCGTTAAAAATATTGAATAAAACATGTCATCAGCTTCTTTTTGATAGCCGATGGATAGTTATGTAACTAAACTCAGCTAGTGTTATCAGGAAGTGTTCTCAAGACACACCGGTTCAAGTGTAGCAAATAGTACAGAAATCCCATGCATCCAGGGAGAGTATACGGACCTTAAGAAGACTATTGTTAGTATAGCAAACACCGGTTGCATCTCCATACGACAAATTAACGATGCGGCAATATAAGCTAGGCCAAATAAAATATATTTGTGGTTCCAATTACCGGACCTGCCCTAGTTAAAACCCCGACTTTATTTTTTTCTTCTCTAAAATATAAATTTTTAAACGATCAAATTTTTGAGGATCTTGCGAATTTAATTTAATTAAATTCACATATTTCTGTCATTTGAATTTCCATCAGAAGTATTCATTGTCTTAAATGCAACAAATTCATCAAACAATGAAACTAAATTAGCTAAAAAAGTAACACGAGTGGTTTTTTTACAACCAAAAACATGTAAATGGCAAACTTCAATTATTGTTTCTATTTGGCCTAACAAGAGTGCACACGCTGAAATGTCTCACCTTCTTTACTAGTAATTGATATAATGCTAAATATAAAGTTTTACTACAACTATTGCATAAATTAAACAAGATGATGAAGAAAATGGTCAAAGTTATATAAACCAAACAAGAAATATGTGTACACCTCACAGTAAATATAGTTGACTTTTTGCTTATAGTTTCTAAGAAACAGAGTTCTTATCAAGAAAGCTAAACATTGACCAATGAACCATGAAAATGAGGTCAAGGTCGAATAAACCATGCTAGGCAGACATTTACGACTTACAATTCTTCAATACAACAAATATGGTTGACCTATTGCGTATAGTTTACTAGAAAAACAAACCAAAACACAAACTTAACACCGAGCAATTGAGGTCAAGATCAAATTAAATCAGCGATACCGACATGTACATCATAAAACTATGTTCGTGCGATATCTTTTTGCGCCAAAAAATAACTCATTTGCGCCACAACTTAATTGCGCCAATACTTCTTTTGCGCCACAACTTAATTGCGCCAATACTTCTTTTGCGCCACATTATTTTCAAAACTATAGGCATCATTTGCGCCAATAAAATAATCATCTAATTGCGCCAGACTTCTTGACCCGTGAAAAATTATTCTATTCCTATTAATGAATTTGCGCCAATGGCTCTTTTGAAAACGTATTAATTGCCCTAACATATGGACAGAATCATATATAACAGGTATAGTATTAGAAAAAAGACCAAAACTCAAAAACTTTACTACAACTACTGAAACATGAAAATGAGGTCAAGGTCAGATGACACGTACCAGCCAGACCTGTACACCTTACAATCATTCCATACACCAAATATAGAAGACCTTTTGCATACAGTACGAGAAAAAAACCCAGACCAAAACACAAAAACTTAACTGCAACTACTGAACCATGAAAATGAGGTTATAATTTCTAAGATATGGATTTTACAACCACAACCGAACCTTGTCCACTTATCCATGGAATGAGGTCAAGGCCAAGTGAAACTGTCTGCCAGACATGATGACCTTGCAAGGTAGGCACATATATCGAAATTAAACAGACAACGCCATCGGTTACAAAGAAAACGCGACAATTATAGAATACACAGAAAACTAAAGACTAAGCAACACAAGCTCCATAAAACATTGGGGTGATCTAAGGTGCTCTGGATGGGCAAGAAGACCCCGTCCTGTTGCTCAGATTTTATTACAACAATCTGGCAAGATTTGTACCTGTAAGAGCTTTATAAGACCAGACGGTCAAATATACACTTGTACTGATGGATTCCAAGTATTTCTTTGTCCCCGCAACGTGTTACACGAGGGACAAAATAAACTGTTATCACAGATATATGTCTCGCTTTTTTTAAATTTGTATAATGCAAATGCTGATATTAAAAAGGTCAACACGTTAATACGTAAGTTTTGCAAAGCCTCGAAGTCAATAAACCATGACTGAAGGTACATGGCTATAAATAATATCCATGGAAATGAGATGTGCCATATTAACTTTCATTAACTTAACACTAGTGGTTAACTCCATAAACTGATCTAATCACAAACTAATACATGAAAACTAAGCAAAGTTTCAAAGTCAATAGACCATAACTGAGAAGGTGGGACCAAATAATCTCCATGGAAATGAGGTGTGCCAATACTAATACAACTGCATACCAAATATCTTTGACTTTCAATTAGTGGTTCACCATAAACTAGACCTAATCACAAACTAATACATTGTTGACACCGCCACCGCTGGAAACGGCACACCTATGTCTCGCTTTTTGACTATGTCAAGCGAGACAAAAAATCATTAAAGGACAATAACTTCTATAAGAATTCAGGACAGTTTTGACGTGCAATAATTGGCACAGTAATATTCTGAACATTTTTGCCCATGCCCCAACCCCCATCAGAATTCCTCCTTTAAGAACAGTATTTGGCCAGGTATTCTAAATATTTTGAATTCAAAATTTCTAAAACAGTAAATGTATTTCAATTTCAATTATCTAGCCTATGCTGTGTGTCAAATTTTACAGATACACAGCTTTGGCAGTAGTCAAGAGTAAACTAAATACTAGCCATTTATCATACTTAAATTCTAAGCCAAAAGGTATATTTTTTTATTCACGCCCAGTGGCAAATATTTCATGAATATCCCCAACAAGCATGACAATTACAAACTAGCAACAAACACAAACAGTAGGTCTAGTTAGTGGACGTTTGGGAAAGAAGATATGAGGCCAAATAAACTAGTATCTTTGGTTCCAGTTACATTGAAAAATAAGTATGGGTAGGTTCATGAACATGTAGGTAGGAATTTTTTAAAACTTTGTATTCACCGTGTATCATCGTACAGCGGATATAGGTACTAACCAAGCGGGCGTGAGCGATTTTGATCTTACATGGTAACGAAAATCTTTGTTTTGTTCACATAATATCAATGTGTACTTCAATCTAAACATAATTGCTGTTTTAAGAAATGATTTGGTCGTAGGTTGGTGGTTAGAGATGTCTCATTATTTTCCCAAAACAAGAGGAATTACTAAAACATTGTAAAAGCATGTGCAAATACTTGTCAAAGAAGTTGGCCCTCGTCTCATCTGATATAATTCTATATTCATTGCAACTCTTTTTCTGATAAAAGGTCAATGTGTGTGTGTAATAAGTATAGCTGTTTCAATAATTGGCATTCAAATCTTTCATACATGTGTTATTTTTCGATATTTTATCCCTAAAAAAGTGTTGTGTACGGTGTTTAGCCGTCCACATAAATCCTTATGTACGGTGCATAGTTATGTTGTTGTACACCGTACACAAAAACATTATTTTTATACTCGTTTATTACCCAAAATGTTTCAAGGAATGAGTTATCACAGGTAGATTTATGATTGGTGACTATTACTTTTGCCCTGTATTAGGTTTCTTTCAGATAAAACATGTAAATGTCTCAACAACTGTATCGAAATTGAAAGTTGGTGTTGACATTCACAACTATTTGCGCTTGTACAAGTTAATTGTTCTTATTAGAATATCAAATTTGTTTTATGAATAGGAAAAAATCGATGCGAAAATTATTTGGGAGTAAGGAATTTCAAATGTTGAGAAATGTGCATTGAATATTGATCAAGCAAAACAAAGATTTTCGTTACCGTGTAAGGTCGAAATCGATCATGCCCGCTTGCTTAGTACCTATATCCGGTGTACTGATGATACACGGTGGTATTGTTTATTTGTTGTTGTGAGTAACATTCTGACTTTAACAGTGCTTAATGAGAAACAAGAGTACATAGGCTGAAATGTCTGGCTTTCAATCATTGATTTTGTGTTGATAGTCTTGAATATAAAGCTTTACTACAAGTATCACAAACTTAACATTGATCCAAGAATACAGTGACGAATCCAGAAAGTGGGGGCCCACCGACTGCCTAAAAGGGGACCCGCTCCAGTGATTCCGTATATAAGCAACCAATTTTTTTCTCCAAAAAGGAGGGACCTCAAAACAAGTTGACTAATATAGTTATTGGTTAAAACAAATATAAAAATGGACCAAATCAAGTACACCTTTTAGGGTGCGCTTGACTTTAGTGACCAAGAACGAGTTTTTTTTTTTAATTTAAAGGTTGTTTAGAAGTTTTTGTACACAATAAACATTAGCACATCATAGAAAATCAAGTGAGTAATCCATGTTTAAAATTTTATAACAAAAATCTTTGTATTAAAGGCTGTGGATGTTCTATAAAAATGTTTGTTTATTTGCCACAAAGTACCCCTTTTTTGAAATGCAATGACACAAATTCAATAATAATGCTTTGCACGAAGTTTCCCCTTGGTATATGTACAAAATGGCATATCTCTATTTTTTATTATATTTGTGGTTTTGATACAATTGCAGTTTGAAAAGTTCGTACATAACTGGCTACAGAAGGGGTCATAAACCTTAAAACGTCTAGTGGCAAATATTTCATGGTGGTTCAGGATGAGAACAAGTCAACAAATACAATAGACAGGTCTTGCAAACTTTTTTTGTTTAAGTGTTTTTTTTAAAGATGGAAGTAGTCCTTAAACTAGAAAAGACAGTGTTTGCTTTTTTATTTGATTTGGTCAATTTCATTTCAGCTTCTGTCGGAAATACTAAGTTTATTGTGACCGTAAATTAAATGAAATCATGGCGAATGAACTATGTATTTAGTTGCTCCATCCTCTGCATACCCAACTAAGGGAGCTTCCATTTGATTTTTTTCGGGGAAAGGGGGGGGGGGGAGTCAAGATGCGATTTGAAAAAAGGCAGGACAGGACAGGAGTTTATAGCAAAAAACTAGAGGCTCTTAAGAACCTGTGTCGCTCACCTTGGTCTATGTGCATACATGTATTAAACAAAGGACACAGATGCATGACAAAATTGTGTTTTGAAGATGGTGACGTGTTTGAAAATCTTACTTATTGAACATTCTTGCTACTTACAATTTTCTCTATCTATAATAAACTTGGCCCTTTAGTAAAACAGAGGAAAATATTTTGTAAAATTTTACAAAAATTTATCAAATTAATGAATATTGTTAAAAATTGACTATAAAGGGCAATAATTCCTTAAGGGGTCAACTGACCATTTTGGTTATGTTGACTTATTGGTAGATCTTAATTTGCAGAACATTATTGCTGTTTAAAGTTTCTCTCTACTAATAATAATATTGAAGATAACCAAAAACAGCAAAATTTCTTTAAAAATTAATTATTGGGGTGCAGCAACCCAACTAACCCATTGTCCAATTCATCTGAAAATTTCAGGGCAGATAGATCTTGACTTGCTAAACAATTTAACACTTTGTCAGATTTGCTCTAAATGCTTTTGGTTTCAGAGTTATAAGCAAAAATCTTTGGGCCAGGTGAGCTAAAAAGGCAGGAGCTCATCCTGCCTTTTTGTCGAGCCTTCGACTTTAGTCGAAAAAGCGAGACTAAGCGATCCTACATTCCGTCGTCGTCGGCGGCGTCCACAAATATTCACTCTGTAGTTAAAGTTTTTGAAATTTTAATAACTTTCCTAAACTATACTGAATTTCTACCAAACTTGGACAGAAGCTTGTTTATGATCATAAGAAAGTATCCAGAAGTAAATTTTGTAAAAATAAAATTCCATTTTTTCCGTATTTTACTTATAAATGGACTTAGTTCTTCTGCGAGGAAACATTACATTCACTCTGTGGTTAAAGTTTTTAAAATATTAATAACTTTCATAAACTATCCTTGATTTGTACCAAACTTGGACAGAAGCTTGTTTATGATCATAAGATAGTATCAAGAAGAAAATTTTGTGAAAATAAATTTCCACTTTTCCGTATTTTACTTATAAATGGACTTAGTTTTTCTGCGAGGAAACATTACATTCACTCTGTGGTTAAAGTTTTTAAAATATTAATAACTTTCATAAACTATCCTTGATTTGTACCAAACTTGGACAGAAGCTTGTTTATGATCATAAGATAGTATCAAGAAGAAAATTTTGTAAAAAAAAAATTCACTTTTTCCGTATTTTACTTATAAATGGACTTAGTTTTTCTTCCAGTTAACATTACATACAATCTGCAGTTAAAGTTTATAAAACATTTATTAGATTCATAAAGTATCCTGGATTTTTTACCAAACTTGGAAGCTTCTTTCAATCAAAAGACAGTATCGAGAGGGAAATTTTTATTGATGTTTTCCTCATTTTTGTTGAGTCTGCGATTAACAGCAAAAGTAGGCGAGACACTGGGTTCCGTGGAACCCTTACGAATTTTTTACTATAAGCTTCACAAACCAAACTAGTTGCTCTCAAGAGCCTGTGTCGCTCACCTTGGTCTATGTGCATATTAAACAATCGACACAAATAAATTCATGACAAAATTGGTTTTGATGATCATGCTGTGTTTGGAGATCATACTATACTGGACATTCTTTACAGTTCATCTATAATAATATTCAAGATAACCAAAAACAGTAAAATTTCCTTAAAATTACCAATTTAGGGGCAGCAACCCAACAACGGGTTGTCCAAATCATCTGAAAATTTCAGGGCAGATAGGTCTTGACCTAATAGATTATTTTACCGCATGTCAGATTTGCTCTAAATGCTTTGGTTTTTGAGTTATAAACCAAAAACTGCACTTTACCCCTATGTTCTATTTTTAGCCATGGCGGTTATCTTGGTTGGTTGGCGGGGTCACGCCACACATTTTTAAACTAGATACTAAATGATGATTGTGGCCAAGTTTGGTTAAATTTGGCCCAGTAGTTTCAGAGGAGAAGATTTTTGTAAAAGTTAACGACGACGGACGCTAAGTGATGGGAAAAGCTCACTTGGCCCTTAGGGCCAGGTGAGCTAAAAAGCAGGATGTTATTATTGTAAAAAAAAAGTCAGGATAAACTGAGACTAGGACAACATTTTCCATCCACCCCTCCCCCTCCCCCTCACCAATACAAATTAAATGATTGCTCCCTAGATTAGTATGAACTAGCATACTGCAACTTCGGATAGAAAAGAAGAGTTGAATTTTTATAAAGCACATAGAAAGAATATATTTTTTCTGCATCAACACCAAAAATATCACCAGAAAGAAGTTACATTAAGATATTAAACAATTATATCATTTGTTTGAACTTTATATTTAACCACAGGGTCCAATGTCTGTAATTATGTCCACAGAACAATTTTCCTGGGAATTCATGTCCAAGTCATCAATATTCCGTTAAAACGTCCATGTCCTTTTTTTTACTCAGAAAAAGTTAAATTAAAGAAATCATTTACATGTAAACATGGGCATTGCTATGGAAATTTTAATTCTTATGTTTTAATTTTGTGCATTGATCTTGATTGACTTCGTCAAATTTTTCTCCCAATTATGCCAGTACAATCAAAAAAATTCAGGCCATAGGGACGAGGCCCTGCAAAAAAAAAAAAAAAATGAAAACAACACCTTCTATAATTGCTGGTGTCCGAAGCGCTTTTCTGGATTTACCTTCATCAGGAACACTCAAAGCCAAACATTTGCAATCAAAAGATGTGACAATCACCGCAAATTTAGCTCTTCAGTGGCCGATTCAGAAATTTCATTAGAAGGGGCCCACTGACTGCCCAACATGTTGCCAACTCTGGTCATTCTTCAGAGATTCCATATATAATCAACAAACTTTTTCCTGCTCTTGAAAACCAATAAATTCATCTACATATCGCCATAATAACGTAACACAACGTGTATCTACTAATTATTGAACACCATTTAATTAATTTTTCTGCCTTTAGTTAACTGATTTTTATTGTCTAATCAGTTGTCAGACTTCTGTTACTTCTAGGTGACAGGCTGACAGACCTCTGTTACTTCTTGGGGACAGGCTAGCAGACTTCTGTTACATTAAGGTGACAGGCTGGCAGACTTCTGTAACATCAAGGTGACAGGCTGTCAAACTGGCAAACTTTTGTAACATCAAGGTAACAGGCTACCAGACTTCTGTTACATCAAGGTGACAGGCTGCCAGACTTCTATTACATGAAGGTGACAGGCTGCCAGACATCTGTTTCATCAAGGTGACAGGCTGGCAGACTTCTGTTACATCAAGGTGACAGGCTGGTAGACTTTAGTTACATCAAGGCGACAGGCTTATAGACTTCTGTTACTTCTAGGTGACAGGCTGCCAGACTCCTGTTAATTCTAGGTGACAGGCTGCCAGATTTGTTACTTCAAGGTGACAGGCTGACAGGCTTCTGTTACTGCGACTTGACAGGCTGCCAGACTTCTGTTACTTCTAGGTGACAGGCTGGCACACTTCTGTTACTTCAAGGTGACAGGCTGATAGACTTCTGTTACTTCTAGGTGACAGGCTGCCAGACTTCTGTTACTTCTAGGTGACAGGCTGGCAGACTTCTGTTACTTCGAGGTGACAGAATGACAGACTTCTGTTACATCAAGGTGACAGGCTGCCAGACTTCTGTTACTTCGACGTGACAGGCTGGCAGACTTCTGTTACCTCAAGGTGACAGGCTGTCAGACTTCTGTTACTTCTAGGTGACAGGCTGGCAGACTTCTGTTACTTCTAGGTGACAGGCTGCCAGACTTCTGTTACTTCTAGGTGACAGGCTGGCAGACTTCTGTTACTTCGAGGTGACAGGCTGGCAGACTTCTGTTACTTCAAGGTGACAGGCTGACAGACTTCTGTTACATCAAGGTGACAGGCTGCCAGACTTCTGTTACTTCTAGGTGACAGGTTGGCAGACTTCTGTTACTTCTAGGTGACAGGCTGTCAGACTTCTGTTACTTCTAGGTGACAGGCTGGCAGACTTCTGTTACTTCGAGGTGACAGACTGACAGACTTCTGTTACCTCAAGGTGACAGGCTGTCAGACTTCTGTTACTTCGACATGACAGGCTGGCAGACTTCTGTTACCTCAAGGTGACAGGCTGTCAGAATTCTGTTACTTCTAGGTGACAGGCTGGCAGACTTCTGTAACTTCTAAGTGACAGGCTGCCAGACTTCTGTTACTTCGACGTGACAGGCTAGCAGACTTCTGTAACCTCAAGGTGACAGGCTGGCAGACTTCTGTTACTTCTAGGTGACAGGCTGGCAGACTTCTGTTATATCAAGGTGACAGGCTGCCAGACTTCTGTTACTTCGACGTGACAGGCTGGTAGACTTCTGTTACCTCAAGGTGACAGGCTGTCAGACTTCTGTCACTTCTAGGTGACAGGCTGGCAGACTTCTGTTACTTCTAGGTGACAGGCTGCCAGACTTCTGTTACTTCGACGTGACAGGCTTGCAGACTTCTGTAACCTCAAGGTGACAGGCTGCCAGACTTCTGTTACTTCGACGTGACAGGCTGGCAGACTTCTGTTACTTCTAGGTGAGAGGCTGGCAGACTTCTGTTACTTGGACGTGACAGGCTGGAAGACTTCTGTTACCTCAAGAAGACAGGCTGTCAGACTTCTGTTACTTCTAGGTGACAGGCTGTCAGACTTCTGTTACTTCTAAATGACAGGCTGGCAGACTTCTGTTACTTCGACGTGACAGGCTGGCAGACTTCTGTAACCTCAAGGTGACAGGCTGCCAGACTTCTGTTACTTCTAGGTGACAGGCTGCCAGACTTCTGTTACTTCAAGGTGACAGGCTGACAGACTTCTGTTACTTCTAGGTGACAGGCTGGCAGACTTCTGTTACTTCTAGGTGGCAGGCTGGCAGACTTCTGTTACTTCTAGGTGACAGGCTGGCAGACTTCTGTTACTTCAAGGTGACAGGCTGACAGACTTCTGTTACATCAAAGTGACAGGCTGCCAGACTTCTGTTACTTCTAGGTGACAGGCTGGCAGACTTCTGTTACCTCAAGGTGACAGGCTGTCAGACTTCTGTTACTTTTAGGTGACAGGCTGGCAGACTTCTGTTACTTCTAGGTGACAGGCTGGCAGTCTTCTGTTACTTCTAGGTGACAGGCTGGCAGACTTCTGTTACTTCAAGGTGACACGCTGACAGACTTCTATTACATCAAAGTGACAGGCTGCCAGACTTCTGTTACTTCTAGGTGACAGGCTGGCAGACTCCTGTTACCTCAAGGTGACAGGCTGTCAGACTTCTGTTACTTTTAGGTGACAGGCTGGCAGACTTCTGTTACTTCTAGGTGACAGGCTGCCAGACTTCTGTTACTTCAAGGTGACAGGCTGCCAGACTTCTGTTACATCAAGGTGACAGGCTGCCAGACTTCTGTTACTTCAAGGTGACAGGCTGACAGACTTCTGTTACATCAAGGTGACAGGCTGCCAGACTTCTGTTACTTCTAGGTGACAAGCTGGCAGACTTCTGTTACTTCTTGGTGACAGGCTGCCAGACTTCTGTTACTTCAAGGTGACAGGCTGCCAGACTTCTGTTTCTTCGACGTGACAGGCTGGCAGATTTCTGTTAACTCAAGGTGACAGGCTGTCAGACTTCTGTTACTTCTAGGTGACAGGCTGGCAGACTTCTGTTACTTCTAGGTGACAGGCTGCCAGACTTCTGTTACTTCTAGGTGACAGGCTGACAGAGTTCTGTTACTTCAAGGTGACAGGCTGGCAGACTTCTGTTACTTCGACGTGACAGGCTGCCAGACTTCTGTTACCTCAAGGTGACAGGCTGGCAGACTTCTGTTACTTCAAGGTGACAGGCTGGCAGACTTCTGTTACTTCTAGGTGACAGGCTGCCAGGCTTCTGTTACTTCAAGGTGACAGGCTGCCAGACTTCTGACACTTCGACGTGACAGGCTGGCAGACTTCTGTTACCTCAAAGTGACAGGCTGTCAGACTTCTGTTACTTCTAGGTGACAGGCTGGCAGACTTCTGTTACTTCTAGGTGACAGGCTGTCAGACTTCTGTTACTTCTAGGTGACAGGCTGGCAGACTTCTGTTACTTCTAGGTGACAGGCTGCCAGACTTCTGTTACTTCAAGGTGACAGGCTGCCAGACTTCTGTTGCTTCGACGTGACAGGCTGGAAGACTTCTGTTACCTCCAGGTGACAGGCTGTCAGACTTCTGTTACTTCTAGGTGACAGGCTGGCAGACTTCTCTTACTTCTAGGTGACAGGCTGCCAGACTTCTGTTACTTCGACGTGACAGGCTGGCAGACTTCTGTAACCTCAAGTTGACAGGCTGGCATACTTCTGTTACTTCTAGGTGACAGGCTGGCAGACTTCTATTACATCAAGGTGACAGGCTGCCAGACTTCTATTACATGAAGGTGACAGGCTGCCAGACATCTGTTTCATCAAGGTGACAGGCTGGCAGACTTCTGTTACATCAAGGTGACAGGCTGGTAGACTTTAGTTACATCAAGGCGACAGGCTTATAGACTTCTGTTACTTCTAGGTGACAGGCTGCCAGACTTCTGTTAATTCTAGGTGACAGGCTGCCAGATTTGTTACTTCAAGGTGACAGGCTGACAGGCTTCTGTTACTGCGACTTGACAGGCTGCCAGACTTCTGTTACTTCTAGGTGACAGGCTGGCAGACTTCTGTTACTTCAAGGTGACAGGCTGATAGACTTCTGTTACTTCTAGGTGACAGGCTGCCAGACTTCTGTTACTTCTAGGTGACAGGCTGGCAGACTTCTGTTACTTCTAGGTGACAGACTGACAGACTTCTGTTACATCAAGGTGACAGGCTGCCAGACTTCTGTTACTTCGACGTGACAGGCTGGCAGACTTCTGTTACCTCAAGGTGACAGGCTGTCAGACTTCTGTTACTTCTAGGTGACAGTCTGGCAGATTTCTGTTACTTCTAGGTGACAGGCTGCCAGACTTCTGTTACTTCTAGGTGACAGGCTGGCAGACTTCTGTTACTTCGAGGTGACAGGCTGGCAGACTTCTGTTACTTCAAGGTGACAGGCTGACAGACTTCTGTTACATCAAGGTGACATGCTGCCAGACTTCTGTTACTTCTAGGTGACAGGCTGGCAGACTTATGTTACTTCTAGGTGACAGGCTGGCAGACTTCTGTTACTTCGACGTGACAGGCTGCCAGACTTCTGTTACCTCAAGAAGACAGGCTGTCAGACTTCTGTTACTTCTAGGTGACAGGCTGGCAGACTTCTGTTACTTCTAGGTGACAGGCTGTCAGACTTCTGTTACTTCTAGGTGACAGGCTGGCAGACTTCTGTTACTTCGAGGTGACAGACTGACAGACTTCTGTTACATCAAGGTGACAGGCTGCCAGACTTCTGTTACTTCTAGGTGACAGGCTGGCAGACTTCTGTTAGTTTTAGGTGACAAACTGGAAGACTTCTGTTACCTCAAGAAGACAGGCTGTCAGACTTCTGTTACTTCTAGGTGACAGGCTGTCAGACTTCTGTTACTTCTAGGTGACAGGCTGTCAGACTTCTGTTACTTCTAGGTGACAGGCTGTCAGACTTCTGTTACTTCTAGGTGACAGGCTGCCAGACTTCTGTTACTTCGACGTGACAGGCTGCCAGACTTCTGTAACCTCAAGGTGACAGGCTGCCAGACTTCTGTTACTTCTAGGTGACAGGCTGGTAGACTTCTGTTACTTCAAGGTGACAGGCTGGCAGACTTCTGTTACTTCTAGGTGACAGGCTGCCAGACTTCTGTTACTTCAAGGTGACAGTCTGACAGACTTCTGTTACATCAAGGTGACAGGCTGGCAGACTTCTGTTACTTCTAGGTGACAGGCTGCCAGACTTCTGTTACTTCTAGGTGACAGGCTGGCAGACTTCTGTAACCTCAAGGTGACAGGCTGCCAGACTTCTGTTACTTCTAGGTGACAGGATGGCAGAGTTCTGTTACTTCTAGGTGACAGGCTGGCAGACTTCTGTTACTTCGACGTCACAGGCTGTCAGACTTCTGTTACCTCAAGAAGACAGGCTGTCAGACTTCTGTTACTTCTAGGTGACAGCCTGTCAGACTTCTGTTACTTCTAGGTGACAGGCTGCCTGACTTCTGTTACTTCGACGTGACAGGCTGGCAGACTTCTGTAACCTCAAGGTGACAGGCTGCCAGACTTCCGTTACTTCTAGGTGACAGGCTGGCAGACTTCTGTTACTTCAAGGTGACAGGCTGACAGACTTCTGTTACATCAAGGTGACAGGCTGGCAGACTTCTGTTACTTCAAGGTGACAGGCTGCCAGACTTCTGTTACTTCTAGGTGACAGGCTGGCAGAGTTCTGTTACTTCAAGGTGACAGGCTGCCAGACTTCTGTTACTTCGACGTGACAGGCTGCCAGACTTCTGTTACCTCAAGGTGACAGGCTGGCAGACTTCTGTTACTTCAAGGTGACAGGCTGGCAGACTTCTGTTACTTCTCGGTGACAGGCTGCCAGACTGCTGTTACTTCAAGGTGACAGGCTGACAGACTTCTGTTACATCAAGGTGACAGAATGCCAGACTTCTGTTTCTTCAAGGTGACAGGCTGACAGACTTCTGTTACATCAAGGTGACAGGCTGCCAGACTTCTGTTACTTCAAGGTGACAGGCTGGCAGACTTCTGTTACTTCGAGGTGACAGACTGACAGACTTCTGTTACATCAAGGTGACAGGCTGCCAGACTTCTGTTACTTCGACGTGACAGGCTGGCAGACTTCTGTTACCTCAAGGTGACAGGCTGTCAGACTTCTGTTACTTCTAGGTGACAGGCTGGCAGACTTCTGTTACTTCTAGGTGACAGGCTGGCAGACTTCTGTTACTTCTAGGTGACAGGCTGCCAGACTTCTGTTACTTGGACGTGACAGGCTGGCAGACTTCTGTAACCTCAAGGTGACAGGCTGGCAGACTTCTGTTACTTCTAGGTGACAGGCTGGCAGACTTCTGTTACATCAAGGTGACAGGCTGCCAGACTTCTATTACATGAAGGTGACAGGCTGCCAGACATCTGTTTCATCAAGGTGACAGGCTGGCAGACTTCTGTTACATTAAGGTGACAGGCTGGTAGACTTTAGTTACATCAAGGCGACAGGCTTATAGACTTCTGTTACTTCTAGGTGACAGGCTGCCAGACTCCTGTTAATTCTAGGTGACAGGCTGCCAGATTTGTTACTTCAAGGTGACAGGCTGACAGGCTTCTGTTACTGCGACTTGACAGGCTGCCAGACTTCTGTTACTTCTAGGTGACAGGCTGGCAGACTTCTGTTACTTCAAGGTGACAGGCTGGCAGACTTCTGTTACTTCGAGGTGACAGACAGACAGACTTCTGTTACTTCAAGGTGACAGGCTGGCAGACTTCTGTTACTGCGACTTGACAGGCTGCCAGACTTCTGTTACTTCTAGGTGACAGGCTGGCAGACTTCTGTTACTTCAAGGTGACAGGCTGATAGACTTCTGTTACTTCTAGGTGACAGGCTGCCAGACTTCTGTTACTTCTAGGTGACAGGCTGGCAGACTTCTGTTACTTCGAGGTGACAGACAGACAGACTTCTGTTACTTCAAGGTGACAGGCTGGCAGACTTATGCTCATTTATTGGGTACCTGTAAAAAATGGGTTTTGTAAAAAATATTTGAAAGATGGTACATGTATTTTGAAACTCAATATTAATTATAGATCTTTATTGAATGTTTTGTCTTTGTCTAAGACAGTCATACATGTTATTTCTTACATCTCCTTTCATAATTGCTATATTTGACCTAATTTCTAATGTATCTATTACAGCAGGAATACAAATAACCAACCAAATATTAATTATAATCTGTAAAACTAAACCTGTAAAAGTATTAAGGAGAGTGTGAGTGTACACACTGAAATGTCTCGCCTTCTTTTTTAGTCCTTGATATTATGCTGATAGTCCTAAATATAAAGCTTTATTGATACAACTATCACATATACTCAACAATAACATTAACCAAGTCAACTAAACATTGACCAATGAACCATGAAAATGAGGTCAAGGTCAGATGAACCATGCCAGGCAGACATGTACAAATCAAAATTCTTCCATACAACAAATACAGTTAACCTATCGCTTACAGTTTTAGAAAAACAGACCAAATCACAAAAACTTCATACTGAGCAATCAACCATGAAAATGAGATCAAGGTCAAATAAAACTTTCGTGACTGACGTAAAGATCATAAAATATTTCCATACATTAAATATAGTTGACCTATCGCATAATAGTATAAGAAAAAAATACCAAACTCAAAAACTTTTAACTTTAACCACTGAACCATGAAAATGAGGTTAAGGTCAGATGACACCTGCCAGTTGGACATGTATACCTTACAGTCCTTCGATACACCGAATATACCAGCTCTATTGCTTATAGTATCTGCGATATGGACTTGACCACCAAAACTTAACCTTGTTAACTGATCCATGAAATGAGGTCGAGGTCAAGTGAAAACTTTCTGACGGGTATGAGGACCTTGCAAAGTACGGACATACCAAATATAGTTATTCTATTACTTAAAATAAGAGAGCTAGATATTAACATTACCAAAAATCAACTTTTTTCCAAGTAATCACTGAACCATGAAAATGAGGTCAAAGACATTGGACATGTAACTGATTGAAAGTTCATAACATGAGGCATCTATATACAAATTATGAAGCATCCAGGTCTTCCACCTTCTAAAATATAGAGCTTATAAGAAGCTGACAGACTTCTGTTACTTCAAGGTGACAGGCTGGCACTCTTCCTAAAGTAAGATAGTCTGTCTCACCAGAAGTTAAGGCCGATGCCTTCAGAAAGTTTATAGCTATAGCAAACTTTCCAAAAACAGACCAAAACACAACAAGAGTTACATGGTGAAATATCTTGTCTTATTTAATACTAACTATTGATTTTATGTTGATAGTCCTATAAATAAATCCTTACAAATATCACATAAACATAACATGACCCATAAAATAAAGTCAAGGTCAAATAAAGCAAACGAGAAATACATGTACACTTTACAAATTATCATTTTATATATATACCCAATATATAGTTGACACACTTCTTATAGTTTCTAAGTAAACTAAACATTGACCAATGAACCATGAAAATGAGGCCAAGGTCAGTTAAACCTTGCCAGACAGACATGTACACTTAACAATCAATAGATACATTAAAAAAGGTGACCTATTGCTTAAAGTATCTAAGAAGACAAACTTAACCATGAAAAACAGATCAACACACAAAAACTTAACACTGAGCATTATGAACCATTAAAAAGAGTTCATGGTAAAATAAACGTCACAAATAATTCCATACATCAAATATAATTGACTTATGGCATATAGTATTACAAAAAAGACCATAACTAAGGGGCAGGGCCAAATAATCTCCATGGCAATGAGATGTGCCAATACTCATACAACTGCATACCAAATATCTTTGACCTACCACTAGTGGTTCACCATAAACTAGAATTAATCACAAACTAATAAATTCAGTTGACACTGTCGTTGCAGACGCCAGAAAACAGCATACCTATGTCTCACTCTGTCAAGCAAGACAAACTAGAGGCTCTAAAGAGCGTGTGTCGCTCACATTGGTCTATGTGCATATTCAACAAAGGACACAGATGGATTCATGACAAAATTGTGTTTCGGTGATGGTGGATGTGTTTGTAGATCTTACTTTACTGAACATTCTTGCTACTAACAACTATCTCTATCTATAATTAACTTAGCCCAGTAGTTACAGTGGAAAATATTTTGTAAAAATTTACAAAAATTCACAAAATTTAAGAAAATTGTAAAAAATTTACTATAAAGGGCAATAACTCCTGAAGGGGTCAATTGACCATTTTTATCATGCTTGAATTATTTTTAGGTCTTACTTTGCTGAACATTATTGCTGTTTACAGTTTAACTCTATCTATAATAATATTTAAGATAATAACCAAAAGCTGCAAAATTTTCTTAAAATTACCAATTCAGGGGCAGCAACCCAACAACGGGTTGTCTTATTGATCTGAAAATTTCAGGGCAGATAGATCTTAACTTTATGAACAATTTTCTCAGTGAGATTTGCTCTAAATGCCTTGGTTTCAGAGATATAAGCCAAAATCTACATTTTACCCTATGTACTATTTTAGCTATGTCGTCCATCTTGGTTCACAGGGTCATCGGACACATTTTTTTAAACTAGATACCCAAATGATGGTTGTGGACAAGTTTGGTTAAATTTGTCTTAGTAGTTTCAGAGGACATTTTTGTAAAAGATTACAAAAATTTACCAAAAATTGTTAAAAATTTACTATAAAGGGCAATAACTCTGTAAGGGGTCAATTGACCATTTTGGTCATGTTGACTTTTTTATAGATCTTACTTTGCTGAACATAAGGGCTGTTTACAGTTTATCTCTATCGATAATAATATTTAAGATAACCAAAAAGGGCAAAATTCCTAAAATAACCAATTCAGGGGCAGCAACCCAACAACGGGTTGTCTGATTCATCTAAAAATTTCAGGGCAGATAGACATTTACTAGATAAACAAGTTAACCCCTTGTAAGATTTGCTTCAAATGTTTTGGTTTCAGAATTATAAGCCAAAATCTTAATTTTACCCCCTATTTTCTTTTTTTAGCCATGGCTGCCATTTTGGTTCACAGGTGGGGTCATCGCACACATTTTTTAAACCAGATACACCAATGATGATTGTGGCCAAGTTTGGTTGAACTTGGCCCAGTAGTTTCAGGAGAAGATTTTTGTAAAAGTGAACAACCACAACGGATGCCAAGTGATCAGAAAAGCTCGCTTGGGCCAGGTGAGCTAAAAAGAATGATTTATTGATTGTTCGTGGTTGCTTAACATACAGTGGCAAATATTTCATGCATGTTGAATATTAATAATGAAAGCAAGTCAACAACAAATACAACAGACACGTCTCAAAAAGAGGCCATCCGGGATGATGGTCAGGGTCAGTGGCGGATCCCTCTGAGGGTTCAGGGGTTGGAACCCCCTTCTGTTTTGACAATCAATGCATTTGAATGGGGACATTAAGTTGGACCCCCCCCTTTCCATTCCTTTATCCTGGGTTTGGATCTATGTTAAAAATTGCTGGATCCACCGCTGATGGTTAGGAAAATAAGAACTGCCACTGGAAAATGAGGGTATATTAAATGAGGAAAGAAATTTTGCCTTGCAACAGGCCAATTATGTACCCATTATAGAGTTGTAGCAGGGTTCTTTAATGTGCAAAATATAAAGTCATGAAAGTGGCACTCTGAGTCTCTTTACATGAGGCATCAGATTTAAATTTCAACCATGTGAGAAAAATACAGGCAAAGTTTAGATATTTCTGTAGTGTCCTATATTTTGACTTTTCTGGAACCTTAAGACAATGCAATAATAAACAGTCAGGAATCTACTTCGTCAAAATTATCTCCCCATTACAGCAGTTAATTTTCAAAATCGTAGAAATAGAAGCCATTTTAGGGATGACGCGCTGCCAACTTTGCTCTTGAAAACCGATAAAATTATCCGCATAGCACCATTATGAACCTTATATGTCAGTTGTATTTCAAAAGACAAATGTATCTACAAGCTAATGAGCATCAGTTAGTGATCTTGTCTGCATTGATTCAACTTAAAACAATTGTCTAATTGGTTGTCAGGTGGAATTTTTGAAAATTCATAAACATTAAAAAAAATTCTAATTAAATATTTCGTGGAAAGGCAGACTAGATTTTTTTTTAGTGGTTGATGACTATAAACCTTAGTTATCACACACAAATTTTTTTTTTTTTTTTCGAAGATATGCATTTTCATCATCCAACTTGAGACTGTCAAGTACTTTTAGTAAAAATAGCTATTTGAACACACCTACTCTGTTTTTATGATTCATTAAACAGGTATTTCACTTGACCCATATATTTCATCTTTTAGTACTATGATTTTATTATGTTATAAAGTCAACTTGTAGCTTTGCTATATAAATGATAGAATCTGATGTGAGATGATATATCAAATATTCTTGCTTTGTAGGTTTTCGAGACAAAATATTCGACTCAAACACACCCTAACATAAAAAGGTGCAGTCTTGAGTCTCATAATGGAAGGGCAGACACACAAATTACTGAACTAATAGATTTATGTTTTCCGTCCGTGGAATTTTTTTCAAAAAAATCGGAGGTTATGCATTTTCTACATCCAACTTGATATATACCCATGTCGTCGACTTGATATCTAATTGTTCTGCTTAACTATGTAATAGATACATTGAAACCTTATGCAAATGGTGTTTTGAAAATAGAACACTTCGTAATTGAGAAGAAAATTGTCATTTTATTTGTTTCTATTAACTTTTAATTTTTTTGTTACTATAATAAACATTACAGTAAGCATTTATCGCCTTCTCTAACAAAGAGCTTTGATTCTTTTGTTCTATTTCAACAGGGTTTCCGCCTGTAAACTGACACTTTCTACTACGATCATTTCTGTTTTATAGGATAAAACTCGAATTACCCATATCACATAAAACAATTTACTTGTCTATGGCATAATATTTCAAATCGATTCGCACATGCATACCGGTCAACTCGAATCGAAAATCCAGATTTCAGTCCAATTCTTTGAACCAGAGACTAAATACAATATTGGCATTTAATATTAAATGCTGAAATTTTATCTTTTTATCTTTTTTTCACAAACGTATTTTTATAAAGTGATTACAATTTTTTTTCGACGAAACTGAAATTTACATTCTGATACTATGTAACTTTTAAAACTTGATATTATACTGCGTAACAAATTATACTAGGCCATTTGTTATTTTTGAATTTAAAGAAAGAATAAAACCAACCTTTCAAAACAAATGTGTTAACAGTCGTTCAGAGTGACGTGTTATTTATCAAAATGGATCCTTCCGCAAGAGTTGATAAATTAGATCAATAGAAATTCCCGCCAATAGTAGCCCACAATGCAAGTGGTTCGGTGAAGCGTGAAGAAAAGGTCGAGCTAGCTTAGGGGGTTTACCGAATAGAGAATAATTAATAATCGTTTTAATTGGCAAAAAAGAATAAAAGAAAGAGAAAAATGGGCAAGCATTATAAAAAATAGAGAATGATCGAGTGCTAAATAGATTCCGCTAAAATATAAACTAAACACTAAGAAAATGGAAAATTAATTAAAGAATTGGTAAAATTAAATAATTTGATGAAAATATACCGATTACAGAAAAGAACATGAATAGCTGCACAAATTAAAGAATAGGGTAAAAATATACTGATTACAAAAAGAATACAGCTATCAATTAATTATAGTTTTAAAGGTTAAGAATAATGAGCGAATGTTTAAAAAAGGGGCAAAAAAATCATAATGAAGGACCCGGCTTATTCAGTGACGGATCAGGAAATTGTCATAAGGGGGAGGGGGCACTGATTACAAGAGTTGATGCATTTTTCTTGAAATTATTTAATGTGTCCACTAACGAAATTTACAAATATCAAGGGAGAATTTAGGAAGTGAAAAATTTAAACAATTATATAATTAGTAGAACGACAACATTCAAATGAAGAATTACATTATTAATAAAACATATTTTGAATTAACTGGTTTGGAAATTTTCTCCTAAACCGATGACCATTAGATTCAAAAGCAACACACTAGAAAACTAGTAACTAGTTTTACGACAAGATTTGTTTTCCCATCCAATATTGTTA
This sequence comes from Mytilus galloprovincialis, assembly GCF_965363235.1. NCBI lineage: Eukaryota > Metazoa > Mollusca > Bivalvia > Mytilida > Mytilidae > Mytilus > Mytilus galloprovincialis. The sequence goes on along the minus strand of NC_134847.1, from coordinate 27,628,087 downwards.
ATGTTTCCATCTTGAACGGTTGTGTTTTATCTTATGGTATGGATCACATAGTATGTACATACCCAAAACTCGTTCGCTATGTCACGTGTCTGTAGTGGTGTTTTGAATTTCAATGTTAGAACGTAATCTATGCATGTTGTCGTTTGGTGATATGTTACATATTTGTTTTTCGTTCAGATTTTTTGTACATAACTAAGTCTGTTAGTTTTCTCGTTTGAATTGTATACATTTGTCATTTTGGTGCCTTTTATAACTGACTTTGTGGTATGGGCTTTTTCTCATTGTTGAAGGCCGTACGGTTAGCCTATAGTTGTTAATTTCTTTCATTTGGTCTCTTGTAGAGAGTTGTCTCATTGTCAATCATACCACATCTTCTTTTTTATAATTACTGGGTAATTATTGAGTCTTATAGAAATACATTTTTGTTGTATTAGAAAACTGTTGTAATTAGTATTCAACTAGCATTTTGTAACTGTGAGTACTCTCAGAATATGTACCATATGTTTTTGTGATGTGGTAACCCGTTTTTTTTTGTCAGATTTTTGGGGGTTGCTCATTGTATCGATCTCTTGGGTGAAACCCGTTTCTACTGATTCTTAAAGTTGTTTTAATGTTGTACTATTATACCACTGTCCCAGACCACGAGGAACGTTTGGTGGCACCAATCATGTTTTGGTCCCTGCATTCTGTACATATATATATGAGCATATCACTTTTTCAGGAACCTGTAATTCAGTGGTTGCCGTTTGTTCTGTATATCATATTTGTTTTTTGTTATTATTTTGTACGTTTCGGGGCCTTTAAAATTCTTAAGCCTTTCACTCAAGTTTTCTTTATCATTTTATGGGATCTGAAATGTGGTACATGGTTGGCCTTCTTATATTACATCAAACCATCTATGATTATTTCCAGTATTAATTGTGAGCATGCGGTATTGGTTTTGATCATTGTTGAATGCCGTTCTATGACCTATATTGGTTGTTAGTTCTATGTTACGGTCTGGCGTAGAGTTTTCTTATTAGCAATCATATAACATCTTCAAATTTGAATAAGATAGTCTCTAAATTAGACAGAGAATGGAAATGGAGAATGTGTTATAGTGTCTATAGTATCTCTTGGGGATGATTGTCTCTTTACGAATCATATCACATCTTCTTATTTCTATATACAATTATTGGCATAAGGAAAACATAAAAAAAAAAAAAAAAAAAAAATTTATACAATCACATTTATACGACATACAATCAACACAATGCTTACACGAGGGTCTGATGGGGTGCATAGAATAGATTAAGACAAAAAAAATGTAGAACAAAGGCCAAAACATATAAAGAAAAGACATAAAAGGCAAAAAAAGAATTAAGAATACAGAATGGTGTGCTGAAACATAAAGAATAGAGAATAAATGGCATTAATAATAAGAATAAAGAAAATAGCTTAAACAAATAAAAGAAATCAGAAATGTGGACCCCATCCCGACCCTCAATGTCAAACAAAAAAATCATACAAACAAGATGAAGTTTTACAAATCATTCATAAATTATTCAAGTGTTTACAGTCAAACACAAATAAAAATCAAATGTATACAACTTCATTCACAGCAATCATGCAACCATACAAACACACATACACACATACACACATACACACACAAACAAAACAAACACACGCAGACACCATACACACACACACAAAACAAACACACACACACACACACACACACACACACACACACACCATTCATCCATTCAAACAACCACACAATCGTACACTCATGCATATATACAAAAATGATATATAATGTATGAAATTCGCAGCCAAATTAAATAAAGATCTTATCCTTATAATGATTTTGTATCATGATCAATGACTATAAATTTTCTATACTTACCTTTATCCAAAAATCATAGTGAAACCATAAAAGCCATAGTTAATGTTATAAAAAAAGAAAAAAATAATACAAAATAGATGTTATAAAACTACCCGTATTGTCAAATCAATTTATCACAGTTAAGCTTAGAATTGTCATATAAAGTCATTTGTTCTCGATCATTGATGTCTATATGCTACTGACGATTTATTTACAGATGAAACACAAACGGTCTGGTTATACTTGGATGGAATAAAAAGTGGTGTAGCAAAAAGATCATTACATGATGATGATGCGGCCTGCTTCAATCGAGATGCCGCTTGAGATTTTTTATTACCGCTATTCTGGCGTTTTGCAGCTGGTTGGTTAATGCATGTTGTTGAAGACTTTCGTTTGCGGTTTTCGGTGACTACCGCTGTTGGTACAGTTGCCAATGACGTGGAAGTAAATACTGGTACTTCCCTTGTTAATCTTCTATTCTCATAGGCAGAGCAAACGACAAAACGCTGATGCGTACCGTCCCAGATGTTGCTGAAATTCACCTCACAGTCTGATTTTGATCGAACAAGTGGAGTGGAAGGATCTGCTATCTGCTTTGTTGACAGGAAGTTCAGTTTGACATTTGACCTTTGAAGTAGCGAGTTTGTAGAAATCGGAATCTGATTAAAGGCGTTTTGTCGATGAACTGGCAAAAATGGCGTTTGACATGGCGTCTTGGTGTTGGAAATCGGTTTCTTGTGAAGCATTGGATGGGTCTTCTCGATTAGGTTGACGAGAATTTCAGAGCAATCGTTTAATTTCAAGGTTCTTGTTTTGGCAGGCTGACTTTGAAAATCAGTTTTACTGAAACTAATTTTGCTTTTCCAGTCGTCTTTGGCAGCCATTTTGTCTACGACATCAAGAACAGAATCTCCTTGCATCAACTGAGCAGCAATATCTGCTATATCGCTATCTATTCCGGAAGCGAGATTTAGCTTCGATATATCGGACTTTCGGTTATGTTCTCTGATTTCCTGTGCAGACCGGTAATAGGATTCTTCTTTCCAGTAAAGGTCCTCTTGATTTGATTGGTCGTCCTCGAGGGAGACATCTTTGCAGTGAGAATCAAGGTGGTCTGAATAGTCGGTGTATGAAGTGCAGCAGCCAGTATACGTTGGCATCTGAAATTAAAGATGTCATTTATTGTTGGTGCTTTTTTTATGTGAAAAAAACTTCTTCAGAACACTTTAATATTTATAAAATTTCGAAGCACCTGAGTGCAACCGTTTTTTTGTGGTGTCGCTTTGCCTAATCTTGTTTTCTGGAATATTGTTTGACCTTTCGTTAGGTTATTTGCCATGTTTTGGCAATGTGTTTTTTTTTTCTCTCGATTAATGACTTTGGTATCAACCTACTCTTATTAACTTTTAACCGTTATTTTTAAAAGGAGACAGATTTGTGAAAGCAAATAGCTTGTTTCTGAATCCTTAATATTATTTCATTATTGTATAATATCGTTTAATGTTGATTTATCTGAATAAATATTGTTTAAACTAACTTATTTTCAAGTTCTATATGTCTAAGAATTATAAACTACGAATGTTGAACATTATATAATTTTAATACACAGATTCTGGTCATAATTTCATCTTCATTATACGATTACACTTTTTAATAAAGATGACTGACTGAATACAATAGAAACAGCAAAAAAAAATCACTTGATTGAAAAAAATGGAAAATCATGTCCGACTCCGTAATAAGAGGGTGCGTAATAAGAGGTCCGAATCTGTAATATGAGAGTCTGGATTGGATGTCCTTCATTTCTGTATACTTTAGGCCATTTTTCTCTTTTCTTTAATTTTGGGCCAATTTTCTATTCTTTTTTTATTTCCCTATATAAAACCTCAAAACTCCAAAGTTGCATAAAAGAGGGCCAAGATTGGGTAATAGAAAAGAGGGCATAAAAATATAATGAATGGAGAAAAATATGCCGAAAAATAAAGAATAGAGAATATTGGGCAAATGTGCAGAATAGAGGACAAATATAATAAAGAATGGAGAGAAAAATAGGCAAAATTAAAAAGAATAGAGAAAAAAATGGCCAAATAAAAATCAAGATAAGAGAGTCATGGTCTCAAAATAAAAGAACAAAGAAACCAAATACCTTCAATCCTGACCGTCATAGCAGCCAAGAAAAAAACACTTTATTTGAGGCTCAAAAATATAGATTAGAACGGACAATATCCAGTCTGTGTTTTTGATTTAGTTTTAAATTTAAAGTAAATGACATTTCAATCCAAATACCTGCATTTTCCTTTCAAAAGTTTCTCTCCAATTTTGGATATTGAAGAAGCCTGGAGCAACATTGTCACTAGTCTGAAACAAAAATATTTTGTTTGTAATGCAATGTGTAGACCGTGAAAAGATGGATTTTCAAAATTTATATTTTGAATCGTTGACAGAAACTAAATGGTCGTTTTATACATGTGTAAAAATGTCACAAAAAAGTCGGGGTTCCAGGAAATTAAAAATTGGGAAACCGGTCGTCAAAAATCAGGAACACACATTTTTTTGACAAGAGTACCGGGGTTACTACCTCACGAATGAACACCTTTTGGTGGTATACAAAAAGGGGGGGGGGACAACTTGTTGAAAGTTTACTGGCCAAAAGTACAGGGGTTACTATAAATAACGAATTGTCACCTTTTGATGGTATACAAAAAGAGGAAACAACTTGTTGAAAGTTTACTGGTTCTTCACAATTTTATTACATATACTTTTACATATACATATAAGCAAAATTTTATTTACCTCGTTAGTATTTGATTGTTGACCATTAGAAGTATTGGGAAGTTTCTTAAAATCAGCATCCTAAAAAAATAAAATGAATTAATCAACATTTTAACAAAATTACATAAAATGACTGCTTCGATACCACTTTTGTCTATTGTTATTAATGTAGCCTTTTTTTGTCATATATAGATGCACAAACCTTCGTCTTTTTGTCTCTGGTATATATATTGGCTGTATATTCAATCATATCACATCTTTTTTTATGTTTGTAAGTGTGTTTTTTTTCAAAACAAATAGGAAGTATCGTTTCAAATGAGGTAAGAAAGTTTAGAGTTTTTAGATAGTGGTGAAAGCCTCAAATTGTTTTTAGGATAAAGAACAGCAATTAAGTGACATTGTAATTGCTTTGAATTTAATCAAGTTGGGTGAAAGATTTTTTATCATAAAAGTACCCTTATGCATATGCGATGACAGACAGTTCATTTTTTTAAATAAATATCCTTACCAAAACTTTGTGGACGTCTTTCACAGGCTCTCCCGACCCACCGGCGAATATAACTGAATCTTGATGTTTTGTTGTCCCTTTCAGCCATTCAACCGGTGTTGGTTTATCAGAAGAGGAATCTTGGACTTTTCGTAACGGACCAAATCTTGGTCTCTTTTCTTTGTTCTGAAACAAAAAGGCAGAATTATGCGATAAATAAATAGTCTTAGAGTCATTGTTATTGATATATATGATAATGTAGCTTTATTGGAGCATGGTAAAAATGTAGCATGTCCAACTAGATTGTGAAGGTGGTCGGTTCGAATCCATCTGGGACAATTAAAGACTTTAAAATTGTCCATCAAACACGCGACATGAAAGAATAAAAAACGTCTCGGTTTAAAGTTAGAATGATGTGTCGAGGCAAGATGACATGTCTTCCTGTATAGACAGTTACTCGTTTTGTGCTGTCAAATTAAAATTCCGACTTAACATGTCGATTTAGTACACTGCAGAGTTGATATTTATGTAAGATTAAAACATGCATTTTATTTGCCATTTGGACGTTCAGCAGCCATTTATCATGCTACTTTGGGAAACTTAACACAAATGTTTTGATTTGTTCATATAAGGAAACCATATTTTATTTGGGTAACCCACTATGATAAAGATAAATTTAGCGAGGTGCTATATACTGTAGTCGTCCTATGTCCCCCTTGGGACGAAGTGGATTAGGTCAAGTAAGTCATATGTTAAAGCTATACTTGGACGATGGGCGAGGCAGATATCACTCAAACAGGTCTATAAATCAAATTTAAGTAATTTGTGAATAAAACGGATTTTTTTCTAATTTCAAGCTATATACTTACTTGCAAAACTTCCCAATCCTTATAAGTCCAGAAATCTGCAAGCTTTTGCAACATTTTCAAGGTTTAGAAGAAATATTTAGCAGTGAAAATTTGGAGCGACTTTATGCACGATCTTTTAGCGTAACTATGTAGCTACGGGTGGACAATAGTTGTGACGTTCCCAGTATTCGACGTTATTTCAACGGTACCAACGTACGAACGGGAGTACGGTTATTTTTTATTATTATTATTTTTGCACCTAGTTCCCATGTATATTTATTTTGTTTACCAGGCTTTTTGATTTGCTTTATATATTTACAAGAAGTGTTGGTAAAATAAAATTGACAGCAGTTGTAAGTTATTGTTTCTTGTCAGATATATAAAAAATCAATAGCAAAATAAAATAGAAAAAATAAATTTCAATATACCTTATGTAATTTGCCCCTAGTCTCGTCGAGCAGGAGCAAATCGTGAACATTCTGTTAGTAAAAATCCTCTTGTCCATATTGACTTTGTCCATGAACATGGATCATGATAAGAATTTAAGGGCATACGATACAGTTTTGATCCTGTATTTACAAGTTCATGAAAATTTGCATATAGGCTATTTTTTACCTGATTAAATCAAATATGTAATAAAAAATATACCTTCATGTGCTACTTTTTGAGTAAAATTAGGTCGAAATTTTGTATATTTGCTCAATATTCAGATTTGTGGCCGTAATTTCTTTTTCGAAAGAAAGACATAATTTTTTTGTTTTAAAAGATAAACACAAATTGTTTTTTGTTAAATAATCGGTAATTTCTGTATTTTATAAGTATCATTAAAAATTTTGCGATTTTTATTCAGAAACAACTCATATTTATCAAATGTTCATGAATAGAGGAAAAAACTCTCCATTCAAATAACACATTATAAAAGTAAACCATTATACGTCAAGGTATGGCCTTCAACACGGAGCTTTGGCTCACACCGAACATCAAGCTATAAAGGGTCCCAAAAATTACATGTGTAAATTAAAACCATTCAAACGGAAAAAAACAACGGTCTAATCTGTATAAAAAATGTATCTAATGTTAAACTTTCAACACTTTTTTCGAGGCAATATACATTTTTTAGAGAGTATCATCTATAAAGACGAACGTGAGGTAAAAGAAAATGCTAGCTTCCTTTCATCGCTCACAAAATAAATGGTCAATGTGTCCATGGGACACAGATGATGCTCCCGCTTGCATATCAAATAAAACTATAAAGGGACATAACTGAAGAAGGATAAAAGTGACGCTATCCTAATTTGCACTTGATCTGAGTTTTGTGGTAATAGGTATTGTGTATGAGTCTCATTTGATTGAGGCTAACTTAAGTTAGTGAACAGGTACGAAAGTTTCAGTAATTTTCTATTTGTAAACCACCACCAAAATTCAAACTTGATCTGTATTTTGTGGTTATAAGCATTGTGTACAGTAACTATAAGTTTAATACTAAAGTTAGAGAATAGAAATAAAAAAATATGGAATATTTATGTTTATAATGGGGCATAACTCAAACAGAAGTGGCTGCACCCAATTTCTTTCTTGATCTGTATTATTTGGTTATCAGCATTGTGTAAAAGTATCATGCTATTTGATTGAGGCAAACTAAAGTTAGAGAACAGAAACCAACCATGGGACATACAGACGGACAAGAGTAATACTTAATGATCCCTCCGCTACTGCAGGGGCCTACAGCTTTGAGAAGAAGTTTTTTTTTTTCATTTAAAAAAAACATAGTTCTTGAACGGTTATAGTGATGCCTCCAAAATTCAAATTTGATATGTGTTTTGTGGTAATAAGCATTGTGTATAAGTTTCATAACATTTGGTTGAGTCAAACTTAAGTTAGAGAACAGAAACCAACAATGGAACATACAAGGGTAAAATTTGATACTCCCTCCGCTACTGCAGGGGTCTACAGCATTGAATAGAAGTTACTAAAGATCTCTATATAAATAGCCAACAGTTGATATAACTGTTATCTTTTCTATTTTGAATAATTCATTGTGATTTGCACTTATACCACATCTTCTTTTTTATATATTAGCCATATACACATCTATCTAAAAATTTATACTTTAATCTTCAGCATGATTAGTTGTATGAATTTTATCTTTCCCATGCTATAACTATTAATAAAACTATCTTAATGTGTACTTTAGAAGACAAAGACTTTTTTTTTTAAAAACAACAAAACTATGAAAACTCCAAGAAAGGCACCCACAGTTTAGACAGAATTACTAAATATCAATAATGGGCAATTTTCGTGTCTCTGCAAAGGTTTAATATTACATGGCACCATATAAGATTACCTGAAAATATAACAATGAACAATACAATTTTATAACCTGAACTGATACTTCAACAGTTCAACAACACCATAAAGAAACCATGCGGTAAGAATAAATTTTAGAAATTTATAAAATAATGAAAACAATTAATGGTAGTAGTCAGCAATAGATATAAGAAGATGTGGTATGAGTGCCAAGGAAACAACTCTCCATCCAAGTCACAATTTGTAAAATTAAACCATGATAGGTCAAAGTACGATCTTCACCACGGAGCTTTGTCTCACACATAGCAGCAAGCTATAAAGGGCCCCAAAAATGACTAGTTTAAAACCATTAAAACCGGAAAACCAACGGTATAATCTATAATAAAAAACGAGAAACACTTATGAACCACATCACCAAACGGCAACCGCTAAACATCAGGTGTCTGTATTAGGACAGGTGCAAACAAATGCAGCGGGTTTAAATGTTTTAATAGGTACCAACCTTCACCCTTACCTGAAACAATAGTATAACATCACAACATATATAGAAATGTGCGTTGTTTCCCTTTATTAATGTCATATTCCTTAAAATTATTTCATGCGATTTTGAGATAGAGAGTTTGGCAGTTATTATTTTCCTTGTCCTTAAATTATTATAAATTATAATGTACTTTATAATATAATCATAATGTCATGACTGTATCATTTTTAACCCTGACAGTGTTGATTTGAGTTCAAGTTATATATTGTATTTCGATATAAATTTGAGTTTTTTTTTACGTCCTTATATTGAAGTGTAAACTGTTTCATTTTCTTATTTGACTAACCAAATTGAAACAAGCAAGTCTGCTAAAAGTACTATATTGCATGGAAGAAATATTTTCAAGGCTTAAACACATAAGTCTAGTATAGTAATTAGTATAACACAGGGGCGGATGCGTGAATTTTTGAAAGGGGGGGTGCTAACCCATGCTAACCCAGGGCAAAGGGGGGGGGGTGCAAAACATATGTCCCGATACAAATGCATTGATTGGCAAAAATAAAGGGGGGTGCGCACCCCCGGAACCCCCCCCCCCCTGGATCCGCCACTGTAACACATTGAGTTGATTACTTTATGCAGAAACTTGTTTATATCATGAATATAGAGCTGGCTAATTTTTAACGTAAAATAAAGGTTTTTTTTCTTTATTATTGTTTTCAGTCTACTCTGACTCAAATTAATTGCATGGATAGTCCTTTTGGCATCGGTCATTGCACACAAGCAGTGTTTTAAAAATGCCAACCTTTGGAAAAGTATCCAATATCAACTAAAGTTGGTTGAGAGTTCTCATGGCAGATGTGACTGTGGATCAAAGGACATAAGTAAGTAAATATATATGTCTAACACAATGCAATCAACACATGTAAAATCTTCATCCATATTTTCTCCATCTTTTCCCAGGGAAATAATAATAATAATAAAATAAAATGACAAGACAATGCCATTAGTTTTATACCATTACTTCTAAGCACAGAGTCAAATGTACAATGACCATACTTATTAAATTAAAAATAAACTCTTTGGTGTAAACATATGAAGTTTGAATTTTCATTCTCACAAAACAATTATTATATTTCATTTTTTAGACAATAACAAAATGGTTGGATTTCTAGCTAAGAGTTCCAAATCACAACAAAATGTAAAAGGAGTAGTGGTCTTTGATTCTGTTGTCACTAATACTGGCAGTGCAGATGATCCTTCAAACGGACACTTTGTAGCCCCATATGAAGGTCTATATTACTTTTCCTGGACAATACTAGCTTATAAAGGCACTAACTTCGTTACAGAAATTGTGCACAATGGCAAAGTAATTGTAGGCAACCATGCAGAAGCTGCCGCCATACCAGAGCAGATGTCAGCTACGAATAGTCTTGTACTGCAACTGGTATTCAAGGATAAAGTGTATATTAAAACTGAAGGAACAGGAACATCCATGTATGGTGATAAATGGTCTTCTTTTACTGGTTTCAAAATCTAACATTTTTAACATGTTGAATAGATATACACATGATATCTTCTATTTGATTGATGGTTTATTTCACAAACAAATAAACAGAATATAACAATATGGAGATATGGTATTACTGAAAATGAAAACAATTCATTAGAGTCAGTGCAGTGGCGGATCCAAGAAGGGGGTCTACCCACCCCTTTTTTTTACGATCAATGCATTAGAATGTGGACAACGAAGTAGTTGGAACCTCCCTTTGTCCTATGTTAGGAACCCCTTTTAAAATGGCTGGATGCGACCCTGACAGTACAAAGTGACATTGATTTAAGCAAATAATATAAAAAAGAAGATGTGGTATGATTGCCAATGAGACAACTATCCACAAAAGACCAAAATGACACAGACATTGACAACTATAGGTCACCGTACGGCCTTCAACAATGAGCACAACCCATACCGCATAGTCAGCTATAAAAGGCCCCGATAAGACAATGTAAAACAATTCAAACGTGAAAACTAACGGCCTTATTTATGTAAAAAAAATAAATAAAAAAATGAACGAAAAACAAATATGTAACACATAAACAAACGACAACCACTGAATTACAGGCTCCTGACTTGGGACAGGCACATACATAAATGAATGTGGCGGGGTTAAACATGTTAGCGGGATCTCAACCCTCCCCCTAACGAACTACATGTATAAAAATCAGTTGAAAAAGGCTTAACTCATCAGATGGACAAAACGAAAACCACATTATAACCTTTAGCAATGAGCAAACCCATAACCAAATAACATGTATACAAGAGATTCTTAAATGAAAAAAAAAATTACAAAATTCCTCAAACAGGAAAAGCAACAGCCTGATTTATGACAAAACAGTGAGATAAATGGGGGATGTGTCCATAATGACACAGATAATGCAAACGCTAGCATATCACGTTATAAGAGAACGGAAGCGAAAACTTTAACTATTTTTCCATTTGTATAGGGGCATAACAGCCCTAATATAGATTTTTGCGGAAATAAGCATTGTGTATAAGTTTCATAACATTTGTTGAAGCAATTTTTTTCCTTTAGTAAAGGGGCATTACTTTTAAAAAGTGATGTTACCAAAATTCAAACTCAGTGGTAATCAGCATTGTGTATAGGTTGAAGCAAGTTACAATTACAGAATTGAAATGAAAAATTCATCATTTTGTTCCGTTTGTAAAGGGGTATAACTACTGAAAGGCAAAATTGAATATTAGTTTGTGTTTTGTGGTAATGAGCATTGTGTATGGTTTCATATCATTTGGTTGAGACAAACTAAAGTTAAAGAACGGTAACGAAAATTTTAGCAATGTTTCCATTTGTAAAGGGGCATAACTCTAGAATGATAAAAGTGACGTCACCACAATTCAAACTCGACCTGTGTGTTGTGTATAAATTTAATAACATTGAGGCAATTTAAGTTAGAGATCGGAAACCAATTTTGGGACGTACGTCATGTACGTTAAGACAGACAAGGGCAAAACTTAATGCCCCTCCGCTAATGCGGGGGCATAAACAAAAGGAGTTAATGGACATAAAGGGGAACGCAGTTTGTTCCTATAGGAATGCCAATTGTCTTTTTGAAAAAAAACACGTTCCATTAAATAAATACATGTCGAGCAATTAGGGGTTTATGCATGCATATGAGCAATTATGGGTTTATGCATGCATATGTCTATTTAGAAAACAGTTATAACTTTTAATATTGTGGTTAAAAAAAGTTATACATTGTACCTTTCTATCAGGGTACGATTTCGATTGATACGTGGCAAAACAGAGACGTGTTAGAAACTTGTTTAGCTGTGCCAGTAACTGTGTTAGCAATGCCATCAGACAAACACCTCGGATGCACTTATGTATATATTTTAATTCACATTGGTTTGTACAGATTGCTTATGTGTCTATTATTTTCTGTTAATCCGACATAATTTTATTTTATTTTGTAAATTATCAAATATTGGAATGAACAAGTAAATCTGATTTTAAAATGCTGTTTCTTTTTTACCAAATAAAAACCTGTTCCCATCTGTAAGTTTTGGAATATGGATAGAAAGTTCAAACAAACCGTCAAGGGCACTGAATAACTGTCTAATTGTGCTAACGATCTTTTGATTTTTACAGGTTCTCTCCATGCTTTTTGTAAGTTCTATTACAAGCGTTTTTCAGGAACTTTAACTTCTTTCAAGCGATAGTTATTGATAATGAGCCTTGTATAGCTGACTATGCGGTATGGGCTTTGCTCATTGTTGAAGGCCGTACGGTGACTTATAGTTGTTAATGTCTGTGTCATTTTGGTCTCTTGTGGACATTTGTCTCATTGGCAATCATACCACATCTTCTTTTTATGTATATGTTCCAGACCATATGAGTATTTGGACCGTACGCGTACGGTCCGGACCGTATACGTATACTCGTACGGTCCGACCATACGCGTACGGTCGGACCGTATGAGTATACGCGTACGGTCCAGCTGACCAGACATGTTTTGAGATCATATGGGTTAAAAACAAATATTTATCAAAATCTTTATTTTTAGTTATACAAATTGTTATTATTACAAATAGATGGATGAAGTGAATATTAAGCGAACAATTGACATTAAATATTTGTTTAATTGTATATCTGAATCCTATTTTGTTACTCTGGCCCAAGGTGACACTAGTCTTGCTACCACAAGGAACGTCATATTTTTTTTACATTAACATGTTTGGTTCATGCATGTTCCTTTGCATATGCATTTTTTTGTAAAGTTCCTAAATATTCTATGACAATTGTCCTCCCACATTATGTTTACTTCCGATAACTTCAATTTCAATGAGCATACTGGGCTGCAATTAATGAATTACTGACATGCTAAATACAGGAGATTAACAGATTAAATAAGCGTGTTTTTTTTTAAATAGTTAAAATATTAAGTTTTTATTTCAATTACTATTGAACTTTTTATATTAATTTGAAATATAAGTTATGTTGATCTGTTATATACATTTGTATCTAATAAACTTGACCAACTTCTTAATATTAGTCAGACCGTACGCGTACGGTCCGACCGTATACGTATTTTGAAAAAGTACGCATACGGTCCAGACCGTACGCGTACGGTCCAAATACTCATACGGTCTGGAACATATACAAAAGTGTTTGCGTTTACAGGTTTTCTCGATAGATTTGTCTTACAAAAACTCGGCGGGTAAAATAATCTTTCAAAGGTAATAACTCCTGCAGATTATTTACAAGTTTTGTCATTTGTTGATATCATTTTGTTCAACATTTTTGATTGGTACAGTTTCTCTCTATATCTTATGGTCTCTACCAAATAATGCACATAGCTAACATGTATTTCAAGGTCAATAATTCGATTAGGTCTTAATTGACTATTTCAGCCATGAATACTCTATTATTCTGTTCGTATACAATCAAAGTTTCGCTCTAATGTAAGCCGTTTCTCTAAAGAGCACAAACTTAACAAAACATAATTAGGAAATTCTTTAAATGGCAATAACCTCTATACAGTACATGTATAAATTGACGATTTCTGTCATGTTGATTAAATAATTTGAAGATGAAGTTATGTTTGCTGTTTTCGGTTTCTTTCTATCATAGTTTCTGCAAACCGCAAAGATTGGTAAATATGGTATTTCCAGGACATATTTCGTATAAATCATAAATTCACAAATGTAGCCATGTTAACTTATTTGTAGATCTTATTGTGACGAACATTTTTTTGTTCTCATTACAGTTTCTGTTTTTTTACTTATAACGTCTAACAAAAAAGCAGAAAAAAGTAAATAAAATTGTCTTTCAAGGACATTTATAACTCCTATAACAGAGACATATATATTCAAATATATGTGTATATGTCTGCCTATAAGGAGTCACTTGATGATATACGCTTATTTTTAGTTTTTATTGTGCTGAACATTTTTGCTCTTTGGTTTCTCATAATCATCAGTTTTTAGAGAAGAGAAAGAAAAGACAATTCCTATAAGGGATCAATTCGGTCATGATGACTTATCTAGAGATCTTATTGTGCGAATTAGTTTTTCTCCTTCATAGTTATTGCAAAACAAGTCATTCAAGGTCCATTACTCCTAGAAGGGGTCAATTGACAAGTTGGAAATCTTGACTGGTATCAATGTTCTAAAAACTATGCAGTTTTATTCTATCGATAAAAGTTATCAAGACAATGAACAGACAATATCAGGGGCAAAATGGGGCCGTTTATAGCTTGCAGCTCTGTGTGATCAAATGCTCTGTGTTGAAGACAGTACTTTGACCTATAATGGTTTACTTTTACAAATTGTGACTTTGACGGAGAGTTGTCTCATTGGCACTCATACTACATCCTCTCATATCTATTGTCCAATTTTACTTAAAATGTAATAGAAATTGTTTTCAGCAAAACGAGTTTCCTCAGGAATATTGAAAATATTTGGGCAAGTAGTCTCGGAGAAGATTATATGATTAATGACAATGGGCATCTTGTGATGGCAAGAGACCAAACAGACCTGTTCTTTCTGAAACTTCACAATTAAACAAAAAAAATTGTTTATACTTTGTGTCCAGCTCATGAGCCGATCCATTTCCAAATCATATTTTGAGTTTGTTTTATAATGCTGTACTGTAAATACTTTCCATGGTTAGTGGAAAGGTTCGAGGCAGACAGTAATGTTTAACCCTGCCACATTCTGTCACGTATCCCAAATCAGGAGCCTGTAATTGTGTGGTTTTCTGCTTTGTATCGATTTGTCAAGTTAAGCCCTTTTCAACTGATTTTTTTTATATTTGTTCTTATATATTGTACTGTTGAACCACTATACCAGGTAAGCTGTCAAGGGTTTGTCACTAGCAAACTAATCTAACCTCTCTATTTTATGTATGTGCCTGTCCCAAGTCAGGAGCCTATAATACCTCTCTACTTTATGTATGTGCCTGTCCCAAGTCAGGAGCCTATAATACCTCTCTACTTTATGTATGCGCCTGTCCCAAGTCAGGAGCCTATAATTCAGTGGTTGTCCTTGGTTTATGTTTGTCATATTCCATGTGTTATAAAGTAGGCTGTTAGTTTTTCTCAATTTTCTTAGTTTATATATTAAATTTCATGTCAGTGCCCATCATAGCAGACTAAAGGGTATGACTTATTCTCCTTGTAAAAGGTATAATTGCCTATAAATGTTTACATCTACTTCATTTGAACTTTGTTGGATAGTAGTCTCATTGGGTCAATGACCAGGGATTCATACCACCAAAGTGTAAGAAAAACAAGTGAATCTGTGAGCCACTAATCAAATATGATACCCCTTCCTGCTAAAAGCATAAAGTAAACATTAATTTGTTGAGTGATGAATCTAATCATGCATCACACAGTAAAGCTGAGCCTGACTCGTATAAACCCTGAAACAAAATTCTTGTTATATACCTGTAAATGGGATGAAAAATATTCATGGGATTGGCTGAGCGAACAGGAGGGACAAACAGAGGTAAAATTGTATACCCTCACTTTTTTAAAGAAGGGGCATAAAAAAACAAACAAATATACCATATCATAAAAATTTATAATACTTTTTTACATTGAAACTTGAACAACTAAAAAAATTACAACTAGGAAACTGAAAAATTGATACAGTTACTGAATACTTATTTCCTTGCATAAATATATAAGCTTTTTAATTCATTTTTTGATTACATTCCTGATGTAATCATGTAATATATATTTCATAAATGCAACAGATAACATTGTACCTGAAAATATTATCTTTCAAACGCCATGTGCTCTCTGAAAGTGACAACATGTGGCAACAGTCTATTTTGTAGTATAAAACAACATTCATTCCGATGATACAATCAAAAACACACTAATATCAGATTACTATTGTACATGTTTTATGGAAAAAATTACAAACCAATATACTGCTCTTTTGAAATGTGAAAGTTTAAATTATCTGAATATTTTTTGGCAACTTATATCATGTATATCAATTTCTTTTCTTATCTTTTTAAATCAAAGGATTTGGTAATTAACTAATTTTGAAGTTATAATCAAGGACTCCAAGTGATATACATAACTACAGGGAGATAACTCTGTAAAAATCAACTGCATGTTAAATCATGTTCTATTGTTTATATTAAGCTTAATTTCTACTCTAGTATCAGATAAAAACAGAAAAATTCATCCAGAAAAGATGACTATCAATTTTACTGAACTTGTCAAGATTTACTTTTAGGCTGCAGTTGCTCTTGTCACAAAAAAATGATCAAAATGTATGTTTGTAAAATTGGTATATATTCAATGATTTTTTTCCAATAAAGTTTGTGGTTCAAATTTTTAGAAATTTAAACATTTTTGTCTAAGGGTCAAGGTAAATATTTTATGACAATTAAATGAAAATTAAATGAGCCCAATTAATTCTAGTAAAGGTGTTTAGTACCACCTTTATGCATATCCTACAAATTATTGGTCATTACTTAGGAACATGTAGACTGAAAATCTGGTGTTTCAGCGAGTATTTGCAGAAATTTTTTGCCATCAATTTATTTCATATATGTATGTATAAATTAGATGAGGAGTATTTTCACAATAATTATATGGTTCCATCTCAGATATGAATATACAATGGAACCTGCATACTAAATACCAGGAATGAGTTTCACAAAAAAGTGACAACAGAAATTGATTCCAAGCATTTAGAAACATGTAACAGTAAGACTCACTGCTATACTGACCAATTTTAGTTGCAAATCTTTTGTGAAACTTATTCCAGCCGTCCTGAAAAAAAGAATAAGTATACCACCACAAACTTTTAAGTTGGACATCAGAAACCCAAAATACACTCAAAATTGGTGGACCTGCCTGAATTTCCGAAGTCAGGAACTTCATCTTTCACAAGCTTAGCACTGAACAAAGATGGCTAGTTAAAGTGTGCAAATGGTGTATTAATCAAGGTACATGTATGTTGTGTTAAGAAAATCAATCTACAATCATTTATTAGCATTCATTGAATTGTAAAAAATAAATAACATTTTAAAAAGATTTTTAAACCTAGACAAAAATTTGAAATTATCTCCCCTTTTCTTCTGCAAGAATTAATTGTAGAGGAAATGCTTTAACAAATATTCAGAATCAAAAATTAACTTAAAAAATTCTTCTTATTGATTATTTTTTTTTTCAATAGAAAATTATTCTAATAACATAAATACAAAACATGTATACCAATGGTATAATGGTATATGCACAGCTTTCTGATTGATACATGTATCAAATGTATTAGAAAGGATTATATATATATTACAATACAAATCCTTAGTATCAATAGATAAAAAAAATCATGGAATAACTGAGTCATGAAAAGTCACATGGCTAAACCTCTAGAATCCTTGTCTCCTTACACTTGGAAAATATATAGTATCAATTCAGTTTTCCATGATTTAACTGGTGATCAATATATTCATTGCAGCTAAATATATAAGTATTGTGACAATATAAACACAAGATAATCATTTATATAGCTGTTGAAAACCATGTCCAGTCAGGTCAAATAAATGAATTAGTACATGAACAACATTGTCAATAATACACACAAAAAGTATTAACTAAATAAATTTTAACATTTTTAGATCAGGTCAAATCTTACATCTATAGATATCTAAAGAAATCCAACAAATGAATTCAGCATCCTAATTTTCTTTTCAGGTACTTTTGGCACAGGATCAATTGCTCTTTTCAACCCTTGATTTACAGTTGAAGTTTCAGCAACTCTTTTGGTGATCAACACTTTCTTTTCATCCTTCCCAGAAGTTTTATTCCCGTTTTGGACCTTTGGCATATTTTCTTTATTCTTGACATTCCCATTATTGTCATTTCCTGGTGTTTTATTCCCATTTTGGTTGTTAGGCAAATTTTCTTTGTTTATGACATTCCCATTATTGTCATTTCCTGGTGTTTTATTCCCATTTTGATTGTTTGATACATTTTCTTTGTTTTTGTTATTCCCATTCCCGTTATTTCCCGATGTTTCAGCCTGATTTTCAACATCTGTCGCAACTGAATTGCCATCGTCTTCATCCTCATCCTCATCCCCACCGTAAAAAGCTTTACAAATATCAATCCATTCTTTAAGAGATTCATTTGCCTTTTGCTGATCATCCTCGCTTATAGACCTGTAGCCATCCATTAAATCCTCAATATCAACACCTATCACATTACCTCTATTATTCTTGTAAAATTCTTCAAAGTCATCTCCCCAAAAACAGTCAAAATGGAACCATTGGGTCCAAGGCCAAGTATCATGAACTACACCAATTCTAAGGTCACCTAGGAAAAGAAAAATTTGTAATATCAACTAAAGTTATTTTAGTTTGATTTATTCAGATTCGTCCACTTCATCTTTCAACATGTTCAAGTGAAAGTATGAAAAAAAGTATAAATGTGAAACTGAGAATTTTTTTCATGTTTATAGATCAAAATGGGTAATAATTGAAAAGTTGAGGTTTTTAAGAGCCTGTGTGGCACACCTGAATTTACTGATGCTTTGGAAACTGTGTAAAATAAGGTTAAAATCATAACTATAAGTATTAGATAATAAAAAAAAATGCAAAATTCATACCTGCCAACTGTCACTATTTGCAGGGGATTTCCCCCATGGAGGCTCCCAAATTGAAATTTTTAAAGAGCAATTTTGTCCACAATTTTAAACAAAACAATTAATTTACAATGGCATTAGGCTTGTAATAGTATGAAGAAGTAAAAAAAAAACATTAAAATGTATTTGAAGGCCCTATTGAAGTTTTTTTTTGGACTATGACAGCCACCTTGCCCGTAAAACCACCATGGACATTTTGAAAGGTTGGCAGATAAGTATGAAAATTTCAAAAAAAATTACTAACTCAGGGGGAGCAACCACAACAGATTTTAGATTCGTCTGAAAATTTCAGGGCAGATAAATCTAAATCTGATAATTTTGGGGATGCCTACTTATTTGTAGATCTTACTTTGCCTAACATTATTGCTGTTTACAGTTTATTTCTATCTATAATAATATTCAAGATAACCAAAAACTGCAAAATTTCCTTAAAATTACCAATTCAGGGGCAGCAACCAGTGATATTGTTTGCCACAAATTACAGCCGAAATTCGGCTTTTACCCCTAGAGAAAATTCCCAATTACTAAAAGAAAAGGTCTTTAAATTCCTCCTAAAAAGTTTTACATTTTCCCCAAACAGTGATAGCATTGGTAGTAATGTTTGTAAATATCGTATTCATGTTATTATTTTGATATTAGAAAGCACTTTTGAGATCCGGTTTTCAGATCAGAATCATCATGGTGTTTGTAACACGTGTGGTTTTCAATGCATTAAGTATCATCATTGCTTCTGTTTCTTTCCCCTCTCGGAAAAGTAACTTTCAGGTTGAAAATGTCTGACAACCAAAATATACATGAAACAACAGTGCAAAAAAAGACAGCAAAGGTCAGCAAAGAATAGGAAATGTGTTTAGAATAAAATATACAAATTTCCCAATTTCAATAAAAAATATGCATTTTTCCCAATAAAAAATGGTAGAGGTAGTTTTGAAAGAAGACAACAATATCACTGGCAACCCAACAATTGGTTGTTGGATTCGTCTTAAAATTTCAGGGCGGACAGATCTTAACCTAATGTCAGAAAATTTTTATCCCTTTGACAGAATTGCTATAGTTTCAGAGATATAAGCCAAACACTGCATTTTACCCATTAGGCCTGTGTTCTATTTTTAGCCATGTTGGTTGGCAGGCGGGGTCACTGGACACACTATATTAACTAGATACCCTATTGATAATTGTGGCAAAGTTTGGTTAAATTTGGGCCATCAGATTCAGATATTAAAAAGTAAAATCACAAAAATACTGAACCTACAGAAAAAGATTTTTGTAAAAGTTAACCGGAGACAGCAAAAAAGAAGTGCACCAACACATGATTTTTTCTTCACCAATCATTTTTTAGTCATATTAACCCAAAAATCAGGTAAAGATAAAAGTTAAATCCCACCTCAGAGGTGTGCATCCTTAGACATTTCCCCCTTTAACTTTCACGAGCCTTTATTATATTTCTATTATTATATAAAAAATTTGTGTTCCAGGTGGAATATATCCATATTGCAGAGTTTTATTCACCAGTTTTGAATACAGTTCTTTTCCCTTTTAAATGTATATTAGAACACACCCGCGAAATCGCGGGCATATACAGCTTGTGAACTGTTGTAGGATGATTTTTTGTAAAAGATATTATGTATGGAGAATTTCATAAAAGGTATCAAAAGCCCTCTCCCTTTTTCCCAAGTCTGATATTTGTTTCCTTTCTGGTAAATTCAATTAATTTCTTGTTTCTGGCCTCAGACCACAATTAGGCCTAAAATAAAATATTGTTTGTTTCCCCAATCCCGACTGACCCTGCAAAAATAGTGCTACTCATAAAATTTTATTGTCAAATCTAAGTCAAATATTATCTTATTCATTTCTGATTTTCAGGCTTGCCGGATCGTCCGATTATGTTTCAGCTTTTTGGAAAAATACAATTATTACCCTACCTACCTACCCACACCTGGCTAGGCAGGATCGGGATTGGGGAAACAAACAATATATTAATTTAGGCCTTATTCTTCTCCTTTGCTACAATGCATCTTTTGGTAAAAGTCAAATTAAATTTAAAATTTGCACTGCTTCAAACATTGTCAAACATGAAATAAATGTAACTACTTATATATAGACCATAATGTTAGTCTAATAAAATATGCTTCTAGGACAATCCATCTTCTTTTGAGAGCCTTATTAGCATGCCAATGGTAGGATATGAATCTTGTATAAATAATTAAGACCGACTAAGGCTAATTTGAGGGGTGGTCGGATGGGTCCTGATCCAAAAATCCCGGGCTTAAAAACATGAAACCCGAGATGCAGAATTTGAAGAAATTCATATCCCGAAATCCCATAAGGATCAATCCCCAAATCCCGAGCTTAAAAAAATCAATCCTGACGTCCCAAAAAAGGTCTTACCTCCCTCTAATCTCTACCCTACTTTCGTTTTAGCCAAATCACTGCTTTCATTTTTGCCAAATTTCTACTTTAACTTTCAAAAATAAATTTGTATGGCCCATTTATGGGCATTATGTTTTCTAGTCTGTGCTTCCGTTCGTTCGTTCGTCCATCCGTCTGTCCCGCTTCAGGTTAAAGTTTTTGGTCGAGGTAGTCTTTGATGAAGTTGAAGTCCAATTAACTTGAAAATCAGTAAATATAGTGCCGATGTGGCATCCGTGTACTACGGACACATTCTTTTTTCCACATGTTTTACTTATTTCAATTATATGCAACTGGTATGACCCCTTTTAAATAGTAAACATTTCAAAGAAAACAGTAGACAGAATACAGAGAGTCTATATATTAAAGCCGTATAATCGTAGTTTACGTGTAGATAAACGCGAAAAATAATTGTCCTGTCTAAGGAGGTATAAAATATAGTTGTGGTTCTTGCGATCTTAACACCATGATATGGAGAATGCTCTGATTGGCTTATTTATTTTTCATTTTTGTTATCTATCATACGATTGGTTGTACTTGTGCATGTTTCAAACCGGAAGTCTAAATATGACTAAAAGTCAGTCGGATATCGGAATCAATATACGGACTCCTTTTTTGTCGTTTTTCTCCAAATATATATCTATCTCAATCTGAATAATCATAAGAATGGATGACAAATGCATGTTACCTATAGAACACAGATGCATGATGATTAATTTATCGTGGAAGGAAGAGAAGCGACACACAAAATGAGGTCTTCTCGTTTAATAGTATAGATATGCTCAATGATTTAATAAACTCAATGATTCAAATCATGTTAAGTCTTATGTCAAATGTCTTGTAGTCATACAAATTAAACTGTAATTATTCTGCCCTAGTATGGGCACTGTGATTAGTAAATAAAATAATTTGTATGTTATGATTTTTTTCAAAATTCGTTTTTACATATTTTTTTCAACCATTTGCACCTCCATTGATTATTAAAATCTGCACCCCATATTTTATATGGCTAAAATTACTGTGAAAGGGCCAACTTTAATTTACAGTATATAGTGTTCATTGAATTATTTTCACTCTCACAGTTACAGTTAATGAGGTTGTTGGTTTAAAAATTTTCAACCAATAACATGGTCCCAATTTTATGTGACGGCGACTACAGGACTGTAACTGTTTAAAGTAATGAATATCCTGGTATTAATCATGTTATTAAATGACGAGGGTTTTCTTGAGATTTCTAGTTGTTGAGCCAAAGGTATAGGCAGTTCCAGGGAGGAAAAATTTTGATGCTTATGTAGGGAATCCCTGAAACATGACTGGAGTGCCCACGCCACCCTCATAAAAAGTTCTGGATCCGCCACTGAAACTTTGAAAGGCCAATTAATCAATAGGTTTATATCATATAGGCTCTTGAAAGAAGGTGGAGGTTGCAATCCCACTTTTTTTTTTGGACAATCAATATTATGCACTTGAATAGTTGAACCCCCTTTCTCCTGGGTTAATACCCCCCTCTTTTTTTATATATATAAATGACTGTATGGGACTATCCACGCCTGGTCTGTATTTTTTTATAAGAAGAATCGAATATGACCCAACTGTTTCTGTGGGTTGGCCGAAACGACATGTGTCTGTGGTCAAACTGGTTGTGTGACCGAAAGTCGAAACGTCTCTCAAGACATGATATTTAGAGAACTGCTATATATAATCTTTCAAAGTTATAAAAAGTACCTTCAGCTATTTTATCACAACCCAATAACCATTTACACTGCGATCTACTTGATCGGGCATACTCTATCTTCAACAAATGTTGTTTTCTATTTACATGCATCATATGCATAAACCAAAATGCAGCCATGGTGTCAAAATATTATCTGCAGCAGATGTGAAACAGATGGTTGGCGGGAAATGTGCTAACCTCCCCTGAAAAAAAAAGTGTGTTCGAGTTCGAGTTAGAAATTGAGTCCAAGTAAATGTTTGAAACAAGTTTGTTTTAGAGTTTAGATCTACAGTGTGGCCATATTAAGTATTCATCACTTGAGATTTTTCGCTATATATTGTATATAAAATTATTTTTTTCAAAAAATATTTTGGGATCATTTTTTCCCACCTATCCTGGATCCAAGTGTTGCTAAACGGCGGAAACGGAAACGGAAACGGAAACGGAAAGAAACTTTTATATTATTGGACGGAGTTTAATGGGGAAAATAAAGAACTATGAAATTGAATAGATCAAAATGCAGGGGGGATCAAGTTTTTTTCTGTAAGTGGAAAAGAGGGGTTCAATTTTTTTTATAAATTCAAAGAGGGGGGATCATTTTTTTTTGCACATGGAAGTAAGTAGTTTGCATTCTTCAAGGGACAAAATGTTAAGAAGAACATTACAACAATCAAATAATAATATTTTTTTACCATCATTGATCAAATTTATTTCATTATACCATATATTATAATAATTTGTGTCCTGTATACATGGTATATGTAATTGATTAAATTAGTTCACTGATCACACATCAATATAACCCTCAGTACCTGTAAAAGCTTAACAGTTATAAAGTCAAACACGTCAGACTCATCTCCTGTCCCTTGCATTTCAAGAGCTTCATAAGAGTTTGATTCGGCTTGATTTTGATTTTCATCTTACTTTTCAAGCGCATAAGAGTTTGGCATGATTTTTTATTGTATACATTCTTCCCCACCTAAACTGCTTCCGTTGTGAACGAAAATTTAAAGTAACGAGGTTTTTTTTAAAGCTGCCAATTCTTTCTTGGTCGAATTGATTAAAGCCCATTTGATTATATATTTGACTGGTTATTTGAAGTAAAACTGCCATGTTGTATCATACTCACTAACTAAGCGTATTAGTTTAAGAGAAAATAAGTATGAATTAAAAAAAAATCTACAATTTGTGTATAATTTCTTCCAAAGAAATCCAAATTACACTGCATCATGAGAGAATATAGTTTTGACTAATAAATTCACCAATAAATGATCATATATTTATCTAAGCTGCATACAAACAGTTGAATTTGATACAAGTCGATTAACACTACTAATGTACCTTTTTGTTTTCATTACAAGATCCTTTTGGGTCCAGTTATACTTCCCATTCCCTCAAAAGTTGTACTTTTTAGGCCAAAAAATTAAAATTTTGGGGTTACTTACACTAGACATGCTAGACGAAATGTGAGATATGTGACAATAAATGAGTAAATGATTCGTTCAAGCTGAATGAACTATCCATATATAAGTCTACCAATTTCATTGAACTTTCAATATAAGGCCATAAGTAAACTTAAGTTTACGAAGCGTTTAAGAAATGGGTATATATATAATAGATCCCTTTGACTTAATAAAGTGTTGTTACTGTTTTTAAAAACATATACTTTTTACTGTATTTATTTTATCCAAAACTGACGAACAAGTGTTCTTTTTTAGCCCAGTATGGGAAATTAGTGAAAAAACGTAAGAAAAAGCGTCCCAAAGCATAGGTTATGGCTTACGCTACCTACACATATTTCTTGGAAGAGCCCTATTTCAAGGCAATTTTCCCTCAAATATATTTTTGAGACTCATTCCAATGAAAAATTTTCATGTTTGCAATATTTCCGTGGAATAAATAACATGACAAGTGTTTTCTATTTTAAAATGTTTAGTTAATCACAGAACAGTATATGATATCTAATATATATGTTTCTGGTTTAATAGAGGGGGGATCACATTTTTTCAAATGTTTTTAAGGGGGGATCAAATAAAAAAAGTTAAATATTAGGGGGGATCAAGAAAATTTTATATGTTTGATTTCCAAATGACCAGCCCCCCCCCCCGCCCCCCTCCCAGGTAAATAATGATAAGTCCCTTAGGTAGAACATTCTTATAAAATTTAGAATGAAAACGGGGAGTATGTCAAAGAGGAAACAACCCGACCAAAGAGCAGATAACATCCAAATTCCACCAATGTCTTCGCCAAAAATCCCGCACCTGGAGGTGGTATCACGGCTGGCCCCTAAATAAAATTTTGTACTAGTTCAGTGCAAATGGGCGTCACACTAAACTCCAAAACGTATAAATGAGATTAAATTAAAAAAAAAATACAAGACCAACAAAGGCAAGAGGTTCCTGACTTCGGACAGGCGCAAAGATATGCTGCGGGGTTAAACATGTTTTGTGAGATCCCCCCATCTCCCCCCTATACCTCTAGCCCATGTAGAATAAAGAAACACATATGAAGCATACACACAGTAAAACTCATTTTAAAAGAAGTCCGAGTCCGATGTCAGATAAGACATGTTTTTCACATAAGGTTTTCGTTATTCATAGCGTTTCTTAATAGACAGCACTTGCATTTTATCCCTATGTTTTAATTTAACTTGGCTGACAGGGTTGTCTAACACAGTTTTTAAATTAGATACACCAATGGTAATCGTTGCAAAGTTTAACCAAAAATATAAGGCGACTTCCTAAAAGACATATATTCAATAACATTACAATATAACCGTTACATCCAAAATGGAAAGACATAATAACTTAAGAATATATGTGCTAGAACAAAATTAGAATATGGATTCAGGCAATACATAAAATTAGACTTCTCGTTTGAATTGTTTTACATTGTCATCGGTGTCATCGGGTCCTTTCATAGCAGACTATGTAAAATTAAGAGAAATTGAATTTTCAGAGAAGAACTAAGCGGCATGATATTTGAAGCAGCGTTGATTTTGAAAAAGTTAGGACATGACTACGACTAATTTGGGGAGGGCATTGTGCAAATCGTATATATCCATGTAGGCTACTAATTGTTCGCCATTTTTTGCACATCAATTCGTATTTATTGATTTAAATTCTAGGAGATATAATGCTTTTCCTATGTAAATACCAAACAGCATACTTCAGTATTGCAAGAATTTACTATACAAATCCTTGAGTATGGTAAAAGGGTGAGAAAGGCTTTGTATAGCGAGATATTTTGTCATTTTTATGCCCCACCTACGATAGTAGAGGGGCATTATGTTTTCTGGTCTGTGGCTCCGTTCGTCCGTCCGTCCGTCCGTCCGTCTGTGGTTCCGTTCGTCCGTCCAGGTTAAAGTTATTGGTCAAGGTAGTTTTTGATGAAGCTGAAGTCCAATCAACTTGAAATAGTACACTTGTTGCTTATGAGATGATCTTTCTAATTTTTAAGCCAAATTAGACTTTTGACCCCAATTTCACGGTCCACTGAACATAGAAAATGAAAGTGGGAGTTTCAGGTTAAAGTTTTTGGTCAAGGTAGTTTTTGATGAAGCTGAAGTCCAATCAACTTGAAACTTAGTACACTTGTTGCTTATGATATGATCTTTCTAATTTTAATGCCAAATTAGATAATTACCCAATTTCACGGTCCATGGAACATGGAAAAGGATAGTGCGAGTGGGGCATCCGTGTACTTTGGACACATTCTTGTTTTTCATAAAATAAAGTATATACAAGTTTCTATGACCGAAAATGTCACATATGTAAAGAAAGTGTAGGAGACGAATTTCACTATCTTTTTATATGCAAGTCTCCTCAACTGGTTATTTTTAGAGAACAACATATCCCTAGTTATTATACGAAGCATCCAAGTAAGCAGAAATTATCTGTAATGTTATCTTACTGCAATGTTAATTTATATAGACAGGTGGCATCTTTAATCAGAAAACTGAATAACTTATTGTGATGTGTATAGTAATTTGTATGAATTATTTCTTTTTTGTCTTATTTTTTTTTATTTTATTTTATTGTTTTTTTTTTGTTTTTTTTTTTAATGTCACCTTTGTTTATAAATCATGTTTATCATTATATATATGTACCTCGTGTTACACATATATGTGTCTGAGCGTTGCTTTACAATAAAATCTTGAATCTTGAAATAGTCTAGTAACCTGGTTTTCCATATCGGATTTTGTCAATACACCATTGTCCTATTAGGTCTCTTTTACGTTTTCTTTCCATTATACAAGAAAAGATACAAAAAAACTCACCAATGCAGAAAAAAGCAACAAGATACATTACAACACTAATCTTGATTCAAGGCAATTAAAAAAAAAATGATGCAAAGGATTTCCACAAAAGTTTATTACTTCACATTCTATTTATAGAATCGAGGCCGATGTGAATCTTTTTTAGGCCTATATTAAGATTTTTTTGTGTTGTTTGGTTTGGTTTGTTTTTCTTGTTAACATAAGTAATACTATATAAAACATGCCTATGTAGATAAAATAACCAAAAAGAAATGATGTTGATTCTTTCTGTTTCCGTTCCGTATTCCGTTGCGTTTTCCGTTGCGTTTTCCGTTTCCGCCGTTTAGCAAGACCCCCTGGATCCACCTATGTTTATAATTGTTTATTTGGTTCGATTTTTATTGTGGATAATTTTCACAAAATAAACACAAATATAATTTTCTATTCAGAAATTCGCCATATATATTCAATCAAATCTGAGACTACTTGAAATTTTAATGTATGTGTTCAAGTTCACATCGAGAGAAAACAAAAACACCTGACGACAAAACTATGACCAAATAAAAAAAACATGCTTTAGACAATTCTACGTCCTTTAAAGCCTTGTTGGTAAAAATCCAACAATAAATGCATTCAAAATATTATTTTGAAAAGGTGTGTTTTTATATGAAATATATAGCAAAAAAATGCAGGTGACGAATACTTTTGGCCAGGTATTACTTGATTTATTTCACTTGACTGGGCGGGGTTTAACCGGTTCGCTTATTTAAGACCGCTCAATCTATATACAGGTGTTTCGGGATGGTCGAAAGGATAAATTCATGAATGAAGAGTCCAGTTATTCGTCCTATATCATTCACCCAGTTCATTTGTATATACGTTTGGTGACACTGATAGTAATTAGAAATCAATTATAATTATAACGGTCATTATTCTTATGAAACCGGACATCTTCAAATAGACTGTCTTTATGCAAATTAAAACGTTAGCTCCGCCCGATCAGTTGAAATAACATTGGCAATACCGACTGTACATGCAACAATTCCTTGATCTATTGGGATCCGCATTCATCTAACATAAACTTCATGACAAAGGCCTGCAGACAGATATACAATACTAGATTGCTCTAAAGCCTTCGAACCGGTCCCGCACAAAGGGCTGTTAGCCAAACTCGAAAGTTATGGTATTGATGGTCCAATACTAGATTGCATGGCTCAACATGTTCCTAACAAAACGATCTATAAGAGTCTTCGATTAATATAAATTTTTATGTATGCTATCTACCAATAGACACATAAATCATGTAACTATACACAATATCTTCTACGCCTGATCCTTTTTTTATATATTGAAATCATAAACGGGTACCACTAGCAGCACAATAAAAGCTTCTTCATTAGACCTCATCAGATCAGTTTATTTTCATCACAAGATGTATATTTATGCTGCCATTTCTGGTCTGTTTTTTTGTCCGATCAAATTAGATACGCTCTTTTCAACTTAAGTGTATAGGTTGTTCTTATGCTGTACTGTTATACCATAAAGGGGGGGTTGTAACAGTAAACTAGGTATTTTATGTCAATTTTTTTTTAAAGCCAACTATAGGGCTTGGGGTTTTGTCATTGTTTAATGACGTATGGTTACCTACAATTGCTTACATTGACATGTGAACATTTGTGAATTAGTTGTCTCATTGTCAATCATACCTCATCTCCTTATTTTTATATTTGTCCTTGATTGAATGTCATTCTTTAACTACTTATTTTGTATTGTTCCAAGGATATAAATTATATGTTTCATCTTTTGTTCGCGATAGTGATTTTTTTTTAAAATAATGTCATATCACTGTAACAAAAAAATAAAACGTCAAATACACCGTAATCATTTTTTAATCAATCTTTTTAGTCGTTTGACTATAACAACTGATAGTTTATAATTTCACATGTACATAATTTGTAATACATTCGTATATATATACAGACGTTGTTGGTGATTATCATATATATAAATGCTAATTTGACACATTCATCAGCCAAATTCAATTTGGTTGATTGCATCACTCGCGTGACCGAATTGCGAAAATATTACATAGGTCAGACCAGTAACACTATTTGAATGATTTGTGTAAGGGTTTTCGTCCACACAAATAGAAATAACATCCACAAAAGTGAATAATTGCTAAAAAAAACCTCTACAAGTATAAGTAAAAAACATTCTGTCATAAAACGTCATAAACCACGTTACAAATAATAAGGTCTCAGTCTTAGCAAGCCTGATTGAGAGACGAAAAAGATCTTTTGAGAAGGAAATCCCCCCCCCCCCCCCAGTCTTTGATTCGAAGCCAAGTTTGACACTTTCATACACCAACACTTTTTCAAATATTAAATTGAATAAACATTTTTTTTCTTGTATCGTTTTTATTTTGTTATTAATACCTAACCAAAATAAACATGCGTTCAGTAGTAAGAAACCGTAAGAAAAGTAAGCTCGTATAAAATATCAATAGGTTAAAATGTTGGATATTTTGAACTTTATATATAAAAAAATGTTAGTTTCAGCATTTTTATATCGTCATTGTGATTCGGTTCTTTTCAGGACTCGAGTTTAAAAGTCATATTTACTTGTTAATTAAGGAAACAGAAACAACATAATTTGAATTATAGTTCAATAAAAAGATTTGGAGCAATTGACATTGAGACAATTTTCGCGCGGAAACCAGAAGACGTGGATGTAAGCAATTGTAGATCACCATCCATACGACCTTCAACAATAAGCAAACTGCACGTTAATGTTGGTATGAAAATCTCCTACATGAAAAAAAGCAAAACAATGAAAACGAAAACCATGGGTTTGACTTTTGATGAAACAAAAAACCAGAATCTTTATGATAGATAGCAACAAACAATAAACGCGAAATTTAATGCTCCCGGTTAGCGATAGACCTGCATCAATTTATGGTACAACTTAACCATAAGATAATAATACAAATACTGTTAGTTGCATATGCATGTCAATTTGAAGAGTTCTATAACTGGTATTTGTCATTCATTTATTATGTATGTCAAATATGTTTGTTAAAATGCACATGAAGGCACTGATCAATTTACGATCTCTTTAGAAATGTGGATTAGGTGGATCTGGTGGTGGTGGTGGTGGTGGCTGTGGTGCCACTACTGCGACAACGGCATACACCATGTTATCTAAGTGTCGAAATAACACATCAGCCAATGTTTCGTCATCATCACCACCGGGACCTAGATCAACAAAAATAACATATATTCAATGATAAAGACTAGAAAAGGACCCCAGACTGAATCAAGATGTTGACATTATACACAATGAATGATAAAAATTCTAGACAAAAGTTATTGACTTTGTCATGTTTATGTCTTTTTCTTTTTTTTATGACAGCAAATTTTTATCAAAACAATATCAGTACTAGTATTTTGTATCCAGTATCGAATTGAATAGTTCACCAGATAACGAATCGACTCAGTGCTATCATTATGAGGAGCAATTCTACTTAATATCATTTCTAAAATTGATAGCTCTTCTTCGTAATCCAGATAAAGCTTACAAAATGAATACTTACCACTATGGGACCATATATCTGAAACAAAATATTCAAATATATGGTTAATGTTTTCATTTCATTTTAACCACATTAAGTTATATACTCTTCAAATTTTCGTTTCTTGCGATCAATGTGCTACATGTATATCTGATTACATCTTACGGGGGATTACATAAATAGGGGAGATAATAGAGGATGAATTCCTTAAGCACATGTATGAAGTAAAATAACAAAGCTACCGATATTATTTGGAAAATTCAATGCAGAAAGTCTATAAGTAAATGGCAAAATTAAAAACTCAAACACATCTAGCAAATTAAAAACTGATTTGGTACAGGCATTTTTTTTAAAATAATGGTTGATAAATAAAGGCAACAGTAGTATACCGCTGTTCAAAACTCATAAATCCATGGACAAAAACAAAATCTGGGTAACAAACCAAAACCGAGGGAAACGCATTAAATACAAGAGAACAACGACACAACATCAAAATGCAACACACATAGAAACGGACCAAGCACCAGATGAAATCCCACGAGAACAACAAACATAACATCAAAACCAAACACATGAATTTGGGATAGACAAGTACCGTGACACGTCTTACGATAATGTGGACCCACACTCAAAAATAAGAGAAAACAAACGACACAACGTTAAAATGTAACAAACACAGAAACGAACTATAATATAACAATGGTCATATTCCCGACTTGGTACAGGACATTTTTATAGGAAAAAATGGTGGGTTGAACCTAATAATACCTTATTTAATAGATAGCTTAATCTCTCACTTGTACGACAGTCGCATTGAATTCCATAAGTTTACTAACACTCTGTGGATACGTAGGGGGTTACTAGTTAATCGTGTAACGAGATTATCATAAACGGACGTTTCTTGCCAAGTTTTGCAAAAATCAAAACAATGAAATACAATAAAATTGACAGATGACGTCACCATTAAAAGCAGACGCGCTTTAATGAACCAAATTTGTAAACTATTGACCTTGTATTGGTCCACAAATGTTCACCAGTTAACGGTATTAAACCAATCATAACGTCATAATTAACACGAGGTGCGATAAATACCACCAGCCCGAGTGTGTGTGAACAGCCAAATTGAATAAAAAACATGGAAATTTATTTACCGCAAAAGGAGGCAAGATTGAATCCCTAAATTTGTATTGGACCAATTTTAAATTAAAAAAATCAAATCTGATTCGATTTCTTATAATACTGTAAGCCACCCGAGAGCATCCTGTCCTATACTCGGTAGTTTACTTTAATAACACTTAAATACAGTGTGTGACTCATGTAGCAACTCTACATTTGTATTAAACTTCCCAAATTACTTGTCAGGTATGGTCTTCGGAATGTTTAATATGTATGTATTGAGCAATCCCTTGTATTCGAGTGTTACTGAGCTAATTTTGTTCCTAACGGCTTTCCATAGTTTTTATGTTTGAACGAGCGTCCTCCAACATCTATTGTTTTCATCAGTGTAAATTCATGTGCTTTTTGTATGTGTCCAAGTTCAATAAAATAAAGTTATCTTTCCAATGTTAACAGTTTTTATTTGTTCACTGTTAAAAGTATGTAACATTATAACATCGTAAAACTATATAAATAAACAGTTGCCTTCAAGTGTACTGAATCATAAATCCTTAAATACATATTTGTGGTGTCCGACGTGGTGGGAGATAGCTTACTGTACAAAAGACGGCTAATTACATATCATTAAACTTCATTATGTTATCCTTATTCTCACCTAAAGGTTATTGTTACTTTATTTGTTTTCCAAGGTTTGAACTTGCCGCCAGCAAAACTTTGGGCTATCTGCCATTGCTGAGTGCTCGCGCGTTTATATACTAAATTGTAATTGTCACGTGACATACTAATCCAATGGAAACTTGTCCTTTCCGGGAAGCCGGAACTATAAAAATTTCAGATAATGAAAAACATGATATACATATCATCTTAAGTTGTCCGAACATTGTCCTTATACATAAAATATCAAAACAAAGCTATAGCATTTGAAATATCGACAAAGAAGCTTGAAATAAACAATCGGACACCTCTGCGCGCGCATTGATTTAGCAGACGATCTGCGTATTTACATAATACGTAAATAACATACAACATAGTTCATTTCAACCATCTAAATATTTACAATATATTTGTGTCCGGCAGGGTATACTTATTAAAAATCTTATCTGTGGTATTAAAAATACAATATTAGATCAAATGTCCAGGAGACGAATTGGTATTTAAAGATATCAAAACACATGTTTCGGTCCCCACAAAATGGCAGACGACAAAGTCTCCGTAAATAAACAATTCGATTGAAGTATTTTCCTATGTATATCAGGCATATTAGACGTTTAAATATGAATATTTGGTTACAAGAAATGATCCTTAATACGGGAATTACATGATATATAGCATGTAGAAGGTAAGCCATGAGTAATTACATACATTCCCTGCCGTAACACTTGTACAACAAAAATGTAAACAAATGAAAAATTCATTTCACTTCCAGTGTTTTACGCATTAAAAATTTGTTATCCTTGATAATTGTCAACATCATCTTGAACCTATATACAAACATGAACTAGAAATTCATATCATAGCTGATGAAATGCTTCCCCCCTTTATATTTGGTAAAAAAAAAAATGAAACTTTGGCCTGTGAAATCCATACATAAAAATAGTAAATTAATGCCATATCTTTGATTAAAAAAATGTTTTACTTGCTCGTGCGAGCCAAGTTACTATGCGTAAGAACACAACCGTTATGTTTAAAAGAATAATATTTCCTTTTTCTGAATTTATGATATCATAACAAGTACTTCCAATGCCTTACACTTCCCCCAACTTCAATATATATTAATTCTCCTGGATTAAAAAAAAACCAGTATAACTATGTTATTTAAAAGAATTGTTCATAAATTGTCTTTTTCTTCATTGGTCTTCACCAAGTCTAAGTTGTACACCCACTGCATCAATTTTGTTCAAGATAATGTCTGTTGATGTGTCTCTCTTTGATGATGATGCTTCAATCATATCAAGCAATTGTAAGGTGGTGGGATCGTCTGTTTTACTCTTAATGATATTGGCAATTGCTTGGTACAGATAGTATCTAGACTTAACTGTCATTGTATTGCCCTCTGTTGATTGTGGGGTTTTCGTGCCTGGAAGTGCCAAAAAGTGATACTTTAATAGAAGCTCCTCCTTTAAAAAATTGAAGCTGTTTCCCGGTGTTTAACTCCAATGCAATGCTAGCATACTCCCAATTGAAATATCTTTGTTCAGGGGTCATGTTTTTCCAGTTCTTCGGGGGCCATTTCACTTCAGCTGGTATGGTAATCAAAGTTACGATTTTTTCTTTTTCCCATTCCCTCCTCCCAGCTGGGAAAAGTGGCATCCCACCTCTCCTTAAAAGTTTGTCTGCTCTTTCACTGGCAGTGTAAAACTGTTCACTTTGCAGGTTCTCTCCTTCCTGTAGTCTCATTAGTTCTGCTTCATTTGACCTGGTTTCTTCTGCTAATCTCTTGGTTTCTGCCTCCTCCTGTCTCCTTAGTTCTTCCTCTTTCATTCTAATTTCCTCATCCTGTTTGTGTTTTTCCCTTCTCTTTTGTTCTGCCTCCTTTAGTCTGACTTCCTCCTCCTGTTCCTGTTTTTCCTGCTTCTTACGTTCTTCCTCCTTCTGTCTGATCTCCTCCTGTTCCTGTTTTTCCTTTCTCTTTTGTTCTGCTTCCTTTAGTCTGACTTCCTCCTCCTGTTTCCGTGTTTCCTGCTTCTTATGTTCTTCCTCCTTCCGTTTGATCTCCTCCTGTTCCTGTTTTCCTTTCTCTTTTGTTCTGCTTCCTTTTGTCTGACTTCCTCCTCCTGTTTCTGTTTTTCCTGCTTCTTACGTTCTTCCTCCTTCTGTCTGATCTCCTCCTGTTCCTGTTTTTCCTTTCTCTTTTGTTCTGCTTCCTTTAGTCTGACTTCCTCCTCCTGTTTCCGTGTTTCCCGCTTCTTATGTTCTTCCTCTTTCCGTTTGATCTCCTCCTGTTCCTGTTTTTCCGTTCTCTTTTGTCCTTCCTCTGTTAATGTCATTTCCTCATCCTGTTTCTTGTAATCCTTTCCTTTCTTTATTTTCTTTGCCTTCTGTTCCTGGTGGTTAGTCTTTTTCTTTCTTTTCTCTACATATCTCTCTTCTTCTTTCTCGGTCGTCTTTCTACCCTTCTTCTGGCTTGTTGGTTCCTCTAAAATCTCTGGTTCTTCATTGTCGCTGTCGTCTTCCAAAATGATATCAGATGTTGATGGTGTTTTCAGTGGTGATAGTTGATTTGTGGCGGCTTTTGTCTGTTTTCCTGGGAATAATTCGCCTGATGTTTTTATATCCGTTATATACTCCTCCTTTATTGATAATTTCCTAGCCACTACAGGAGTCACTATAGACTTTAGTTTACCGTCTATCGAGACAGAGAAGGTATGTGATCCTGCGTACTTTGTGTTAACTAGTGCTGTCATCCTTCTAATCAGAGCGTCAAGCATTTTTTGGTCTCTAAGAACGGAGTCATTCAAATGGATCATATAAAATCTTATAGAAACTCCAAGGTCCAATTTAAAAATGGCTGTAGAGTCCCCAAGTCCCAAAGTTAGTTGCTGGAGGGCCAGCCCTTCATAAATAGTGGGGCGTGTTGGTGAGTAAGATCCATTGGGTTTCTCCGACTCAACCTCTTCTTCTTGTGT
Source organism: Mytilus galloprovincialis (assembly GCF_965363235.1). Classification (NCBI taxonomy): domain Eukaryota; kingdom Metazoa; phylum Mollusca; class Bivalvia; order Mytilida; family Mytilidae; genus Mytilus; species Mytilus galloprovincialis. Next base: position 27,592,445 of record NC_134847.1, on the reverse strand, counting down.
ACCTTTTACCATCTCCTTCGGACACTTCCACCCTAGAGTCCATTCCTCTTTCTTTCTGTTGGTGTTGTCCACCCTGTTTAAAAATTCCAGAACCTCAATCCTGGCTTTCATTGCTTCCTGTGAATTCTCATTTGATGGTAGGATTACCTTAGCATATGTCTCTTGGGTAGTTTGCCATCCAAAACCCATTGTTTTCGCTCAGGAAGCTATAAGGCATCAGTTCTATTTTACTGCGGTGGTGAGCCATGACATGCTCCTTAAGGTCAACCATCCTCCTGTAGGACTTCTCTTCAGGACACCAAACACAAATGACCGAAAGCCTTTTGTGTGGGGCAACTGCCAGATGATTTTTCAGTTGTCTCCTAGTCCTAAACGTCATGGGACACAGCCAACACTTTGCCTCAATTTGGGATAATGGTCTCATTCTGAAATTGAATCATCAATTATAAATCCCTCCACCATACAACATATATTAATACAATACATAATATCATGTAGTGTCCTGTAGAGTGACTATATTTGTTTGTGTGTTTAAAATCCTCCCCCCCCCCCATATGGCATATGCTGGTAGTAAATGGATCAAGCTAAGTTTCAGTCTAAAAATAGGATATCCACCCCCTTGGTCTCCCTATTTCAAAAATCTCAAGCCTCCTCAAGACAGTAAGTTGTCGTTAATTGCTTTCCGCCGCGCAGCTTGCGCATACAAAAAAAAACGCTTGGCAGTAGTTTAATCTGCCATTCCCCTGGCAGGAAGATTTATCCTTCCCTTACAGCCAATAATATGTCCTGAGAAACAATGGCCATTTGTCTCCCTTACATATTCTTCCAGAGTGGATCCAACTCTAGGAATTCCATCATGACTTTCTCCAGTCTGAGAAAAGTCAAACAGTTACTCTTAAACATAGTAACTCATCAAAACAATTAAAAACGTAACAACTTGTACAACTAATTTCGGCTATTCAAACAACGTTGAAAGGCATCTCAAACCTTCCTACTGGAGAACCAAGTGGGCGGATTCCGTCCTTGATAGGGCAGTAGTCTATCAATGTGGTAGACCTTCCCTGGCTGTTTCTTTGACCTTCTCACAAGGTAAGTGATGTCGTCAATTTTCCTTGTAACAACATATGGTCCTTTCCATTTTGATGTCAACTTATGACAAATTCCCTTTTTCTTCGATGCATCATAAAGCCATACAGCTTGACCTACTTGTAATTCGCGCTTTACTGCTTTCAAGTCATAGTGACGTTTTTGATACTCAGAATTCTGCTTAAGATGTTTCCTAGCAAGTACATGTGACTTTGACATTGCGTCCTGTAATTCATTTACATATTTATCTGTTTCAGGGGAAGTGGATTCGTTTGGTCCATCAGGACGTGGAATAACAGCTTCCATAGGAAGAAATATGTTTCTGCCAAACATCATCATATTAGGGGTCTGTCCTGTACTGGCGTGAACTGATGATCTGTATGCCATCATAACCTGTGGCAAAATCTCATCCCAGTTTCTCTGATCATTTTGACAATAAAATGGTTAGCATGCTTAGGAGTGTTCTGTTAAATCTTTCTACGCTTCCGTTGGACTAGGGGTGTTGACTTGTACTTCTAGTTTTGTCAATTTTAAGTAGATCACACAGATCTTGAAACACCTTTGCTTCGAAAGACCTTCCTTGATCAGAGTGGAGCTGTAATGGTGAACCAAACCTACAAATAAATTCATTCACGATGGTACGGGCAATGGTCAGGGATTCCTGGTCCGGAATAGCATATGCTTCAGTCCATTTAGAAAAGCAGTCGCATAGGGCCAGAACATAATGGTTTTGTCGTTTTGTTAATGGAAGTGGACCAAGAATATCAATCGCAACACGTTCCATAGGCTCGCCAACCAAGTATTGACCTAACGGAGCCTTGTTCCGCTTTAGTGATTTCCTAGCAGCACACTGGTCACATTCTTTGCAGCACCTTGTTATTGAGTTTCTCATAGCTGGCCAGTAAAAGAGTTGCTGGATCCTACTTAGCATTTTATCTGGTCCTAAATGACCTGCAGATGGAACGTCATGAAAATACTTGAAGACTGTCTTTTGGTGTGATTTTGGTACCAGGAGCTGCAATTTGAAGTTGTCTACATAGTCTTTATCAGAACAATAAAATTTTCTATAAAGCATGCCATTGTTTATTGTTAGCCTATCCCATTGTCGCCATATTGTTTTCTGGAATGATGTTCCTTTTGATACTTGGTCCCAGTCAGGTTTATTTTTCTTTTCTTGAAGGTATGTCACAATGAGTGACATGTCTGGGTCTTCCAATTGGCATCGTCTGATACTATCTGAGTCCCATCCATCTATGCAGTAGCCACTTGGTGTAGCACTAGACTGATTTCCTGTCTGACTTCTATTAATCCGTATTCTGTTAAATGATTGACCCCAGGTATGTCTACAGGCATCATAGTACTCGTCATTGGAGGAATTGTCATGTTGTCCTTAATTTCTACTCTGAAAATCATATTTGCCTTCCCTCCAATCCAACATTGTATTTCCTGGTTGTGGATCGTGTGTAAGACCATGCGCTGATAATTTACTTTACTTATTTCCTTTAGTAAGAAATCCTGTCCAAGTATTCCATCCTGATTGATATTGCATATCATAAAATTTTGACTGAAAATTTCTTGACCAAGCATTAGTTCTAATATGATTGATCCAATGGCAAAAACCTTATTGCCATTAACGTCAAATATTTCGGACTTGTTTGGTACTAAAGAACACCAAACATTTGAAGGCAATTTTTCGTAAACATCAATAGATAATATTGACGCTGTTGAGCCACTGTCAATTAAAAAGTTGACAGGAGACCCAAAAATTAATCCATTTGTATAAAACCCGTTATCCCAATTATCATCTGTTTCCCCTATATGTCCTGTCCGGACATGTTTTTCTCCCTTCATATCAGGCCTTTTATCTTCTGTCACTAGCTCACGACCTATTGAGCCAGCGTTCTGTCGTTTCCCTGGTTGTGATTAAAAGAGGTATTTTGTCTTTGGTTGCCCTGGAAATTCCCTCTAGCTCTTTGGTTGTTTTTGTGTGGACAGTTCCTCATAAAATGGTCTGGGGAGTTACAGCCGTAGCATCTGCCAGTATTTGCCCTCTTTGTTTCCCGACTCCCATTTCCTTGTTCCAGCTTTGCTATCCTATCTTGTAATGCCTGCAAATTGCTATGGTAATCCTTTTCACTCATGTGTCCTTCGGTGTCCTTTGATTCCACAGCTCTGATCATTGTTGACTTCTTTTTGTCTTGATCCCCCAATATTGATTCATACCTCTATTACATCAACAGCATCTGCTATTGTGTGGCATTCCTTGTCAATACAACGACATTTCGTTTCCACAGTTATTACCTTGAATAACTGGTTTAATGCAAGAGACTCCTGCGCTGCTAAGTCAAGGTCATAGTACGCCTTTTGCGCTAGTTGCCTTATATCATCCCCCACCTCAGCTATGCTTTCCCCTGCCATGCGCCTGCGCATCTCTAACTTTGAGAGCCAACGATTTTTGTGTTTTGAACTCCCAAACCTCTGATCTAACTTTTGTGTTAGCATTTGGTATGTGCTCCTGTCGCCAGGAGACAAGCTCATGTAGTATGTCCTTGCTTGGCCCCTCAAGCTAGCTGCCAAAAACAACAGTTTTGTACGGTTCCCCCATTGTCCCAATTCAGCGCAGTCCTCAAAATGCGACAAGTATTCCTCCCAACAATCCTTACCAGAGAAGGGCTCAGGTTTAAGTGTTACCTTTGGTGGGCCATTTGGTTGCATGTTATGATTACCCCTATCATTCCTATCGTTAAAATCATGTCCCTGATATTCATCCCGTCCTTTATGTCTCTGATCTACCTCATCACCATGACCTTGTAAAATTGATTCCCTATCAAAGTCGTCATTGTCATCAGTGTGTATTTGATCCCCTTGTCCTAAGTCATCTAAATCTAAATCCCTTTCCCTACGGAAATTTATTTCAGGGTCTGGGGAGTTCCTACCAGCATCAGCCATATTCTAAATAAAGACTTTTTATTTTATTTGTTGTTTCATATTTTATAGTTATAATAAATTTTTGTACAGTAAATCCACCACGTCGGGCTTAAACCACGTTTTTAAGTTGACAGGTAATTCCAAGGTTCGTATCCTGGATGCTAATTAGAATTTTAGCATCCCACTTCTGACACCAAATTGTAAGCCACCCGAGAGCATCCTGTCCTATACTCGGTAGTTTACTTTAATAACACTTAAATACAGTGTGTGACTCGTGTAGCAACTCTACATTTGTATTAAACTTCCCAAATTACTTGTCAGGTATGGTCTTCGGAATGTTTAATATGTATGTATTGAGCAATCCCTTGTATTCGAGTGTTACTGAGCTAATTTTGTTCCTAACGGCTTTCCATAGTTTTTATGTTTGAACGAGCGTCCTCCAACATCTATTGTTTTCATCAGTGTAAATTCATGTGCTTTTTGTATGTGTCCAAGTTCAATAAAATAAAGTTATCTTTCCAATGTTAACAGTTTTTATTTGTTCACTGTTAAAAGTATGTAACATTATAACATCGTAAAACTATATAAATAAACAGTTGCCTTCAAGTGTACTGAATCATAAATCCTTAAATACATATTTGTGGTGTCCGACGTGGTGGGAGATAGCTTACTGTTCAAAAGACGGCTAATTACATATCATTAAACTTCATTATGTTATCCTTATTCTCACCTAAAGGTTATTGTTACTTTATTTGTTTTCCAAGGTTTGAACTTGCCGCCAGCAAAACTTTGGGCTATCTGCCATTGCTGAGTGCTCGCACGTTTATATACTAAATTGTAATTGTCACGTGACATACTAATCCAATGGAAACTTGTCCTTTCCGGGAAGCCGGAACTATAAAAATTTTAGATAATGAAAAACATGATATACATATCATCTTAAGTTGTCCGAACATTGTCCTTATACAAAAAATATCAAAACAAAGCTATAGCATCTGAAATATCGACAAAGAAGCTTGAAATAAACAATCGGACACCTCTGCGCGCGCATTGATTTAGCAGACGATCTGCGTATTTACATAGTACGTAAATAACATACAACATAGTTCATTTCAACCATCTAAATATTTACAATATATTTGTGTCCGGCAGGGTATACTTATTTCAAATCTTATCTGTGGTATTGAAAATACAATATTAGATCAAATGTCCAGGAGACGAATTGGTATTTAAAGATATCAAAACACATGTTTCGGTCCCCACAAAATGGCAGACGACAAAGTCTCCGTAAATAAACAATTCGATTGAAGTATTTTCCTATTTATATCAGGCATATTAGACGTTTAAATATGAATATTTGGTTACAAGAAATGATCCTTAATACGGGAATTACATGATATATAGCATGTAGAAGGTAAGCCATGAGTAATTACATACATTCCCTGCCGTAACACTTGTACAACAAAAATGTAAACAAATGAAAAATTCATTTCACTTCCAGTGTTTTACGCATTAAAAATTTGTTATCCTTGATAATTGTCAACATCATCTTGAACCTATATACAAACATGAACTAGAAATTCATATCATAGCTGATGAAATGCTTCCCCCCTTTATATTTGGTAAAAAAAAAAATGAAACTTTGGCCTGTGAAATCCATACATAAAAATAGTAAATTAATGCCATATCTTTGATTAAAAAAATGTTTTACTTGCTCGTGCGAGCCAAGTTACTATGCGTAAGAACACAACCGTTATGTTTAAAAGAATAATATTTCCTTTTTCTGAATTTATAATATCATAACAAGTACTTCCAATGCCTTACAATACTGTATAGATGTGGTATGCTTTACAATGGGAAAGTAATCACCAACAATTCAAATGAAATTGATGTAAGCAATAAATGGCGACAAGACGGCATTCAACAATGACCAAAACTCGTAAAGTCTGTTTTTGAAGAAAAAAAACGACATGGAAAATATGAAACTCAAACTGATGGATATGTTCAATTGGTGTTACAACAATCATATCTTTTGTGCCTCGAAAATGAGCGACCTAATTGGACTTGTCGGCGGGTTTGTACTCAGTGTTGCGATTTGCGGTTTTTGCTTTTAAACTTGTTTATATAAATAAGGAGATGAGGTATGTTTGCCAATGAGACAACAATCCACCCAAGTTAAAAAAAAAAATAGATGAAAGAAATTATGGCAGCGTACGGCTTTAAGTAAACAATAAGAAAACCAATACCATGTAGTCGGCTATAAAATGCACCGATATGAAAAATATTAATTAGTTCAATTGAGAAAACCAAGGAGGTTATATACTAATATAACCTCCTTGAGAAAATTAACAGTCTAATCATCTACAACAAAATAGCTAAAGAATCACAGCATATGATAGATGAACCAACGACAACAACTAAACTTCAGACTGTGCTTGGATTTGCAAATATATCTGATTTCCTATTTTCTTTTCTTTTTTTTTTTTCTTTTTTTTGTTGTTTTGATATAACTCTTTTGTTCTAATCGTCTTAACATTCACTACCTGTATTTTATTGTTAACTGTGTGAAGTTAAACACGTTAAAGGACAATATTTATATATGTACTTTTTCACTCAGTAAAATTTGTAATTCTTGATAATACACGAGCCTTCGACAAACTAGAGGCTCTAAAGAGCCTGTGTCGCTCACCTTGGTCTATGTGAATATTAAACAAACGAAGCAGATGGATTCATGACAAAATTGTGTTTTGGTGATGGTGATGTGTTTGTACATCTTACTTTACTGAACATTCTTGCTACTTACAATTATCTCTATCTATAATGAACTTGGCCCAGTATTTCAGTGGAAAATGTTAATTTAAATTTACAAATTTTATGAAAATTGTTAAAAATTGACTATAAAGGACAATAACTCCTTAGGGGTCAATTGACCATTTCCGTCATGTTGACTTATTTGTAAATCTTACTTTGCTTAACATTATTGATGTTTTCAGTTTATCTCTATCTATAATAATATTCAAGATAATAACCAAAAACAGCAAAATTTCCTTAAAATTACCAATTCAGGGGCAGCAACCCAACAACAGGTTGTCATATTCATCTGAAAATATCAGGGCAGATAGATCTTGACCTGATAAACAATTTTACTCGATGTCAGATTTGCTCTAAATGCTTTGGTTTTTGAGTGATAAGCCAAAAACTGCATTTTACCCCTATGTTCTATTTTTAGCCATGGCGGCCATCTTGGTTGGTTGGCCAGGTCACCGGACACAATTTTTTAACTAGATACCCCAATGATGATTGTGGTCAAGTTTGGTTTAATTTGGCCTAGTAGTTTCAGAGGAGAAGATTTTTGTAAAAGATGACTAAGATTTACGAAAAATGGTTAAAAATTGACTATAAAGGGCAATAACTCCTAAAGGGGTCAACAGACCATTTTGGTCCTGTTGACTCATTTGTAGATCTTACTTTACTGAACATTTTTGCTGTTTACAGTGTATCTCTATCTATGATAATATTCAAGATAATAACCCAAAACAGCAAAATGTCCTTAAAGTTACCAATTAGGGGCAGCAACCTATCAACGGGTTGTCCAATTCATCTCAAAATTTCAGGGCAGATAGATCTTGACCTGATAAACAATTTTACCCGATTTCAGATTTGCTCTAAATGCTTTGGTTTTTGAGTGATAAGCCAAAAACTGCATTTTACCCCTATGTTCTATTTTTAGCCATGGCGGCCATCTTGGTTGGTTGGCCAGGTCACCGGACACAATTTTTTAACTAAATACCCCAATGATGATTGTGGTCAAGTTTGGTTTAATTTGGCGTAGTAATTTCAGAGGAGAAGATTTTTGTAAAAGATGACTAAGATTTACAAAAAATGGTTAAAAATTGACTATAAAGGGCAATAACTCCTAAAGGGGTCAATGGTCGACTTATTTGTAGATCTTACTTTACTGAACATTTTTGCTGTTTACAGTTTATCTCTATCTATGATAATATTCAAGATAATAACCAAAAACAGCAAAATGTCCGTAAAGTTACCAATTAGGGGCAGCAACCTATCAACGGGTTGTCCAATTCATCTCAAAATTTCAGGGCAGATAGATCTTGACCTGATAAACAATTTTACCCGATTTCAGATTTGCTCTAAATGCTTTGGTTTTTGAGTGATAAGCCAAAAACTGCATTTAACCCCTATGTTCTATTTTTAGCCATGGCGGCCATCTTGGTTGGTTGGCCAGGTCACCGGACACAATTTTTTAACAAGATACCCAAATAATGATTGTGGTCAAGTTTGGTTTAATTTGGCGCAGTATACGTAGTTTCAGAGGAGAAGATTTTTGTAAAAGATGACTAAGATTTACGAAAAATGGTTAAAAATTGACTATAAAGGGCAATAACTCCTAAAGGGGGCAACAGACCATTTTGGTCCTGTTGACTTATTTGTAGATCTTGCTTTGCTGAACATTCTTGTTGTTACAGTTTATCTCTATCTATGATAATATTAATGATAATAACCAAAAACAGCAAAATGTCCTTAAAATTACCAATTCAGGGGCAGCAACCTATCAACGGGTTTTCCGATTCATCTCAAAATTTCAGGGCAGATAGATCTTGACCTGATTAACAATTTTACTTGTGTCAGATTTGCTCTAAATGCTTTGGTTTTTGAGTTATAAGCCAAAAACTGCATTTTACCCCTATGTTCTATTTTTAGCCATGGCGGCCATCTTGGTTGGTTGGCCGGGTCACCGGACACAATTTTTAAACTAGATACCCTAATAATGATTGTAGCCAAGTTTGGTAAAATTTGGCCCAGTAGTTTCAGAGGAGAAGATTTTTATAAAAGCTAACGACGGACGACGACGACGACGACGACGGACGACGGACGCCGGACGCCGGACGCCAAGTGATGAGAAAAGCTCACTTGGCCCTTTGGGCCAGGTGAGCTAAAAAGGGAGCAACAAGTAAAGTTATTATAAAAATCCTTTGTACATGTGTCATTTATTATGTCTATGAGCTGAAATGCTAATAAACTGTACTGTGATGTTTAATTTTGAGAAATTTGTCGATAAAATTGGTGATTTTTGTTATTATATTATAAACTTACCAGGGTTTTTTTCTCCTGAAAAAAGAATATAAGTTTTTAAGAGAAATCATACATACAGAAATGCCAATTAACTTATTCAAGGCTACAGACATGCGTACGATCTTACATATATGATTAATTCTCTTATGCAAAAGGTATCAGAGGGCATTTTTTCCCCATGGCGTTTCTATATGTTCAATCGCCATTGCAAAGATACTTGGTATCAATTGAATAAATAAAAACAGCTTCTCATATCAAAAGAAAAATCTGCAATTGCACTCCCTCTTTTTTAATATTCAACACAAAAACTCCAGTTATTACTTATAATGAATACCTTAAACGCAAATGGTTTTGTCACTAAATAATTTCTTCGATTTCTTAGTAAAAAGAAAGCATTCAGATGTTTAATTGTTTCCATAATTCGATTTAAGGGTAAATCTTCATTTACCTAATTATGTTTAAAGCAACAGAACTCTACAAAAATATTTTTTGTTCATAAAAGGCTTCGGGTAAAATATTTTTACGATGCGATTTGGAAGAGCATACTGAAATCATATTAGTAATCTTTTTTGTATTTTGCCATTGATAATGTAATATAATTTAAATGCCTTCGGAATGTTCAAAAGGATTTTCGACACATGGAAAATATATCTTCTTGTTTTTAATTTGCCTTGGGGTGTTTGTATTTTTGTTCTTTTTTTTGTTACCTTAGCTGTATTGGTCGGAATTAATGTTTTCGAATTATCCCCGAAAATATGCACAAATTTGATATCAGTATTGGTATTGGCAGATACATGAACTTGGTCACTGGTAGTTATGATTGTTTACATGGAAACAAAAGGAACTGGAAAGGTGAAATTCGCACCATACACAAGATCCATTCACAATTGAAAATTTCATCTTATTACATAGTTTTAATATATGTGACGTAAAAGATGTCGAGACATTTGAAAGTAACACAATGCATTTACAAACATTTACGGGTTCGAAGAGTATAACACTAATTCGAAAAAAAGTCTGTACTATCTAAACCATATATCTTTTAGTTTTCCTATTGATTTGAAAAATTAGTTCCTTTTTACATGTAGGTCTGATTTTGATAAGGATACCGTAAACCAAAAAAAATTATCACGCTAAGCATGTTCAATATTATGTTTAACTACATAACAGATAGGTTCTCAATTGAAATCATCACCACCAATAACCAAATACATCATGTAGATACATAAATAATAAAAAGAAAACACAAAATAAAATAAAAAAACAAAGAACAAAAAAAAAAAATACCATCCCACCATGTCGACAAAGCCGTCCTATAATGTTTTAAGGCATATATTAATCATAATTTGCTGAACGAGAGCGGCCTAAAGTAAAGTTTGTCTTACAATATTAAGTTTTTTTTTTATTGCCACATAGGTGTCTTTAAAGATCAGGTATTTTTTTACGTTTACTAATGAATTTGTATTGACTACAAATCTGTTCATATCAAACATAAATAAAGATAAAAAAAAGATGTGATATGACCGTCAATGAGACAACTCTCATCAAAGACACAATTTGTAAAAGCAAACCATCATAAGGCAAATTATGGTCTTCAACACGGAGCCGTGGCTCAAAACGAATAGCAAGCTATAAAGAGCCAAAAAATGACATGTGTTAAACTATTCAAACGGGAAAACAAACGGTCTAATTGATATGAAAAACGAGAAACGAGAAAAACATACGAACCACAGCAACAAACGACAACTAATGAACATTAGATAAATATGCATACTTACTTTTTCTTTTTTCTGGCTGTGTTGCGTGTATCAAACACCGAGCAGCTGCAAGTCCTACACCAATACCAACTGATAATTCAAGTACCTCTTTGATCATTCTAACTGTCATTTTTGAAAAGTAAAGAAGTAAATCTATACCAGATAAAAGAAAAATAGCTACGAGGAAAATTCAAAACGGGAATCCCGTTGTCAAATGGCAAATTTAAAAGCGCCAAAACATCAAATGAATGGATAACAACTGTCGTATTCATGACTTGGTACATATATTTTTTAATGTAGAAAATATTGGAAAAACATGGTTTTATAATCCTGGTACCTTTGATAACTATTTATAGCTCTCACAATTGCACAAACTTTCACTATATTGACAACCATTTGTGAACAAACAAACAAACGTTATAGGTAAAAATTTCAAAACTAGAGGAACACCAGTCATCATTGTGTTATAATCTTCATCACTATAAATAATTTCTACGTCATAGGTCTACATGTTTGTGAACTTACCATTCAATAAGACAATGTGAATTCCAGCTGTTTTATTGAAGTGAATGATTAAAACTTGTATATCTATTAAACTGAGCATATGAATGTGTATATTAAACGTGATATTTATCTATAGATGATAAGATGTAGATATGTCAATATACACTGTGATAAAATATTTATCTTGCAATTACAAGTAGATTAATTTGACAAGTTTTCACTGAACAACTTCGAAAAATTATTTTGCGTGTTTTTTTTTTTTTTGCAGTGTTGAAGACCCATTAATAGTTTTCGGCTGTTTTTTTGCTCTTTGGTCAGGTTGACTCATTCCCATTCTCAATTTCATTAGTTGAATACAGAATTGAATATAACGTTACACCTTCTTAACAAGTGAATACATTTAGTTTGTTTTAAATATGTCATTTGTACATATTTTTTCTCTAGAAAATGCCTAAATCAAGTCAGAAATATCAGCACTTATAAAGTAAGTGATATATATAAACAATGAAATGTAGGCATCATATTTCTAATCACCTCACGAGTGGGTTGAACGTTATGGAATAACCGTTTCACAGATGATATCGGATATGTTTCTTACGTCGTAACAACAATCCACTTCATTTCTGAAGCTACAACATTTTATGTGAATACGCTTCAACCGACAAGGGGGAGAACTCCTTCGCTATTTTGTAATGAGTGAAAAATATTGTTATATTACATTCTCAATTTTATAATAGATATGACTAGAGACTACAATGCTATTTGTGGTAAACATGTGGTGAAAGTTTGTTTACACACAAACAAAAGATGAATGGTTTTATAATATTTGTCTACCATTAGATCATGATGAGGAAGTAATGAAATTATACACGTGATATTTTTTATTTAAGAATGATTTTTATTTTGAAATTACGATGACTACTTTGATACAATTGTATGTTTTGAAATTCATACTTTCAAAAAATGTTCTGTTGGGAAAACTATCCTTGCCTTAATTCTGTTACAGTTCCAACCTTAGTTAAAATTTAAACAAAAAAAAGGACTTTGTGACAAATAGTATTTCAATAACAAGCTCGAGTTGTCATGGACTTCCATGCCTATTCACATTATGAAAGCATTGCGTTGGGGGACAATTGATGAAATTTTATTACTGCATTAACAATTGTTAAGCAAATCATTTATCCACTCGCATAACGTTGTCAACCTGTTCCTTTTTTATTAAAATCTTGACCTTCGTTTATTCTACCCATTTTGTTAAAAAAAAAGCAAATGAGTTTACAATGAACAAAAAAAAAAAAAGAAACAATACCAAGAAATAAAGTGAAGATATTGTTACCATATTTAATTTGTCAAAACATAATTTTTACTTTCAAAATATTATTAATACATCAAAGTTCACTCAAGGTCGAACAATTTTGACACAATTTTCCATTATTATTTGAACGTATCCTTAATGGACATATGCAATTGACAAAGGACATATGAAAATCGGTTATCGATTCATTATCAAATCTACCAACAACATTTGTAAGTTGAATATCAAGATAAAAAATTTACCACAACCATATGTAAAAAGATTATCAAGGTCAATTCTACCAGCAACATATGGATGTAAATTGTCAGGATGGAGTCTTCAAGAAGATATGTAAATAGATTATCAAGGTCAATTCTACCAGCAGCATATGGATGTAATTGTCAGGGTGGAGTCTCCAAGAACAGTCGTATGTCGAAAAAGACAAAAAATAAATTCACCAAGAACATATGACTGTTTATCTGGCACTAGCAATTATTTGTCTACGTACATCTCTGTATTTGATTTTATAAATAAAGGTTAATTTTTCAATTAAAATCAAATGCACACAGATGCTAGAATACTGAATTATTTAATAGGTGCTATTTAGACGTCATGTATCTCTGACAACGTGGATACGTGACTTCACTTTATATTTTACCGGAGGCATATGCATTACCACTGAATAAATAAGACTCTGAAAATTCTCATGGTTAGTTTGTAAGTTGTTTTTTTTTTATTGAAATTAAATCTGTTCAACGATAAGATTATCCCCAAGTGACATTAAAAACGGAGATGATGAAGCTTAACTTGTACATACTTTCTGAAATTGATTTAACAGAAATATACTGATCGACTAGAGACAATTAATATGTGAGTATGATAGTGTTATGTAATGTTGCAAGTTATTGCAAAGGAAAAACCATATGACATGCGAACAACATGTGCTGCAGAAAATGAGGGAGAAGTTTAAACTCCTTGGTCATCGACGTATGACTTGTATTTGTGTATTTCTCTGTCTTGAATATTCTTCCATTTATTGGTATTGTAGTCCTGTCATGTGATGTTGTTATTGATTGTTATTTAATTTTATATTTAACATTGCAATAAAACAGGAGGTTGGCTAGCCACAAAACCATGTTCAATTCATAATTTGTTTCTTAAATGTCCTGTCAGAAAAATGGCAATTGTTATCTTATAGTTTGTTTCTGTATGTTGCATTGTAGTTTGGGTTTTTTTTGCACTTAAGTGTTTCTGTTGTTTCGTTGTTTTTCCCCCGATTATCACTCATTTTTCCTCTTTATAGTTTGTTTTTACTTTTGGAAACATAATATACGATGGCCTCAATGAAGACAGTAATACATTTGCTTTCAAATATTTACAGAACGTTGGTCAATTTTTCTGATAATAACGATTATGATTTATTATCATTGCTATGGGCATACAAATAAATTGTGACTTGGATTGAGAGTTGTCTCATTGGCACACATACCACATATTATTATATTTATACAAATAAACTAACTGTTTACAATACTTTGAATTGTCCGCAAAACTCAGGATTTTCTTCCCGAGAAATACATTTCTTTATTTGTATTTGGCAAATCCTTTTGACAATTTTAGTACCTAATCCGTTCCAACTTCGTATTTTATTAGTCCTTTTCAACTTGTTCTATTCAGCGTCACATAGGTTTTTGTAGACAAAAGATGAGTCTTTGGAACCAAAAAAAAATGGTTTAATTAAAGACAAAACGTTAGAAGTGATGTCATGCAGGTGTACGTAAACATATAGACATATTGTGCAAACAAATAATTAATGTGCATAGATACGATGATCTTATTTGTTTTTCGTTCCTCTGTTATGAATGTTCTTGCGTGTGTTTGTGCTGTATTTCTGTTACATATTGTTGTCATTTCATCCATATTTTTTTTAACATTGTCATAAAGTGGGAGGTTTGGCTACCCATTAAACCAGGTTCAACCCACCGAATTTTCTATAGATGCCCTGTACAGAGTCAGGAGTATGGCAGTTGTTATCAAATAGTGAGTTTCTAATTTGAAGATTTTTTTGTTGCTATTCAGTGCTTCTGTTCCTTTGTTATCCTCTTATAGTTGATGCGTTCTCCTCATTTTTAGTTTGTAATCCGGATTTAATTTTCTCTCAATCGGTTTATGACTTTCGAACATTGATATACCACTGTTGCTTTAATTTTTCGTATATGACGAGTTCTTGTATTCGAAAATTAATGATTTGAACTAGATTGAGCAGCTTAAGCCATTTTACGGTTGTACAGTAATTGTCATAAGTTATTCCTATACTTATAATTCTGACTACGAGCTGATAATTTTTGTTGCTACCATCACGCGAAAATATATATGAGCGGAAATAAACATGAAACAAGTAAATTCGGACCTCCTTCACCGGAAAGAGCATACTACAACAAACCATAATTGTGTTTTATACTGAGATTTAACCAAGAATATTAACATCACATTTTGTACGATTTTATTTTAATTTAATCCGATCAAAATTTCTTTTCCTGTAGGTTTATTATGCTGCAGTGAAATATGTAAAATGCATACCTGGATCTGTTGTCGATGCCTTAAAACGAAAATGTTAAAAATAGTAGCTATCAACCCTTACAAGAGAAAATCAAGACGAATGAGACATTTCGAATGAATGTATGTAGTTCAATTTCAATATTGTTTAAAGTTTGATAGTATACGTTATGTTTAGTCTCTTTTAATTTTGATTTAATATTAATACTATTCAATTTCAAAACTTATTTTAGAATTCATAAATTTTTAGCTTTGGACATAAATTTTCAAATTCAAACATAAAATGAAAAATTGGAACTATTGATATATTTGAACTTTGATCAACATTCCAAACAAATAATTCGCAAACTTTGTACTAACATTTACGTTTTTGCATCGGCAATAATAGACGGAATTTAAGGTTAGTTATTTGCATTCGAGTCCAACATCGATATCAGCCCTTGAAAATCCATATCAGCCCCCGAAAATCCATATTGTGCTCTTGACTTAACTTCCGGTAACATGTCAAAACTTCATCATTAACTCACTGTGATACTTATTTTTGATTTTTTCTTCAAATGTTTATAATTTTTGTTAAAATTATTAAACATAATCTTATATATATGCTATCTTTTTTCTCCAGCTGGAAAATACGTGATAAATAGATATCATTTCATTTTCGATACTGTCCCTGGTATCAGCCTTGGAAATCTAGGGCCGATACCTAGGCAAATATCGGCAATGCCATGTAAGAATCTTTAAGTACAAGAACCGTTATAAAGTTAAAGAGAACCAAAACGTACGAACATATTTATATTATTACACATTTGAGATAAGTATATTAATATTTCAAATTATTTTTTTTAAGCAAATTTGAAATGATGAACAACACAAATCATAAATATTTAAAATAAACAAAATGTTATATATAAAATAATGACATTTTTGTTTTTGATACTGACTATCTTAGTTAACATATCAAGCGCGTTTTGGTGGGGTTTGTGTTGCTGAGTGTTTTTTTATGTTGTGTTTGGTGATTTTTTTAAAAAATATTTTGCCATTGCTTAAAAACGACTTAGCGTTTGAATATCCTTTTTCAATATTTTAACTCCCTTTTCAAATTTAATCTGTATCAATGTGAACTCTTCAACTCGATTGATTGATTGATTGTTGGTTGCTTAACGTCCGGTGGCAAATATTTCATTGCATGTTCAGTACGAGAACAAGTTAACAATAAATACAATAGGTAGGTCATCTCATAATAGAGGCCATTTGGGATGATGGTCGTGGAAATTTGGACTGCCACTGGAAAATGAGGGTATATTGGACACCCCATTTCGGCAAGCGTTTAACTGCCGGTCGGGAGACCAATTGCTCATATTTCGTTTCCCCAGTCACCCTTGTCGGCTTCAGCTTGATAGCGTTCAATCAATTTTGTATTATTAGTTATTGATATGTTTTATACCGATTAATTTTATTTATGATGATAATATTTCATTATAATAGCTGTCTCTAAGGATTTACCTCATTTTCCGATCGTTCACTTCATAGCCCACGTGATTCTCATGAGGCATTAATTATGCATTTTATAATTAATAGTATAATTGTATTTTCATAAAAACACCAATTTCTTTTAGGAACCAATTATCATTATGAAATTAAATTTCCAATGTTCGATTCAAAACGATGACGAGTTAGAGAAAATAACCTTGGGGTCTACAGTTGACGAGCTTTTTTTTTTTATATGTGGCGTTGTCTGTTTATTTCCAGCATATGAGTTTGAATATCCTTTGGACAGTTGTTGTCCATTCGTTAGATGTGTTTTGTCATTTGATTTTGCTATTTGATTAGGGACATTACGATTGAATTTTCCTCGGAGTTCAGTACTTTTGTGATTTTACTTTTTTCAGGTAGCTTTCGACCCTCTTTTAGTTGTATTTTGTTTTTTTTAGCCGTTGGATTACTGTCTAATTAACATATATCCTACATCTCTTAATATATATATGTATTTTTGAAGGTATCAGTACCGTGAAAGAAAACAACCATTCAAATTTGATTTAATGAATAATTCTATTTTTAACTATAAGTATTGGTGTAAATTTAGATGGGACATAACAGAGTATAATTGTTCATACAGTTAACACTGAAATTTGAAGTCAATTATATGATAATTTATAATTGAAATAAATTAAATTTAATGTATATCATAAGACAACGTAACTAAACACCATAAACTTCAACTTCAGCTAGATGAAATGCCACTGGTTTGTTATTTACACTCGTTAATTTTACTATTTGTCCTTCCGGTAATGTTTTACACTGTGTAACTATGGGCTGTCCACTGACGGCTGGACCATTGAACTCACCACATAGCTCCATGTGAGATGTTTCTAAGTTGTCGCCGACCATGCCGACGTGAACAAGCATTTGTCTGAGTCGATCACCTTAAATAAAGAATGTTAAATGTTACTTAATTGAAAATAAAAATGAACGTCTTCTGTTGCCATACATCTCACATATAAAACATATATAGATAAGGTCTTAAAATGCAATTGACATCACAACAAAATGCACTCCTTGTCATTGGCAATTGTTTGGCATGTCTTTCATTCAATAAAAGCTTGTTATCTTATTTTGTAATAGATTTAGATAAAAAAGTAAAATAACAAAAATACCGAACTCCGAGGAAAAATATTTCCGTATTCAACCCTCTAAATATCAATGTTTGTTAAAAATATGCATCAACATTGCAGTATATTATCAATCTTTTTATCAATTCCTAAGAAGAACTACTTCACAAAAAAGTATATAAGTATGACAGAATGTAGACGATTTACATATTTGTTCTGCAAATAAATCATAGAAAGTGTAACATGGGTTAACAGTAACCCAAAAAGACCTAAAACACACCGAGGGATAGAAACAGGTCAATATACATTATTTTGCAATAACGAGATATTGATACCAAGTGCTCTGATTGACCCGGTCAAAGGTTTTGTGTTAATGGATATATAAAAAGTAAAATATCACAAAAATACTAAACTCCGAGGAAAATTCAAAACGGAGAAAGTCCCTGACCGGGTTTCTTACTAAGGACAGGCACATGAACATTTAGCAGGGTCATCATGAATGTAAATGCCTACAATAGATAAGATTATATTAACAAGTAATCTTACATCTAGGTTCTGAAAATTGAGTGGACCAGGATAAAAGGGTGACAAATTCAGTCTGCATTGGAATGAGTTATTTTTTATTATAGATTGACATTTGGCCTTTCCACAAGCCAATTTAATGCCCTTTAAAATTAAATCGTTATTTCTTCGACCATGCGTTACTGTGTATTTACGTCCTAAATTCACAAACGAACATTCTTATTATGTCTGTTTGTTTTGTTTACGCATCGTTGTCAATATAATGGAATTTTATGCGACTGCTATACAAGTGAGAGGTTAAGCTAGCTATAAACCAGGTTTAATCCACCATTTTCTACATAAAAAAATGACTGTACCAAGTCAGGAATATGGCTGTTGATATTCATTCGTTTGATAAGTTTCAGCTTTTTATTTTGCCATTTGCTTAGGGATTTTCCGTTTAGAATTTTCCTCGGAGATCGGTATTTTTGTTATTTTACTTTTTTCTATGTAGTTATGGATTTGAAAATTGATTGGAGAAGTCCAAGTGACAATTTTCCGATACCATAGTCAACCTTATAATAATAAAAGCCCCTCGCTCTAGTTTTATTAGGATATACCTTTCCATAACCAATCTGTTAGATTTTGTTATAGTACGATGAATGTTTTGGTATTGTTGCTTAATGCATATATATTATGTAAAAATGGTCTATGTGACAATCTTAAAATTTTTAAAAATATTTAGTTGAAAATTGTTTCAATATCGCTGCTGTTAGATTGCTGATGTTTCAGAATTTTGTTAGCTTAGTATTGAGTGTTTCTGTTCCTAAAGCTATTTTTTGTTATCTTCTTGATAATTGAAAATAATTCAAAATCTTAGTTTACAATACCCTCTGACAAGTAGTTGTTCAATTTTGGGTTTTTGGTTTTATTGTTCTTGCTAAAAAAAATTAATGAAACGAGCTTCAGACGCACATAATTTATGATTATTTTTAGTTGCAATGACTTTTTACTATTTACATTAGCATTCATCAGACGTAATCTAAAAATAAATTCTAAATTAGTTAAGGAAAGAGCATACCAAACAATAGTTAGACCAAAATTAGAATACTGCTGTACAGTTTGGGATCCATACACCTCAGAAAACATATATAAGTTGGAACAAGTACAAAGAAGAGCTGCAAGATATACTTGCAACAGATATCACAATACCAGCAGTGTATCTGAAATGATAGAACATCTAAAATGGCAATCCTTACAAGAACGCAGACTAAAAACCAGACTCCAAATGTTGCACAAAGTCATCAACAATGAAATTGCAATACCATCGCAAGATATACTCATAAAAAGCCAGTCTAAAACAAGAACTACCCATCAACAGACATACAGACAACTTCAGTGTAATAAAGACACCTTTAAATTTTCTTTTTTCAGCCAAACAATCAAAGATTGGAACAAATTACCACCCGATATCTCAAACCAAACCACTACAGACAACTTTAAGGATGCACTCACTCATGAGGTGCTCCTTAAAACATACTCTCATCTGAACTAAATGTGCTTATTGTTTTTATCTTATAGTTATAAAAAAAATATATATAAAAAATGTAAAAATTGAAACTAATAAAAAATTGTAAATTTCATAAATAAATATAAATAAATAAAAGTAATAAAAAAAATGAAATTAACTTAAAGCGACCTCATACAGGCATGCGCCGGAAAGTAATCCTCAAAAAGTTGATGGTATTCCGTAACTAAAGAAGAAAAGTTCTGAATCCGCCTCTGCTCCTGCGTCACTATCGGTGGTCGCATTTTAAATCCCCCCAATGTAATCTACCGAATTAGATTTATAATAGCTGGAATTGACATGACTGAAAAGGTGTGAACTAAAACTGAGAACTTCGAAATCAAAATTGTTCATAATAACTTGATATAAATTTCAGGTAAACGGACAGAAAGTCACAGGACAAAAAGTTACAGGACGGAAACGGTCACCGAAATGTGATAGGACCAATTTAAAAGGCACAGGACAAAAAGTCTCAAATAATTTATTGACATTTGTTTGAATGTATGAGAGAAAGATCTTGAAATATTTTCTGTTTGTAGTAACTTGCTTTACTCAGAGACGTCACATATAATAATGATATTATGAACAAAGAGAGACGTGGGTGTGACAATTTTGTATTTCCCGCGCAAACCGGCTTATACCGGAATAATACAGATATTCGGAACAGTTCTTGAGTCATCGATAGTCATTCATCTAGAAATTATGAAGCTGGAAGTCTGTGTTCTATGGAAACGTATTTAATCTTAATTTTATAACAGCTTTAACAATGGCAGGATCCATGCTTTGCAGATTAAACAACATTAACGGTTTGGTATTGAACAGGTAAACACATTTGGTATTTGCTTTTTAATATTTGTGTAAAATCGACTCATTTGCATTTGACCGCTATGCCCCCTACACAAATGAGAGTCTGTAGCAGCTAAAAGAGATGACAAATACCATATATTATACTGCTGAAGAATTATAATGGTTATAATTTATGCACACGTTAATTGTTTTCCATGCTTAAATCTGCACGTCCACTCCAGCTGATCAGGTGGAGGTGTGTCTAAATATTTGTAGAAGACTGGTTGACACCAAAATGTGACCATGACAGTTAGTCGGTTAGCTTTATAAGGCTTTCACTGACTGGTAAAAAATATTCATCCTTCACATTGAATGTTTAATGTGTGTAAAATCCAGACTACAATTTCCTGATTTAAAAACTAATTTAAAACTTAAATTTCCATTTCTAACAAATGTCTATAAATTAACATATTTCTGTTGTCAGTGTTGAAACCTGTCATGTCTGTCAACAGTCAAATACATTATTGTATGCACATAAATAAAAGTATGTATTTGTATATAATTTTAAAATAATTAACATATTAATTTTTTTATATTTTTGAACTTATCAATGCTTATTTCATGTAATTGGCTCTTGCACTAGTCATGCTAGTTATCACATTTATATGAAAGTGATTTAAATATAGGCAATATGAAACGTGTATAAACATTGCCAAGATTGATGTTACTTTTATTGTATAGGATAAATATGTGTCACTGTCATAGGTTTAGGGTTGCTTTCCTCCTCAGGAAAATAATACTAGGGTTTTGAAAGAGTGGAGTGTCCGTTATTGTACTTATTCTCCAAAGTGTTCTTGTCTAAATTCTTTAGTTCTTTTTGCCTATTTTTCTCTTAAAATAACCTTTAATTAATTTTTGTCCCCCTTTATTTGTAACTTTTTTTTACATATTATATTCTATTCTAATAATAACCCAAACCATCTAGGGGGGGAAAGGGGGGGGGGCTTACAACTATCTTTCAGAAGTGAGCCAAGTCACATTGAAATATTGAAATATGAATAAAGTTTAATACATTGTTCAAGTTGTATCAAGGATGGAAGTGTGCATTGGCAGATCCAGGGGTCCTTTGACCTTGGTTGGGAACCCCCTTTTTAAATTGCTGGATTTTTAAACATAAAAAAAGATATGAATAGATTAAACCAACACGTGCAATTGGAATTTTTCTAGGTCTGTTTGATTTGATTTTATAGATTAAAAATAGATGTTTCTCATTGCTTTTAACCGTATAAGAATATTTTATGTGCATCGAATTAGTAATCAAATGATTAACCGTAGTTTCACTTTCATTGTTGACATTATTTTTCTTAAAATAACCAGTACACGTACAATGATGACATTGTGAATCTCCAACTAGGGGTTAAATTGAAGTTCACATGAATACGGACTTAAAGAGGTCGACTCATTCACTTGCAAGTGAAAACCTAATTATCAATGTTTCTTCACGTTATTTGACAAAATTGAACCTTTTTGGCTGCAAAAAGCGAATTGTTAGTTCACTATTTCACTTTCATTATTGATTGATAAAAAAAAATCAAACTTTAGATTTTTTATATCTCGTAGCTAGGCCTAAATTAATATATTGTTTGTTTCCCCAATCCCGACCCTGCCAAGCCAAGTGTTGGTAGGTAGGTAGGGAAATAATTTTATTTTTCCAAAAAGCTTGAACAATATCGTACACTCTGGCAAGACAGGAAATTGGAAATGAATATAATAATATTTGACTTAGTTTTGACAATAAAATTTTATGAGTAGCACTGTTTTTGCAGGGTCGGTCGGGATTGGGGAACCAAACAATATTTTATTTTAGGCCCTAGTGCCCCTTTTAAATAATGAAAATGTGTACAGGAGTCGTGAAAATAGAAAAGAAAAAGGGTGTACAAGTGTGATAAGTTCATCATCATATAAATATATATACATCATGTACATGATATAAGAAATATGAAATAAAATTTGACTAAAAGCCAATATATTTATAATAATATTGAAGCTGCAAACAACAAAATATGTAGTAGAAATATAATAAAGTAGATACTTATCAAGGCCAATATAATCATGCTTAGTATGCATGTTACAGAAGCATGACAATACAAACACTGAAATTGGCTGAAAAAAATAAAATCTTTTGAAAACAAGACTGTTACATTGTAGTTGCCTCTTTCAATTTCCATTTAAACTGTCAACTGCAGACTGTTAATAAATTTCAAGTCCTGGAGAGGTTCTTTCAGATCAGGTATACTCTGTACAGTAAGTATCAATGAAACATTTCTCATTTGTTTAACTTTGGTATGTGCTGTAATATTGTATTTTTATTGACAGATTTTCGGTACCTTCAGTTGCAGCCTTTTCAACCAGCCATAATGTATTTGGGAAATACAAGATTCCAAAAGAAAAAAGAGAACTTATCAATCATTCAAGAGTTAGAGGGATTGAAATATTAAGGAACCCAAAACTTAACAAGGTAGAGTTTAATGAAAACCTTCAATTTCCTATTTTCCTTGCGTGGCAGATGTACAATACTTAGTCTTCTTACATTTTTGTCTTATTTCCCTTCTTAGGCAGCTTCTTCTTAGAAATGAAATAATCATAATACTGTGAATTCATTATTTATAAATATTATTTGTTGGATATGTACCAACATGACCAAGTTTTGTTGATTTTGTGCGTACCGCCACTAGTGAACCTTAAATTTAGAATTTCAATGAATTACAATTTTTTTAAGGCTTTGTATGCTGAGATTGATAAAATCAGGAAATAGAACATACGGAACAAATACAAGGTTTCCTCAATCCACGGAAATTTATAGCAATGCTTATAAATCCACAGTAGCATTTTAGAAATAAATATTGAAAAGTTATATAAGATGATAACATGATTAAAGGGAGTTTCAAAAGTCAAATATTAATAACCTGACAAAATCATGGAAAAGAGTAACAGAAAACAGTCTAACACACAGACACACACTACATATAACTTGTCGAAGTAATAGAAAAAAAAACACCAAAAAGGGGAGGTGATTTCTAGTACTTCATTAAACATGTCTTTTTCATTGTAACTTAATTCAGTCACAGGTACTTCTTGTACCATGTGTACACATAATTTTGATTTACATAAAGAATTAATATTAATAGACTTGTAGGATTATACAAGTGTGCTTTATTTACTGGTACATTGTATACATGTAGGTAAACATGGTAAACAGATTTTTGGCTTACATGTAGTTAAGTCCCTTAGTCATTCAGATTTATTTACTTAGTGGGACCTCTTAGATTACTTGCTACATTTACATCTCTCCCAGCTTAAATAAATTGTCTCAATCATGTTAATCATTCTTTTCTAATCTGACACACGACAGTCAGGTTATTTGAAAATTATTGTGAAATAAACAATTGTACATATATTTCTTGGTCCTAAGAAATTCTCCTAGAAGTGAAGTTTTAATGATAACTGATGGACATGTTTTTTCCAAAAATATAAACTTTTAGTTCAGTTTAAAAACTAAAGCAATTAATTTGTACATTTGTATTTTTAAGGGTCATGCTTTTACGTTGAAAGAGAGGCAGTTAATGGGAATACATGGATTACTCCCTGCTGCCGTGGTTACGCAAGATCAACAGATGAAAAGGGTGCTGAAAAATTTTGAAGAGAGACCAACAGATGTTGACAAGTACACCTATTTGATGTCGTTGTCCGACAGAAACGAGAAATTGTTCTATAGATGTCTGACTCAATACACAGAGAAAATGATGCCAATCGTTTACACACCAACTGTTGGAAAAGCTTGTCAGCAATATGGTGTATTATATAGGAAACCTAGGTTTGTTGATGAATTAAGTCAGTAAGATTTGATAGCTAGTCATGTGAATGATACATCAACCCAACATTCATGACATTTGGACCATAAAAAACCAAAAAACGGGTGGAAAATTTGCAGTGTCCATGGCCAAATGTTATCAAGTTTTCATAAATTGACAAGTATATCAAGAATTTGTAAATGAATCAAAAGAGTACCAAAAGTCTTCAGTCCACATCGAAATTTCTTGATATGCTAACCCAATAAGATATTTTCACAGACATCCACAGGTACTGGCTCATATAAATGATTACAGGAATTCCCTGAAATATTTGACAATTAAAAGACCACATCAACCACAAAAACCGAAATGGAACCTAATTCAAAAAGACATACAATAATGACAACAACAAAAAAGTTCAAATTGCTCAAAAGAAACAATTATGTAATCATAAACTCCAAGTGGTTATAAAATTGTATCACATTTAAATATATTTATACTTCTTTATTTTAGGGGACTATTCTTGTCTATACATGATGCTGGACATTTGTATGATATGATCTGTAACTGGCCAGAAGAGAATGTAGAGGTAGGACAGTGTACATATAAACACACATTTAATTTAAGTGTGCAACTTATAAGCGAGAACTTTTCTTAATGTCATGAACATGACATATCGAATTAGACTTATTACCAGGTTTATACTAACATGAGCAACACGACAGGTGCTACATGTGGAGCAGGACCTGCTTACCCTTCCCAAGCACCTGCTATCACCCCTAGTTTTTGGTGGGGTTCATGTTTAGTTATGTTGTGTTTTGTGTATTATTGTTTGTCTGTTGGCATTTTTTCTTTTTTACTCCTGGCTTAGTCAGTTTATTTTCTACTTATAAGTTTGAATTTGTTATCTTTCACCTCTCTTTTGAAACCTGCAAAGTGAAAAAAAAATACACTTCTCTGATCATCTGTTTTTAGGAAAAATGAATAAACTTAAGACTAAGAGAATAAAATTGTGTTTTCTACTGTATACATGATATGTAATTTTAGCATTTTAAAATCTACATTGAATAGGTTCATTTATTATTTACATGGTTCTCATCTTCACAATAACTTCATTTTTAACCGGATTTTTGTGACAAAAATGTCGGTTATTGATTTGGGGATGTACGGCGGGCGGACGGGCGGCAATCAAATGTTGTCCGTGCATTAACTCATGAACTGTTTTACCAAAGCTTCCCAAATTTTAATATGTTGTTACTGATGACAAAATGGAGGTCAAGTTCAATAATGACGATTTTGACTTTTACCGTTCAGGAGTTATGGTTCTTGAAAGATTGAAAAATGGTGTTTCCAGTCGTGTCCGTGCATTTTCTCATGAACCATTCAACCAAAGCTTTTGAAATTTTTATATGTTGTTACTGATGGTAAATTAGAGGTCAAGTTCAATAAAGTCGATTTTGACTTTTACTGATCAGGAGTTATGGTTCTTGAAAGATTGTGAAATGGCGTTTCCATTCACGTTGTTGCATTTACTCATGAACTATTCAATCTAATATTATAAGCTTTTCAAATTTTAAGATGTTGATACTGATGACAAAATGGAGGTCAAATTTGATATTGACGATTTTCACTTTCACCATTCATCAGTAATGGTTCTTGTGATATTGCCAGGACACAAATAAATATTAATAAATCCGGTTTGCTGTCGTTGTGACAGCCTCTTGTTAGATACTGGCTTTAAGTTTTGATCATGTATGACATATTCTTTCAGCATATGGCTTTACCAAAGGTAACAAGCAAATTTAAGAGAAACGGGCATGCTTTTTGAACCATTTGAACATCTGTAGATAAAATACAAAAAAAAATCTGATTCACTAGTTCAGGTTTTATTTAGAAAATAGTGATGATTTTTGTGTTGCATGTTTGCAATGCTGTAGTTACAAAAGGGATAACTACGGTTGACATTGGCTGTAGTCATTAGAATCTCGCATTGCTAATCAGCAACTACAGAATTCAACCCAACCTACACAAATTATTTTTCATGAAGTTGCACACATTGCTTTTTTTAGCTCACCTGACCTGAAAGGTCAAGTGAGCTTTTCTCATCACTTGGCGTCCGTCGTCCGTCGTCCTGCGTCCGTCGTCTGTCGTCCGTCGTCCGTCGTCCGTAAACTTTTACAAAAATCTTCTCCTCTGAAACTACTGGGCCAAATTCTACCAAACTTGGCCACAATCATCCTTGGGGTATCTAGTTTAAAAAATGTGTGGCGTGACCCGTCAAACCAACCAAGATGGCCGCCATGGCTAAAAATAGAACATAGGGGTAAAATGCAGTTTTTGGCTAATAACTCAAAAACCAAAGCATTTAGAGCAAATCTGACAGAGGGTAAAATGGTTGATCAGGTCAAGATCTATCTGCCTTGAAATTTTCAGACGAATAGGACAACCTATTGTTGGGTTGCTGCCTGTGAAATGGTTATTTTAAGGAAATTTTGCAGTTTTTGGTTATCATGGTTATTATCTTGAATACTATTATAGATAGAGATAAACTGTAAACAGCAATAATGTTCAGCAAAGTAAGACCTACAAATAAGTAAACATGACCAAAATTGTCAGTTGACCCCTTAAGGAGTTATTGCCCTTTATAGTCAATTTTTAACAACTTTTCGTCATTTTTTGTAACTTTTCTAAAAATCTTCTTCTCCAAAACTACTTTGCCAAATTTAACCAAACTTGGCCACAATTATCATTGTGGTTTATAGTTTAAAAAATGTGTCCGATGACCCAGCCTGCCAAACAAAATGGCCGACATGGCTAAAATTAGAACATAGTGGTAAAATGCAGTTTTTGCTTTATATCTTTGAAACTAAGACATTTAGGGCAAATCTTTCAAGATTTAAATGTCCATCAGAATAAGATATATCCCCTCACAAATTTTGAGTTGAATCGGACAACCTGTTGTTGGGTTGCTGCCCTAAAATTGGTGATTTTAAGGAAATTTTGCAGTTTTTGGTTATTATCTTGAATACTATTATAGATAGAGATAAACTGTAAACAGCAATAATGTTCAGCAAAGTAAGATCTACAAATAAGTCAGCATGATCAAAATTGTTAGAGGACCCCTTAAGGAGTTATTGCCCTTTATAGTCAATATTGAACAACTTTTCGTCATTTTTGTAACTTGTATAAAAATCTTTTCTAAAACGACTTGGCCAAATTTAACCAAACTTGGCCACAATCATAATACTAGGGTATCTATTTAAAAAAAAAGTGTCTAATGACCCCGCCTACCAACGAAGATGGCCGACATCAGTAAACACATTAACAGGTGAGCGACACAGGCTCTTGAGAGCCTCTAGTTTAGCTTGGATCAGTGTGATTTTTGTGATTTCATATATAAACCAAAACATGGACTTAAGCATTTCTACTTTTTCAATTTGAAATAAAAAGATGTGGTATTATTGCCAATGAAAAAACTATCCACCAAATCCACCAAATGATGACAAAAGTGCAGGGATATGAACGACTTCAGTTTGCCATTTCTACATATATTATTTGGAAATGACAGGCTCCATATGTATTCCTTGTAAAACTTGCTCATTTTAAAATGTTTCAGTCTTTCCATTTTCTTTTTTTTAGTGAACAAAATTTCATAAGTTCAATTTATTACTCCTATTAATCTAAACTTTATATAATTATGATTAATGGGGCTCGCAGGTATACAACATTTTATTTTTTAAATATAGGATTTTGCTACTTTTTTCTATAAATGATCTTTATCATATACTTGATAGAAAAACAAAAAAATGGGGTCACTTAATTTAAGCTCACAATCTGCTTTCGAAAGAAGCATGCATTTTTGTTAAGGTACTTTTTGTCTGTTAAACTTTAAATAGGAGAAATATGGGTAATTTCAAATTAAAAAAAGACTAAATTCCAGAAATCATCTAAGTTTTATAATTATTTAGTTTAAGTACAGCTTATTTGAAAATTTTAATAAGAAATATAGGTCACTGATGAGTTAAAAATTATAAATTTTAATTAAAAAAAATGTCATTTTTCACCAAAGGGAGATAATTTGGAGCTTTTTCAATGATATAAACATTTTAAAGGTCATCTGGGGCCAAAACAATCTATTTTTGGAGTTGACTTTTGTACCTTATGATAAAGTAACAATTAATAGTGTAATAAATAAATTTATAATGAAAAAAAAATGTTTAAAAGATTTCTCCTTTGAGCCGCCTTAAATGTTTCTTCTGGACATTTATGACTTGTTGCATGTCAAATGCATTATGACTTTATTTGGGGCCACCATTTGCCTTTACCTCTGCATTTTGATTGGTGTAAGCTATTGGATTAGTTTTTTAACACTTATAAGTGTCAATAGTTTTCACCAAGATGCAATTCTAAGAAAATACACCTTGATTGCCAAATTTAATTATGATCGTAGCCTTGATCTTTGACCTTAATCTTTTTTTCAATTTATTCAATAGGTCGAGTCCTTAGTGGTTTGTACCTATGAGGAATTTATTATACCCCACGCAACGAAGTTGCGGAGGGTATAATGTTTTTGACCCGTCAGTCCGTCCGTCAGTCCTGTTTCTTGTCATCGCAACTCCTCTCAAACCACACAACAGAATTTCACGAAACCTTTTCAGATCATGAGGACATACTATGTAGTTGTGCATATCGACGGGAAATTGCGATTCAATTTTTTTCTAGGAGTTACGCCCCTTTGAACTTATTTACTTTAATGTACTACTGCAACAGTTTGTCATCGCAACTCCTCTCAAACCACACAACAGAATTTCATGAAACCTTTTCAGATAATAAGGACATACTATGTAGTTGTGCATATCGACGGGAAATTGCGATTCAATTTTTTTTCTAGGAGTTACGCCCCTTTGAACTTATTTACTTTAATGTACTTCTGCAACAGTTTGTCATCGCAACTCCTCTCAAACCACACCACAGAATTTCACGAAACCTTTTCAGATAATAAGGACATACTATGTAGATGTGCATATCGACAGGAAATCATGATTCAATTTTTTTTCTAGGAGTTACACCTCTTTGAACTTATTTGCTTTAAGGTACTACTTCAACAGTTTGTCATCGCAACTCCTCTGAAACTACATAACAGAATTTCATGAAACCTTTTCAGATAATAAGGACATACTATGTAGATGTGCATATTGACAGGAAATCACGATTCAATTTTTTTTCTAGGAGTTACACCTCTTTGAACTTATTTGCTTTAAGGTACTACTTCAACAGTTTGTCATCTCAACTCCTCTGAAACCACACAACAGAATTTCATGAAACTTTGTAGATAATAAGGACATACTACGTAGATGTACATATCAACAGGAAATTACGATTCAATTTTTTTCTAGGAGTTATGCCCCTTTGAACTTATTTGCTTCAATGTACTTTTGCAACAGTTTGTCATCTCAACTCCTCTGAAAACACACAACAGAATTTCATGAAATTTTGTACATAATAAGGACATACTATGTAGATGTGTATATTGACAGGAAATTATTATTCAGTATTTTTCTTATACAATTTTTTTTTCTTATACTTATTTAATTTCTCCAATGACAATGTGGGAACGTGGGGTATGTGAGCGTGCTCACTAAGGTTCTTTAATTTTAGGAGACTTGGTAACAGCATCCTGTAACATTCATTTTTTTAAATTCTTTAGGATCCAACCACACTTACATGAAGAAGTTTTCTTAGATTTAATTTTTCCTACCGAGTACATCTTGGTATTTTTCATTATAGGCTGTAGTTGCTACAGACGGAGAAAGGATTTTAGGTCTAGGAGATTTGGGAGCCTATGGGATGGGAATACCTGTAGGAAAGCTAGCTCTGTATACAGCCTTAGGAGGAATACCACCAGAACACACACTTCCAGTCATGCTGGATGTAGGAACTAACAATAAGGTATGATGGTATTCTAAACCAAAATTGACAGAAATATTTTTTGGAAATTGCCTGCAATAATTATAAACTTTAATGTCCATTTGTATTTTTTTAACCAATTAATAGCTTGTAAAATGTAGAAATTGACATTCTATTAAAATGCCTTAAATAACATAAAATGAAAAACTGATTTTATATGTCTGTCTCAGTCAAAATAAAAAAAAAAACATCTGTCATGTCCTGAAAATATGACCATTTTGGAAAATATACATGAAGCTGTACAAAAATTGGTGTTTGTTCCAAGATCTTCAGATTTTGTTTCCTTTTTTAGAATTTCACTTTTCAACATTTTTGATATATTAATTTGTATGATTTTTAATAAATGCCAATGGCTCCAGAGAAGGCACAATAATGATCCATTTGTCAATCTGTTTGTCAACATAGTCTGTCTTGTTTGCCTTAATAGGTTATTATATATTTATAGACAATATTGGAATAGCAGAAATGAAGCTCACTTTAAATTTTCAGACTTGTAATTCCAGAGTCATTAGAGTGGCCATTGTTGACCCTAGGCATAAAACCTGGTGAACTACACAGGCTGTATTTTCAATTGAGAGATTTCTTTTGTGAATTTTTCAGAAACTTCAAGAAGATCCATTATATATAGGTAACAGAAATCCCAGAGTAACAGGGAAACAGTATGATGACTTTATTGATGAATTTATGCAAGCTCTCATTAAAAGGTAATATAAACAAATGTAAATTAGCACTCATGACACATTTTCTAATGTTATCTTTCAAATTTATGAGCTCAAGGTAAGTGGCTCTCTTCTGGTATTCCGTTTTCTTCCCACAATAAAAACTGGTTGCCATGAATTTTGAGGTCAATGGTTCTCTCCAGGAACTGCCTCTTTGTCCACAAATACAAACTGGATGCCATGCTTTTATAAAGTCTGGGGTTTCCCATTTAGACTTTCTTGTTCGTATTCTTCATGTAAATTTTATTTAAAACTTGTATTGGAGGGAAAAAAATCCAGCCATTAAGCTTTTAACTATTTTCAAACTTAGGTCTGTTGTGGTTTATTAAATATGAAATCTCCTTTATACTTTAGAAAGGGTATTCCACTTAATTGAATGTGAGAGGTTGAGTAGGGACGTTGCTCTTATTCCAAAATAGGATTTTGTGTCTTAAAAAAGCATTAAAGCAGCAAAACAAAGATATTAATGTCTTTGAACTCTCAAAGGATTACACTCATACATTTTTACATTCAAAACTTATAGGTTGCAGTAAAAGGACTGATTTTCATTTTAAAATTTGATGATGGCAAAAACAAAAGTAAATTTTACAGCAAAAAAAGTAAATTTTACAACAAAAAAAAATAGCCTATTTTTGTTGTATTCTCAAAAAAACGTTTTAATCAAAGAAAAAGAGGTGAACTGTTAGTAAATATTGAGATATATTTATTTGAATGTTCCATTACTTCATACCCCTTTTTCTTCTCAGATATGGAATTGACACATTGATTCAGTTTGAGGACTTTGCCAACAATAATGCATTTAGATTTTTGGAGAAATATAGAGATACATATTGTATGTTTAATGATGACATTCAAGGTAAGACAGGAATTTTCTTATTGAAAATAATCTACTAATAATAAAGAGTATTGGGTTTCATACATTTATGCCTGTCATATGCCTCTGTCTGTCTGTCTGAGTTTGTATCCATCTGAAGGTCCTACAAAGGTAAGACATAATTTATCAAATTTTCTGAAATTTATATCAGCAGGAATACTACATGTACACTGCAGAGCCAGGTACATGATTTAAAGGTGAATAAATTTTATGGAAGTATTGATTAGAGGTTTCATAGGTCCTTGAAGATAAAAATGAAATCTGCTTTATATCTACATACATGACGTAAGAAGCTATAAACAGTATAACAAATGTAATTATAAAAGTTCTCCATGCTCAATATAAAATCTTTTGTTTTTTATGCCCCCACCTACGATAGTAGAGGGACCATTATGGTTTCTGGTCTGTGCCTCCATTCGTGCGTCCGTTTGTCCGTTCTTCCGTTCAGGTTAAAGTTTTTGGTCAAGGTGGTTTTTGATGAAGTTGAAGTCACATCAACATGTAACTTAGCACATGTGTTCCCTATGATATGATCTTTCTAATTTTAATTTCAAATTAAAGTTTTGACCCCAATTTCACAGTCCACTGAACATGGAATATTATAGTGCGAGTGGGGCATCCGTGTACTATAGACACATTCTTGTTCAGGCTTAAGTTATGACAAAATTTGAGACGGTTCTGAATTGTAAGCATATATCTAGATCTCCCTTTTACAATGTCTTAATTACTCATAACAACAGCTTGAAATTATCCAATATAATAAGGTTCATGTATTTATGAGTTTGAATTTTCGATATTTACAGGAACAGCATCAGTAGCTGCAGCTGGTATTATTGCCTCTATGAGGATCACAGGCAAAAAGTTATCTGAAAACACTTACTTATTCCAAGGAGCTGGCGAGGTAATTTCTTTATAAATATTTTCTTGGTTTTGATAATAAACAAAAATTTCAAACTATTTAACAATGTGCAGAATTTTGCAGTGCTGATGAGTTTATTAAAAAAAAGCATATGGTTATGCACTTAGCTGACTCAAGGATTATATATACTGTAAAGTCATAAGTAAAAATGTCTATGATTCTTATGGGTTGAAAGTGAAAAAAATCTTTAGACTGTACAGTTAATAAAACATTATACAGTCAAAAGAAAAGATTTCGAAATTAATTACCTTAAAATTTGAGAAATGTAAATCTTATTTAACACTATCCGATAAATATTTTTTGATAAATGAACTTTTGAATTTTTATTTTTCAGGCCAATATAGGGATAGCTCATCTTATTTCTTTAGCAATGGAAGATGAGGGTGTCTCCCATGAAGAGGCCATCAGCAGAATATGGATGGTAGATTCAAGAGGACTACTTGTTAAGGTAACATATGTTTAAGGTACAGAGGAATGATTTACAATGAAAAATATCAATGAATTATTCAAAAACTGTACAAAAGAGCTGTTCTGGGACTAAATATGTAGGGGTAAACCAAAATGATTATAGTTTACCCTGCCATACAGTAAGGATGTACTTAGGTGAAATTAAATAAATCAAGAATATAAAATTGATACTATAAGCCAGTAAAGCATTTGTTAAGGATCAAAATAAGCTAAAAATATTGATAGGTCATGGATCTCCTTTTTGAGATATTTGAGATTTAAAATATGGCGGGAAAAGGCTGACTTCGACTTTTATCTTAAATTTGCATTGGTATTATTTGAGTCTCAAATCAAAAGAAAGAAAATCAAGAATCTTCTGAAATTTTGGTAAATGACCTTTTATGAGCTATTAAGTCTTATATAATAAAATAAATGGGTGTTATGGCGTAAAATATTTTACATTGTATTGTATGGAAAAACACCAATGAGTCCGAAAATTTGACACAAATTCCAAAACCTCACCTTAGTACATCCTTAAAGTTTTATTGATTATTTTCTATGATTGTTCAGGCTGTCTTTCTTAACAAATCTTCACCTATTAAATTTTGATAAAAATGTCAATCAATTCTGGAACAGTCTCAAAGGAATAGGACTTGTTTGACCAAAATGAGGCCCTTAATATTGAACTTTATGATATCACATCTAAATAATAATGTTAAAATCAACACCAGTCAGGGATATAAATCTATAGGGTTATTACAGAAAAATAACATACATTTGTTATTGTGAACTAAAAATCAAAGAACTGTGATAACATATGTATGTTACATGTTTCAAAGGGACAATATACATCATTAGTTTAGTTAAAATGTATAAAAGTTCTATTGATATTACTTTTGTCTATATGTATACCTAACTATTGAAAGATGTAACAGTTCATAGTTTGCCAATTTTACATAGTACACCAATATGTTATTACAGAAAAATAATGCCTGTAATAACAAAAGGGTGTTGTCACAGCTTCTCTATATCACTTCAAAGCATTTGCTCAGACAAACATCATGCTTAATTACAATGTATTTTGATTTATTGTAAGAAATAATGACCTGAGCATGTAATGAGGTTCTTCGCAAGTTTCTCAGTAATTCCCAAAGGTATTATATAATAAGTTACATTCCTTTAATAACTAAGCCTTGTTATCACAGCTAAGTTTATCCCTTAATAGCCTTGTCTCATTGATTAAGCATGGTTAATCAAAAATGAATTAATTCAATAAAAAAAATACATGAAATAGTTATCAAGGCTATGCATTTAGTTTCTGCGCAAAGTCTCAAGAGTTCCCTAGAGCCCACTATAAATGAAATAATTTTACAAATAACAAACATACCGGTATGTTATTACAGATTTAGAAAATTTAAGGAATAAAGAGTAGACAACTCATAAAAGTATCTGTAATAACACACACAAGTTATTTTCTGTCATAACCCAGTATAGATTTATATTTCTGACTGAACACTAGACATTTTTATCTATGTACATGATGTACATTTTTTTCTATTCACTATTTGTATTGGACATCATTTTTTTCAAAACCATAATATTCCAGTTTTAGCCATATTTCCTCTTTTATTGACATGAGGAAATGCATATCATAAAATTATTACTTTCATCAACAGAGTACTTAATTATCAAATCACAATGATCTCTAACAGTGTTGACCATGTTGACAGATAAATCAAAATTAGGAAAATAATATCTACATTTGGGTTTACATCGAATATTCATGTTGTTTTATCTGTCAAAACTTTTCCTTGTCTTCTGACACCTTTTGAAATTGTGTTGCTTTCAATTATGTTTATACTTCCTCAATTTAAAAAACTATCGTACACTTTTACAATTTGTGAAGTCCAAAATCATAACCCTTTAGATTTACTTCTTATTTCATACCATGTTTTTCAAGATCTTTTTTGTTGCATACAAACTGTGGTGTAATGGTTGGTTGTCTTTCAGTTTTAAGATTTTGTAGCTTTATTTTCAGGACTTGCTAAAGACTTAAAAATTTGTATTTTCTGTTTCTAACCTAAGCACCCATATTTACAGTTTTAGAAAAGGCTGCAGCTCTTTATCTGACGAATGTGTACGAGTATAACGACAAGTCTTCCTTCAGGCTGTTACATTGTGAATTAGTAGGTTAAAAAAATGGTTAGGGCTATTCCATTAAAATGTATAAGGAAGGGTGGGAAGGGAAGTTTAATTATTAAATGTGGGTCAGGGGTCTTTTTATACGCCCGTCGTCTTTTAGACGGGGCGTATTATGGTATACCGTTGCCCGTCCGTCCGTCTGTCCGTCCGTCCGTCCGTCGTCCACACTTCGGACAATAACTCAAAAATACTTTCACCAATTTCCATGAAACTGAAGTGAATTGTTTATATCTATTGACGTAAGCTCCCTTTCGTTTTTTTTTAATTTCAGATTTTAAGTTTTGGATTTATGGGGCTTTATTCATAAAAAAGGGGGGATTTTCAACACTTCGGACAATAACTCAAAAAGGCTTTAACCAATGTCCATGAAACTTTGGTGAATTGTTTATATCTATTGATGTAAGCTCCCTTTCAATTTTTATAAATTTCAGATTTTAAGTTTTGGATTTATGGGGCTTTATTCATAAAAAAAGGGGGATTTTCAACACTTCGGACAATAACTCAAAATGGCTTTCACCAATGTCCATGAAACTTTGGTGAATTGTTTATATCTATTGATGTAAGCTCCCTTTCAATTTTTATAAATTTCAGATTTTAAGTTTTGGATTTATGGGGCTTTATTCATAAAAAAAAGGGTGATTTTCAACACTTCGGACAATAATTCAAAAAGGCTTTCACCAATGTCCATGAGACTTTGGTGAATTGTTTATATCTATTGATGTAAGCTCCCTTTTAATTTTTATAAATTTCAGATTTTAAGTTTTGGATTTATGGGGCTTTATTCATAAAAAAAGGGGGATTTTCAACACCTCGGACAATAACTCAAAAAGGCTTTCACCAATGTCAATGAAACTTTGGTGAATTGTTTATATCTATTGATGTAAGCTCCCTTTTAATTTTTATAAATTTCAGATTTTACATTTCCGTGTTATGAATTTGTATGCTTAAAAAAGGGGGGATTTTCGAATTTTGGGACAATAACTAACACTTTCACAAAATGTTATGCAACTTTGATAAATTGTTTATATCTATTGACATAAGCTCCCTTTTCATTTTTATAAATTTTAGATTTTACGTTTTCTTAAGTAATGAATTTTTATACCTAAAAAAGGGGGATTTTATGAAACTTTGGTGAATATATTAATGTAACATCCCTTTTGATTTGTATATATATTTCTAGTTGATCATATAAATTCATTTAAAGCATAAAAGACAAGTTAAAAGAGCAGCGGGCGTATCATGCGCTAAAGCGCAGCCCTTTATTTTAATATGCATCTATAACCATTATGGATAATTTTCTAAAGGGTTCTTGGTTGTAGGGACATTTTGAAATTCCTTTTCTACCCTCCCACATACATTTTAATGGAATAGCATTTAATATTAGTATTAAATAACATGTTCTAATCCTTATATGCATGTAATAATTACCATTCAAATTCTAATGTTACTCAATTCATTTACTTTATATTGTATACAGGATAGACCAGCAGGGGGAATCACTGGACATAAAGAACTTTTCTGTAAAGCACACAAACCCATTGATACATTAGGAGAAGTTGTCAAGGAGATTAAACCATCAGCTATTATTGGTAGGTATAGTTTGAAATTAAGACAACAAATTGAAGAATCAGTCACAAAAAAAAATACAGTGAGTTGATTCATTTATTTCGAGGATATCAATTTTTGTTGGACTAGAAAAAAATTGTATTTTCATGGAAGTTTTTTTTTGTTGATTTGCCGGGTCTGAATACATGCTTATAAATAATCAGCACTTCGTTGAGTATTTAAATTAGTGGTTCACATTTATCCAAGAAATCAACAAAAATTGGTATCCAATGAATAATAATGAATCCATATTATATACTGGGCCAAAAAAGTTTAGCAACAAAAAAATGAAATTTAATTTTATTACAAAATCAGAACAACATATAATTTTGATAATAAAAAAATGGAATTATGATATGTCAGAAGCAACATGAATGTTTAACACTCATATTCATTAGGATATTTTTTGTATGGAGTGCGGGAAATGCAGAAATGAGTATAGTGTTATTCATAATCAATTTCTCAGCCATTCTCTAAGTGCATCAATGAAAGATTGGCAGGCACACCAGCAGCTGCCCTTAGTCAATGCACTACTCTTATGGCCGGAAAAAACTTGTCACATGTTGATGTAAAGCAAAGGAAGCGCTCCTCCCTTGACAATGGTTGTTTTTGGTCTACG
This sequence comes from Mytilus galloprovincialis, assembly GCF_965363235.1. NCBI lineage: Eukaryota > Metazoa > Mollusca > Bivalvia > Mytilida > Mytilidae > Mytilus > Mytilus galloprovincialis. The sequence continues at coordinate 27,554,560 of NC_134847.1, read as the reverse complement.
ACATATCGACCTATGCTGTTGCAATTTGTTGATATCTGTTTTTAAGTCTGTAAACTGTTGACTTATGCACATCAAATCGAGCCACGATGTCAGCAACACTCATGCTGGCATCAACCATTCCAAGAACCATCTGGCGGTCATTTTCGGAGAGGCCTGGTTGACACCCAATGCAATTTTTAAAACTTTTATGTGTTTTTCTTACCAATGGTGTTTCCGAAATTCTTCAATTTGTTCAGAAGAAGTTTTTTTTTTATTTTAATTGCTTCCTTCCAGGGAAGCAATTCCCCGACATATTTTCCGTATGCAAAGTGACCTCAGTGTGACCCATCTCTTAAAAATCAGGTGATCGCAATACGCATGGATATCCTTAAAATAAACTATTATTTGATTGTACATGTTAAATACGTGCTCAATATGCATGCTTTTTTGTTGTTTGTTGACAAAAGTTGACAATCGTAAACTTCGGCTTTAAAACACGTACTTTAATTACCTGCCATATTTTCACAACAACACTGACCGATTGAAAAAAAAAATGACGATTATACGAAATTTACGCGAAAAAAATGATAAAATCCTGCACAGAAGACTAAGTTTTTGATATTTGTATGCTTTGGTTCAAGAATTGAAATAACATTGTTTTTCACAGGTCACTCGCTTATTATGACTTTAATAAAAAAAAAAAATCCAGAAACAACAACAAAAAAATTGAAAAAAAAAGTGTTGCCAAACTTTTATGGCTCAGTCTAAAATCTAAATTGATGTTGACTTTTATTTTTTTTTTACCTTTTCTCATGGTCAACATGATAATCAGGTGCTACAAATTTTTATGTAGTACATTTGTATTGAGGGTTTGATGCTGAAGGCATTTGAAAAATTCTTATTTGGTTGGGTGTACAGTCAAAGTGTAAAAAAATCTAAAATTTATTGTACATAGGTAACTCATTTTCCATGGCAAAGGGGCTCTCTTGATATCATTAAAGCATACACGGGAATATGAGAAGACATTTCAACATTTTATCTTGTGTACTGTAACAGTATAAGACGTATTCCTGAATTTATTGTCTAGATGGTTACAGTCTGCACGGTTAGCCACTAGTCCGATGCCCCAGACTTGTAAAATTTCATTCGGGCTAGTAAATTTTTGCAAAACTTTGTTTGGACCAATAAGAAAAATGTCAGAATATAGGTCTTCGGACTAGTAGTTGAAAAAGTTTTTGGTGCAGACTGGGTTACTCCATTTCTAAAGTGCCGTCACATAATCACATTTGTGGTTTAATGGAACAGCCCTTACCAATTATAACTAACCACTGTTTATTTAATATTATTTATATTTTGTAGGTGCTGCAGCAGTTCCCCATGCATTTACTGAAGAAATTGTTAGAGATATGGCCAAATTTAATGAACGACCAATCATCTTTGCTCTCAGTAATCCAACAAGTATGGCTGAATGTACTGCTGAAGAGGCTTATCAGTGGACAGATGTAAGACTTCTGATGTTTAATGTTTACTTTTTTGTCTTCATTGAGTCCTTATTTTCCTTTTATTGCGGAGGGTCTTGTTGTTTATTAAATTAGCGCAATCATGAAATTTTTTCAAGTGCTAATAATTTGATGTTAAGAAAGTTCGCTGCTCAGTTTCAAAATAACAAGCTTTTCATAACAATAGTATATATTGATAGGGGATTAATAAAGGAACCTAAAGAGCAAAATTAAAATATAGGTCCGTGTGCTTGTTTTTGAGATATTAGCTACTGAAATTTTGGCGGGAAATTGTTCTCTCTTGATTTTTCATAGCTTTATCATTGACAAGTTTGAGTTCTTAAAAACTATTAAAAATACCAACAATTTTACAAGACTTTCATAGATGGCTTATAATAATACATGTAAAAGATTTATAAAAAGAAAAATGGAGTCAATGGGCAAAATTGTGGCCTTCAATTGGATAAAACCAGAGGATTCTGAAAATCTGACAAAAATTCCAAAACTTGACGAGCGAACTTCCTTAAGAATGATAAAGCAGTATAGTAAAAAGACAAGATTAAATCTTTACAGGTTTCATACTAGGAAGTTTGGAGTGCACAAATCTTGAATTGTAGAATAGCAGGAAACAATCAGTCTAGATCTTTTTAAGGAAGCTGGCTTGTCATGTTTTGGATTTTTTGTCAGATTTTCGGAATCCTCTGGTTTTATCCATTTGAATGCCTTGAAAAAATTTGCCCGGTGACCCCCATTTTTCTTTTTGTAAATCTTTTACATGTATAATGATAAGCCATCTGTTAAAGTCTTTTAAGATTTTAATTACTTTTTAACAGTTTTTTAGAACTTCAAGATGACAATGATAAAGCTATATGAAAAGTCAAGAGAAAATATTTTCCCGCCAAAATTTCAGTTGCTTATATCTCGAAAACAAGCACGGTGACCTGTATATTTTTTTGCTCTTTGGATTCCTTTATTAATTTCCTATCAATATAAACTAGTGTTTTGAAAAGTTAATTACTCTGAATTTGAGAAGCGAACTCCCTTAAAGAAATGTACAAATGTTGAGACAGAAATATTATTTATTTTTAAAAGACTCTTCATTTAAATGGAGAAAATTATATGATGTATCTTTTTATTCTAATATTTAAAAAACACAAAATAATTCCCTTTCATATTAATTTTTCCCATTTAATGGGAGATAATTCAAATTTAATTTATTGAAAGAATGGAGATTTATTTTGCCTATTAGGCCAGAATTTTTTAATTTATTGGATTACAGATCTGCTGACCCGATATTGCTGATTTCCAGAATAAAAATAAAATTCACTTTTCATACTTTTTTATTCCCTCCGACCCTAACAAATGCATTATCCCTGAAAAATAATTAAAATATTTTTTTTCATGAAATGAAATGCATTAATCATGAACAAAATTGATAACACTTTCTGTTGTGAAAAAAAAAAAAACAACATCCAGTTTACGTTTCTAAATATAGACAAATCAATTATAACTGACCTTGAAATGTCGTTTGCCCAAATAATTTTGCGGAACGAAACTTGTGTTTAAAACCAATTACACAATAAGTTCGTTTCCCTTATTTGTCATCAGTCCGTAAGATGCATCATCTCATAGAAATAGACTTGTCCAAATGGGGACAGGGTGAAGGCATCAAGTTAAAGAACTGAATATTAACAAATCATTAGGAATTTTCTTGTTTCGTAGATAATAAAAAAAATATCATTCATTTGGCTAAAAAAACGGGAATGCGAGACAACAGATTAACCCGATAATATCGTTTTTCCAGTGGACGATTCTATTAGGTTTGACACGTGTGTTGAAACTTATTTTCGTACGACGTTTTTACATTTTTTTCTTTATCAGTTTTTGTGCTTGAAGATCATTATTTACCACGTTTTCTGGAATTGATTAAGAGCTACGCGAATCTATTTTTCTTGTTTCTGAAATGACGATTTAATTTCGTCTTTGTCCGTGCACCCCTTTTTTACTGTAAATTACTAGACAATGTCATGCGTAGTTTATAACAGCTGAGCAATAATATTTCATCGAACTAAAACTTTAGAAATGATGATAAAATAGCATAACAAACATATTGTTAGAAAGGTGAAAAATACAGTTAAACCTGATTAAACCGGACCCTGAATAAACCGGTTTCCTGTCCATTCCAGCCGAAAAATGAAAGTCCCAATTTTTCCCCTTCAAAGTCTTTGTTAAAATACCCTTTGTAAACCGCACCCTGTGTATTCCGAATTCCGGTCTAATTATGAAGTTCCAATACTCTTAATTACATTAATTATTACCTGTCAAAACCGGTTTGTCTAATTGATTTGAATGATCGATATGCAATCAAAACATATTTGTTTATACAATATGGCTTTTCAGGTAATCAATTAGTCAGGTGTTAAACTGTTAACTTACAATCGTACAGTAGTGAGCTGTATTATTTATTAAAACATTATAAACGTGTCAATTAAACGAAAAGACACAACGAATATATCTCGGAGTGAAATTACGTTGTAACTTGGATAAACAAATTTAAATCTCGGAGTAAGAAATTTACATCGTGATTTCGAAGTTCTGGATTCCCTGTTGTGAACCCCTAAACAAATGACCTTGATAATGAAAAACACCCAGATGACAACAATCAATGGGTATTGTACGCTATACGACAACGTTTTGATAGTGATGAAATTAACGTTTGATAATATTCTGGCTTTTTAATCGGCCATTCCAACATTTCAAATTAATGATCATGGAAGTAAATCGAAACTCTCGTCTGACAATCCAAAAAACGCGAGCATTATGATGCAAATGCAAACAATGAAAAACGAAGTGAAGTATTTTAATTTATCAGATATAATTTACAATCAGAGAGAACTTTTACATGCAAAATATCGGACGTCACAAGTCATTAACTTCTGGTCAAAACGGAAACCTGAATAAACCGGCTCACCGTCCAAACAGGCCCTTTTTCATAGTCCTGTAGCCGGCTGGTTTATACAGGTTTTACTGTATATTGATTTTGCATATTTTTCTGTCTTCAAAGATGATTTTTTTTATTTTTTTTCCCCGACCGACCGACCGGACTTTATCATGGGGAAAATCCGTAAACCAACAAATTAAAAAACCGTGGCTTTATATTTTGTACATTTGTAGCAAGGAAACAAGTAAGACTGGTATTTTTCTCTTTTTTTCTGAAAGCACACAGAGAGCTATCTTCCATATTTTATTTTTAGATTCTATTGTTTACTTTTCTTTCTATTCCATGTATTCACACAAAATAAGTTTTTTCTAGTTTTCTTTCTCTTCACACACAATATTTGTTTTGCCATGTATCCTTTTAACCTAATCTGATAGTTTTGCAAATCTTGTTGCCAGAAATAAAGCTCAGTGACCCATACTTTCTTGTTTCCCCCTTAGAAAAATGATATGAAATCTGTTAAGCAAAAAATTAAAAACTCGATTTTTTGGGAGTCAAATTGTAATATAGATTAAGCTCTCTTCAGTCCTTAATTTTTTTTTGAAATATAACAGATGAATTATATACCCATATCTTCCGAAAGATTTATCATTAGAAATTATAAATACAACTTAAAGAAGTATACAAAAGTTGATTTGAATTTCATATTTAATTTCATATTTCAGGGAAGGTGTGTATTTGCAAGTGGTAGTCCTTTTGATCCAGTAACAATCAATGGTAAAACTTTGATTCCTGGACAAGGAAACAATGCTTATATCTTTCCTGGTGTAGCACTGGCTGTGATCAGCTGTAAAATTAAACATATTGACGAGCCTATGTTTTTGAAAGCATCTCAGGTTTGTATAAAAAATCTCGTAAAACATTAATATATTTTCTATTGTGGAAAACTAACTTGAAAAAAAGTTGAACTTGAAAAGCTAGTATTTAAGGAGTTAGACCTAGGTTAAGGGAAATAATTCTTAAAATCATCAGTACGTTTGTGTCAACCATTTTTAAAAATATATTCTAAGCTTCTAGGTTACATAGATTATTTTCAATCTGTTTCAGGTAAATGCTTAAAATGCATTGATGAACTTGACTTTTACAAACGCTTAACTGATTTAAAGAGTTATCTCCCTGAACCAAGGTCTACCCCCTTAAGTTATTTTGAAGGATGTTCTGTTTAGACAGTTGCTTTAAATTCCACAAATGCAAGTTCTGTAGATTTATTTATTTTTGTTTGTACTGATATTTGTGGATTGCAGAAACATTGCATTTTCTTTGATCCTTGATTTCGTGGTTTTGCTGATCTGTACATACAATATGTACAAAGCCTATAGAAAATTTGTTGATTTGTTTCAAATAATGTATATTAAACAACATAATTTCTTTTTCAGACATTATCTGCATTAGTTACTCAACAAAATTTGGAAGAAGGCAGAGTATACCCACCGCTTAGTGATATACGAGAAGTATCCGTTAGAATAGCTACGTCTTTGGCAGAATATGCCTACAGTACAGGAGCAGCAGCGGCCTACCCTGAACCAGAAAATAAAGAAGAATTCATTAGAAACTATCTTTATCACACTGAATATGAATCTTTTATTCCTGAAACTTGGACCTGGCCTGAAAGTTGTCCTCAGTAAGTTTAGTTGTCAACAAAATTCAGTCTTTTTTTACAGCATTAGATTATTTTAGCAGAATTGGAAAAAAATTATGTTGCCTTTTTTTTTCAGTGATGGATATTGTTTTATAGATACTCAAAATACTGTATCGCGATTTTTCTTTTTTCTTTTTTTTTTTTAACTGTTACTTAGTGTATGTTAGTATACTTATTTGATTTCAAGGATTCAGATTTCGGAAGACACCTAAGAAATATGACAGAATTTGATTAGGTGATACCTAATACAACAGGGAGATAACTCTGTAAAAACCAGCTATACATTTTAATCACTTTATATTGTTAAGGAAATATTAAGCTTCTCAATGATCATATAACCAAATATTTTTTTTTGATAAAGTGGTTGTTTCAAAGTTTTTGAGATTTTTTATATTTTTGTCAAAGGGTCAAAGTAAACATTTTGTCAAAATTTTATGAAAATTAAACAAGCCAAATTAATACAATGTAATATAAGTTAAGGTGTTGTTGAAGTCTGTTGAATGGATGTATAACACATCAATGTCTTTTTTGTCTATGTTACTTGTTATAAAATAACCTTTTACTTTAATGAAAATTTGAGCTTAGAACTAGAAAAATATGTTTTAACCACACTAACTAACATGACTAATGTAAGAAAAAATATGACAACCTTGAACTGTGACAGAAACTACTATAAAAGATATTTTGACATCTACGAGCATGTTATCTTTATCAATTAGGCTTGTTGGCAATGTTTGCTTAATCTACATAAATAGAAGCAGTAAAGGTAATACATGTAAATATATATCTAATGTAATTTTATTGCATTATGACAGATTTACTTTTAAAGTGCCTGTTTAAAACTTTACATTCCTCTCTAAATCACAGAATATCTCTGTCTCACTTTTTATTAATAATGTATCATTTTTGTGTAATCTTGTTGCATAAAATGTAACAAAATGTGCTGTTTGTTTTTTTCTTAATGTTAAGGAATTTTTGCATAATAAAATTTATTATTTAATTAGTTTTTGTAAACATGATTATATTTTTTTATTTAAATTATTGACCTGAAAGAAGAATTGAAATTCCAATACATCATTATGTGTGTTTTCTGTCAATAAGTTCTTTGCAATAGATTTGAATATTATTACCATTATGATGGCCAGTATTATCCGACAAGAAACATGTACCAACATCAATTTTTTTTTTGAGAAATGCCATGACCATAATTTTTTTGGATATAATTACTCCCTGTTTAGATACCAACTGTCTCATTTGTTGTTTCTGTTCTCAGGGTTAATTTATCAGAGTAACAGCATTATAAAACTTGAGATCTTTCAAATGTAAAAGGAAGTTCTTATATACGGATCAACACTGAGCCTAAAGATTTTTTTTTTTTTTTTTAAAGAATTCTATTGATTTAATTAAGTAAAGGGCCTAATATTCATATAATGAAAAGACAGTGAAGCAAATCCATTTACAATCAGGATAAGAGCAGGTTTTAATTGGTAAAGTTTGTGAGTTTTTAAAAGTGACTTAATTTAAAGAGGAGGTTATTCTGGACAACTTTGCATTTTAGAATAATTCAAAAGTACAGAATAGTTAAATACATGGGTTTGTTTAAAGTTTGCACAGATAAATTATATTTTGGTAAAATGTAAAACTTGCATATATTTTTTACAGCCTAAATCAAGCTTTTGTTTGTTATTGCTTTGCAAGTTATTATTTTTTTTCAAATATTAGCAATATAATATTTTCATACTAAAAGGCAATATTATAAGACCAGGTCTTCTTTTTCTGGTAAAATATATCTTTTTGCAATGTTTTATAAGGCCTTCTGTGAAAGAAGGGATGTGGAGAGTAGGAAGATACCTCCCCAACAAACATACAATCTTTGAGTAATTTTGTATATATCTAATCATCAATAAATAAATATACACAACTGTGTCTAAAAATAGAACTTCTTTTCCTACCCTCCCACATTTTATATTAATAGGTAAGAAAGAGAAAACCCAAGTTAGACTATCCTTAATGTCAGATCATTGTATATGTTTAACTTTATAATAAGATGTTTCACTTGCACAAAGTTGGCAATTATACTGTTAAAAATCATGAACATCTTATAAAACCAAAATGTAAACAAGCTTGCTATCAGTTAAGAAAGTTATATTTATTTTTAATAACAATGGAAAATATGAGATTTAGTAAGAACTGCAGTCAAACGAAAGTTATAATGCAAGTTTTAAATAATGTAATAAACATTCTACCAAATTTTCTGTATGTGTATCAATAAAAACATTGCAAAAATTAGTATTTGGTTGTTTTCCAAAATGTACACTGAGGAAAAGATGTTGGCAGTGGCTGAATTATCTTGTGGCAGTATATGAAATATAATAAGCTCAATAGGTCGACTAGAAACTTTTAGAACAAATAAACTATTTGCCTTTTGATAGTAGTCTGTCAACTGGTTGATAGACTTAATTGTTTCATTATAAATGTAAGATTCATGTATAAACCAACCATTGATGTTGGTCACTATGACAAACATTCAAGATTTAATGGGAAATTTCGATTTAACAAATACATTGTGTAGTTACCAAAGCGTTGCATTGAAGCCATTAGCTGAAAATAGAATTTACAGAGAAATATATGATCAGAATGTGTATTTTAATGTTATTGTCAGAATTTGAACACATTCTGGTACCCAGCTAATGAAAACTGGCATTACAGGTACAGAAGATGACAAGGAGGAAACCAGATTAATCTTGATTTATTATTATTTGTGGGTTGCACATTTTTAGGGATTCATTGGTTAGTTAAACCAGAAATTTAAATAATATAATAAACAAAATCTCTATATTAAGCAGACTGGTAAAATCCCTGCAATCCAATATCCAGAAAAATACTATGTTTCCTCGAACCAAGAAAATTGGTGTGTGTCTTCTAAAAATAAATAGAGAATATCATATGGCTCTTTCAATATCGTATCCGTATCAACCAGAGACACCAATATAATCCCAAGAGCTCAGCTCGAGGGATTATATTGGTTGAGGGTTGATACGGTGTGTGATATTGAAAAATCCATATCATACACTTTATTATATACATATACCTCAAGTAGATGTCTTTTTATGTGACATGACGTCATACAGATAAGGAGGTTTGAAATGATGTCATACAGATTATAGGTTTTACATGACGTCATACAGATTAGGGATTTGAAAACCTTTGCAACAGTGACTGCAATCGATGACATGTCGTCATACAGATTCAAGGTGAGATAAAGCTTTTGTAACTGTGCTGATATCGATATCATCACGGGTGGCTGATACAGCAAGCTTGCCAATGATTGTATTACACATTCAATTTATCTGTATTTACTACTAAGTATATAATAAATGAATCTACAGTTTGTATACAATAAGTGTTTAACCTTATTATTTCTTTATTAAGACACAAGTAATGATACAGGTGAGGTTTGTTTGATTTGTAAAATGAGTGATCCCTAGTGTTGTTCTAGGAATATATGTATAAAAGGGAGGTTGAAATTGGATGACATTTTTATTTTGTGCTATCTGCATAAATTTTCAGAATACATATTTGAATTTTGTTGTTTAAAAAAAATCGTCATACCTCTATATACAATTATTTCTGGAAATCCCATAGTTTCAAAGAGTTGTTAATATAAATATCCTAATTTTTAAGATTTTTTGCTGATTGCTGTGATATAACATTAATCCATATACAAGTAGGAGATGTATAACACCTTCAAACCTGATTAAATAAGGACCCCTTTATATCTTTAGATATATTTAGATCTTCCTTAATTGTTCCAGCTTTTGCACATTTTTGTTAAATGTTAAAAGTATAATATATCTTAGAGTAAAGTAGAGTATAGTACATGTATTTTTGTTATTTTTAATTCCTATACACTATCATAATCTCAAAATTCCCATATTCAATAATCATTTCATTCATTTTTGTGGTGATTGTAATTTTTATGCCCCATTCATTATGCCCCATTTATGGGCATTACGTTTTCTGGTCTGTGCATCTGTTCATGCATCCATTCGTTCTTTCGTTCGTCAGTCTGTGCCGCTTCAGGATAAAGTTTTTGGTCAAGGTAGTTTTTGATGAAGTTAAAACTTAATAAACATGTTCCCTATGGTATGATCTTTCTAATTGTAATGCCAAAATAGAAATTATACCCTTTTTCAGGGTCCACTGAACATAGAAAATGATAGTGCAGATGGGACATTCTTGTACTAGGGACACATTCTTGTTTAATTATATGTAACAGATAAATAATGAAGAAGAAAAAACTTCACAAATTTTGATCGTCACTTCTCTGGATTGAAATTCATCAGGAAAGCACATAGCTAAATATTTAATACTGAGGATGTGTAAGAACTGAAATAGTTGAAGAGCTTTATGACAAAAAGGGACCATAAAAACTGTATTAATGATCATATTGAAACAATTTTGCTTCAAGAAGGTTTTGGTCTTGTGTTCTGTGTTTGATCTCAAGGCATACCATATGTTATTAAATTAGTATTAGCTGTTTTAAACTTCTGAATGGAATTCAACATTTGAAATTATAACACAAGACAAATTTACATAAAATCAAAATAATGTTTCAATGATGCATGGTTACATAACTGAATGTGACCTACTGATTAGACTATTTACTGGGTTTGTAATAAAATGAGCAAATGACAGATGCCACATGTGGAGCAGGATCCAGTTACCCTTCTGAGCATCTTTGATCACCTCCTATTTTTAGTTACGTTCATGTTGCTTAGTTCTTAGTTTTCTATGTTGTGTCTTGTGTACTTTTATTTATCTGTTTGTCTTTATCTTGTCAGTTTATTTTCTATTTATGAATTTAAATGTCCCTTTGGCATATTTCGCCCCTCTTTTACATCAATTAGATAACTCAAGTGTGTCATCAGAATGTTTAAAAAACATACATCTTGTGTACGTTTAGTACAAAGTTTTCATTCATATTAGATTAACCTTTAATCCTTGATGCATGTCAGAGGGTCTGGAAAGGGGGGGTCTGTTATTCTGTAAAAATTTAATTATCATCCCTTTTTATACGACCGCAAAAATTTTAATTTTTCATCGTATATTGCTATCACGTTGGCGTCGTCTTGTGTCGTCTTGCGTTGTCGTCGTCCGAATACTTTTAGTTTTCGCACTCTAACTTTAGTAAAAGTGAATAGAAATCTATGAAATTTTAACACAAGGTTTATGACCCCAAAAGGAAGGTTGGGATTGATTTTGGGAGTTTTGGTCCCAACATTTTAGGAATTAGGGGCCAAAAAGGGCCCAAATAAGCATTTTCTTGGTTTTCGCACCATAACTTTAGTTTAAGTAACTAGAAATCTATGAAATTTTGACACAAGGTTTATGACCACAAAGGGAAGGTTGGGATTGATTTTGGGAGTTTTGGTTCCAACAGTTTAGGAATTAGGGGCCAAAAAAGGGCCTAAATAAGCATTTTTCTTGGTTTTCGCACCATAACTTTAGTATAAGTAAATAGAAATCTATGAAATTTAAACACAAGGTTTATGACCATAAAAGGAAGGTTGTGTTTGATTTTAGGAGTTTTGGTCCCAACAGTTTAGGAATAAGGGGCCCAAAGGGTCCAAAATTGAACTTTGTTTGATTTCATCAAAAATTAAATAATAAGGGTTCTTTGATATGCCGAATCTAACTGTGTTTGTAGATTCTTAATTTTTGGTCCCGTTTTCAAATTGGTCTACATTAAGGTCCAAAGGGTCCAAAATTAAACTTAGTTTGATTTTAACAAAAATTGAATCCTTGGGGTTCTTTGATATGCTGAATCTAAAAAATGTACTCAGATTTTTGATTATTGGCCCAGTTTTTAAGTTGGTCCAAATCGGGGTCCAAAATTAAACTTTGTTTGATTTCATCAAAAATTGAATAATTGGGGTTCTTTGATATGCCAAATCTAACTGTGTATGTAGATTCTTAATTTTTGGTCCCGTTTTCAAATTGGTCTACATTAAGGTCCAAAGGGTCCAAAATTAAACTTAGTTTGATTTTAACAAAAATTGAATCCTTGGGGTTCTTTGATATGCTGAATCTAAAAAATGTACTCAGATTTTTGATTATTGGCCCAGTTTTTAAGTTGGTCCAAATCGGGGTCCAAAATTAAACTTTGTTTGATTTCATCAAAAATTGAATAATTGGGGTTCTTTGATATGCCAAATCTAACTGTGTATGTAGATTCTTAATTTTTGGTCCCGTTTTCAAATTGGTCTACATTAAAGTCCAAAGGGTCCAAAATTAAACTAAGTTTGATTTTAACAAAAATTGAATTCTTGGGCTTTTTTGATATGCTAAATCTAAACATGTACTTAGATTTTTGATTATGGGCCCAGTTTTCAAGTTGGTTCAAATCAGGATCCAAAATTATAATATTAATTATTGTGCAATTAAGCAAGAAATTTTCAATTGCACAGTATACAGCAATAGCAAGAAATCTTCAATTGCACAGTATTGTGCAATAGCAAGAAATTTTCAATTGCACAGTATTGCTCAATAGCAAGAAATCTTCAATTGCACAGTATTGTGCAATAGCAAATATTTTCAATTGCACAGTATTGCACAATAGCAAGAAATATCTAATTGCAATTTCAATTGGAGTTATCTTTCTTTGTCGAGAATAGTAGTTGAATCAACTTAAATCATTGTTTTATACAATATATATAATTGATATTTCAATTGGAGTTATCTTTCTTTGTCCAGAATAGTAGTTGAATCAACTTAAATCATTGTTTTATACAATATACAATGTATATTCACTTTTACTACTAGCTGATAAATTAAAAACAATCTTTACCATTCAGTGATAACAAGCACTTTTTTTACATTTTAATATTTTATGATGTATTTAAATGAGTAGTTATTGTTGCAAACTCCATTAGAAATTTGAATTGAGATCAGTTTTGGAAAAAGGGAAAAGGGGATGTGAAAAAAAATGGGTGGGGGGGGGGGGTTAAATTTTTCTCATTTCAGATTTCAAAATAAAAAGAAAATTTCTTCAAACAATTTTTTGAGAGGATTAATATTCAACAGCATAGTGAATTGCTCAAAGGCAAAAAAAAATATTATAAGTTCATTAGACCACATTCATTCTGTGTCAGAAACCTATGCTGTGTCAACTATTTAATCACAATCCAAATTTAGAGCTGAATCCAGCTTGAATGTTGTGTCCATACTTGCCCCAACCGTTCAGGGTTCAACCTCTGCGGTCATATAAAGCTGCGCCCTGTGGAGCATCTTTTTTTCTCTAATCTTTAAAAAATTAACCCTTTTTTCTCTAATCTTCCAAAAATTAATCCCTTTTTTCTCTAATCTTCATTTTTTTGGCCCGTTATTCTCTAAATTTCATTTTTTAAGGGCATTATTCTTTAATCATTTAACCCCATCCAAACCCTCATGTCATTTTCACAATTGGATTTTAAGCATCTATCATGTGGACAGGCTAAATATTTAAAGCATAAAAAAAACCAATGACCACAACTGAATACAAAATTTGAAATGTTTTTGGTATAAAGTGTATTATTATGAAAATGATTAATATTGTAAATATTTACTTATTTATATCATATGAATTGCTTAATGATACTTAGAATATTATGGTTAAGAAAATACAGTCACAATTGGATTTTAAGCATCTATCATATGGACAGGCTAAATATTTAAAGCATAAAAAAACCAATGACCACAACTGAATACAAAATTTGAAATGTTTTTGGTATAAAGTGTATTATTATGAACATGAATAATATTGTAAATATTTACTTATTTATATCATATGAATTGCTCAATGATACTTAGAATATTATGGTTAAGATAATACAGTCACAATTGGATTTTAAGCATCTATCATATGGACAGGCTAAATATTTAAAGCATAAAAAAACCAATGACCACAACTGAATACAAAATTTGAAATGTTTTTGGTATAAAGTGTATTATTATGAACATGAATAATATTGTAAATATTTACTTATTTATATCATATGAATTGCTTAATGATACTTAGAATATTATGGTTAAGAAAATACAGTTTCATGCCATGCTATTTTGCAAGATGAAATTTTGAGAAGTGTCACTATTAATATATAAATCACTTTAGCCTAGTGTCTGTGACAAAAATGGCAAAAAGTGATAGAAAACTAGAAATTTAATATTAATCATGCTTATAAACTTGAAACAAAATAAAGTATGTTGAAACAATATATTTCAGCATTTTTTTTATGTTTAAACAACATATTTCAAAATACAAATATTTTATTAGCACAAACTCATCAACAATAAATGATTAAGGCTCATGGTATATTAATTACATAGTTGATCATACATAATAAGTATTGCAAATAATGACTATATTAATATGTAATATTATAAACAATGATTTTGAAACAAACCTATGATACCTTTAATTGTGAACGACTGCAATGAAGTGGATAGACTTCTGCAATAAAGTATGCAGCAAAAACTTAACAAAGAAAACACTGCTTTGCTTTGTTGTACTACTGGTTTAATTTTTCTTGCTTTGAACAACTTCTGTCCTGTACACAGCCATTGTTTAAGAATTGACAATTATTTCATTTATTACTTCAGCTTTTGAAAAAGTTTTGCAATATCTATAATCACACTTTTATCTCTCAAAATTTCCTTTGAATGTTTTCCTGTTCTTTTCAGCCTCTATATAGTTTAAGTATTGATCACATTTGGCAGCTGAAGGCTTTGAGTGTAATCCAAAAATGTTTCAGGAACACAACAAACATGTTTGATGCTTTATACTGCATATCTTAATAATGCTTTTGCTTAATCTTCACAGGAGTTACTGAGGTGCACAATATTGGTAATAGTATGGTTAGAGGCAAGGGCAGATAGTGATGAAATTTGTAATATTTTCAAGTGTAATAAATGTAAAATTCTGTGATTTATTTTGAAACAACAAACTTGAAAATATTAAATATTTTGTTATTTAATATACTTGATATACTTTAAAAGAGATTAAAACATTTTTGTACAGGTGTTAGTCATTTAGATTAATGTATTTTAAATAGCGAAGTGACTTAGTTTTTGGTGATGTATTTATTTATTTATTCATTATTTATTTGTTTTTATATCAGAATCACCATGTTAATTGTGACAAGATTGTGTCTCAATAATACTGTATCAAAACTTTTTGGGCAAGTATTTATTTTCATGAATAAGGTATTGCTGATAAATCTGTTTTTAATTTCATGATAGTTCAAATATATCAACACATGTATAAGTTTTTAAAAAAAAATTATAAGAGTTCAAAATTTAATTTTCATGAAAATAAAAGTAAGAATAAAGTAAACTTCTTCTAAATATGAATAAATTACAGAATTTTCTTCAGAAAAAATATATGTACATAAGTTTTATAATGAAAACTATCCATTGAGTTATAAAAAAACATATGCATTGTTTTTTTAATTTGAGGTTTCTTATGACTTTAAGTTTATTTCATGAAAAGTGGTATAGTGGTGCAGCTAACGAAACTTGTTATGTTATGAGTTTTTTTGAAACAAAACACTTCACACTTTTTGCAATAACAGCACCAAAAAATATTATGAATTGAACAAAACTTGGGACACTATTTTTTATACTCTGTTTCTTCTTATACTTGTTATTTTTTTTTGCTTGCTACCAATGCTTATTTCTGCAACAATTGTCGAGTGTTTTGGGGAAATTTATATTTAGAATGAAAGTTCAGTTTTTATTTTGTTCTAACTTATGTCATAACCAGAAAGCTAAAAGGCCCACAGGATAGACATGCTAAAATTAACCAATTATGAACTATCTTGCTCTTTTACTTTTATTAATCTGTAGTTGCTTGTTTCATTTTATATTTATAGTTGAAGTTATTGAAAAGTGCCATTTCTTTCATTAAGCTTAAGTTGCCAATTAAAGTTTATAAATATAGTTAAAGTTGTTGAAAAGTACATGTCAATAATAAAGATCTGATTAATCCGTCCTTTTATTACAGATGCACATTATTTTGGATACTTGTTATTTTCAAATCATGGTTCTTAACACAAACTTTGCAAATATTTTTTTAAAAATTCTACTCGTCTTAAAATAATGGAAATAATTGAATATTTGAAATTTAAATGTATACTATTAATTCACAATTAATTAACAGTGTAGTATGTGTAATGGTAAATATCTGTTACATTTATTTATACTAATATCTTGAATTTGATGACAAAAATCTTTCTCACATTTTAAACTGCCCATAGTATATTGTGTTCAATGTTTGTTTTAAATTGTTGTATTTTATAGATGTTACACCAATTTAGATTTGGCAAATGCATTTTTCCTATCATGAAAATGCTTCATACAGAAAATAATAAGGTAAATTTGAAAATGTAATTTTGAACATTGGATAAATCAAAGATTTTTATTAATCATTATTGCATATATATACAAAAGGTTTAGGTGCCACATTTTGGTCAGAAGTAAAACATAAATAATCGAAATATACTCGGGTTTTTATTGTTGAAAAGGGTCATCAGAAATAGTTTAGACTGTTCTTCATATTAAGGTGAGAGGTACGTCTTTTGGCCGTTTTCCGTTTTTTTTTCCCATGGCATTGTCAGTATGATTTCGGCTTATAAATTTGAAATTCCCGTTGCGTGGTATATTTCGCCTCCCTTATTCTGAAGCAGCAAAATTGTGGTCGGAAATGTGAACATTGAATGTATATCGTCATTCGGAGAATCTATTTTAATGACAGATCTTTTATTGTTTCTGTTAAATATATTTATAAACATTTGTAAATCTTTTAAAGTGTCACTTGACACTGTGTTTAATCATTCCAGAAATCATGACGTTATAAATACATAGGATCTCGTATCATAACTGAAAATCAAAAATAGGCAATCAATTCTTTTTTCAAACAGGATAATATGCTTAATTGCGCATTTGAATAGCCAAACAAATTATAATGAAGCAGTCGTTGTCCTTACAATTCTGCTGATATAGCCTTGACGTTGCGTAATTCCTTTGGCGACATCATGATTTTTTCCCCTCTTTTCCCGTCAGCAACACACTTTCAAAGGCTGATATATAAAAAGTGAGTTCGGTAACCCCCTGAAAATTATATATCAAAAGAAAGAAAATTAATACCTTAAAAACATTTGATTTTTATAGAAAAATCGTAGGATTGGTTTAAACTCCAGAATAACTAAAGTTTGAAATTTCTTATTTTTGGTTTGAATTTGACGTTATGTCTATATACTTTATGTTGTTTCCTAACAATTTTCAAATGTCTGGAACTCGGAAATCAGATCGGTGACAAACTTAAATTTTTCGATTTTTCATTTTCTTTTTATAAGTTCTACGTGTATACAATTTCTTTTAAAAATCGCCGGACAAGCCATTTACGTACCTGTTACCTTAACTGTTGGATAAATATTTTCAATATTCTATAATAATAAATCCGTTTTTGTTAAATACTCATGTTTAAACATATATGAATGGATACAGAAGTTCAGAAATATGACACATTGCTATTGCAATACATTGTGAATTTGCAAAAGATTATGCCTCTGATGGCAAAAAAAAATAATGAGGAAGGGACATTCCTTCTCGTGTAAAACTGTCTTTGTCTTATACTTAATAGAGCCATTTGAACTTAATGTGACTTGCAAATAACATATTGCACACATTTCTTATTATTTTTTCTTCACTTTTGTTTAGTGCTAGTCTGTGACTGTTCACCTTTTTCATTTTATTTGTTGATAAATTTTGTAAATGTCAGATGAACTATGTGTTCTGTGTCTTTAATTTTATTGAGCCATTTGAACTTGAAATAACTTCCAACCAGCATATTACTGACACTTATTGCTTTATTCTTTCTTTACTCTTGTCTGTTTTGATTTTTTATTATTATTTATTATTTAACAAAATTTAGTGCTGGATGAACTATGTGTTTTTATCTTCAATTAAAAGTAAATACATGTGTTTATGCAACTTTTATTTCATTTTGCTAGTGCTATGTATAAAAAAATTCAAAAGAGGCTGTAGTTTATATTTTATTTCAGGCCATGTTCAATCATAATTGTGATAACCTCTCTACCCATATTCCATATAATTATAGTTTTCACCTATCAAGCTTTGTTCTATTAATGTAAGAAATATATTTTAAAGTTGTGCCATAAGAATTCTGGTAACATTAGAGCCATATATCCAGAGATATATAATTTCTACCTATTTGCCACATGTGTAATCTTTCAATCGGTCCTTAGTTGCTATCTGCCATATTCGTGTCTCGTTTAATGTATTATATAAGTTGAAACGTTTAACTTGTTTGATTTGTTATGCCCCACCTACGATAGTAGAGGGGCAATATGTTTTCTGGTCTGTGCCTCCGTTCGTCCGTGTGTGCCTCCGGTTAAAGTTTTTGGTCAAGGTAGTTTTTGATGAAGCTGAAGTCCAATCAACTTGAAACTTAATACACATGTTCCCCATGATATGATCTTTCTAATTTTAATGCCAAATTATAGTTTTGACCCCAATTTCATGGTCCACTGAACATAGAAAATGATAGTGCGAAGTTCAGGTTAAAGTTTTTGGTCAAGGTAGTTTTTGATGAAGTTAAAGTTACATCAACTTGAAACTTAGTACACATGTTCCCTATGATATGATCTTTCTAATTTTAATTCCAAATTAAAGTTTTGACCCAAATTTCACGGTCCACTGAACATAGAAAATGATAGTGGGAGTGGGGCATCCGTGTACTATGGACACATTCTTGTTTTATTTTATGTTATGCTGTGGCCATCTATAGCTGACATTAGTAAGTGTCTTGCTTTTCTTATGTAAATGATGTGCATCTTGTTATGTGCCGAAAGAATAAAAAAACTCCACCATTCATATGCCATTAGTGTATGATACTCAATAACTTATTTCAAAAGTGTATGAATACTAGTAACCTCTTAAATTATGCCACGAGAATTACAAAACGTACCATGATAACAGATGTATAATTTTCATTCAGACTTCAAAATAATCATCAGTGGTGCTCCAAGCAAAATGATTTGACAGCACAACCAAGTACGAATTTTAAGGGAACCAAACCAAAAGTACCTCAACGTGCCAAATATCGATAAATGTCATCTATGCTCGAGGTAGAAATCAGAAGTGTTGTGTGCAATAAGTATGATTACAAGTTATAAACTAAATAAATGTGAAATGTGGACCAAGACGATTCCCACTCTTGCATATAACGTTTAAAAGAGACATAACTCAAGAACGCTAAAAGTGACACCAATTTGTATTGATTCTAAGTCTGGTGATATTTAGCATTATATACAAGTTTCATAATATTTGGTTCTGGCAAACTAATTTAGAGAACCGAAACCTACCTCGGAATGGACCTATAGACGGACAAGGGTAAAACTTAATGACCCTCCGATACGACAGGGACATACAAAATAAATATCTACCAATAATCTCGTAGATCGTATACCATTATATAATTTGCCACTTACATCCCTGCTATACGTTTGTTTGACCTCTGATGCTAAACGCTAAAAGGACACGAATAATCTCCAAGACAATGGGCATACAACCCCCATCTTATTTACAGGAATAAAACTGTAAAATGGACTTTGGTGGTTGTAATATGTCTGAACTTTAGAATTATTAATGAAACTCGTATTTCCACAAAAATATAGTATACCCTGGCATTCTATTCTGTTGGGTATGTTGTACCTTTTGTAAAGTGTAATTAAGAGTTAATGATATAAGGTAATGCAAGAGTCTATTTGGTAATGTTGCAAGTCGAGAGCTATTTTATTTGCTTTATAACTTTTTATGCCCCACATAGGGGCATTATGTTTTCTGGTCTGTGCGTCCGTTCGTCCGTTCGTTCGTCCGTTCGTTCGTCCGTCTGTCCCGCTTCAGGTTAAAGTTTTTGGTCGAGGTAGTTTTTGATGAAGTTGAAGTCCAATCGACTTCAAACTTGGTACACATGTTCCCTATGATATGATCTTTCTAATTTTAAAGCCAAATTAAACTTTTGACCCCAATTTCACGGTCCACTGAACATAGAAAATGAAAGTGCATGTTTCAGGTTAAAGTTTTTCAGGTTAAAGTTTTTGGTCAAGGTAGTTTTTGATGAAGTTGAAGTCCAATCAACTTGAAACTTAGTACACATGTTCCTTATGATATGATCTTTCTAATTTTAAAGCCAAATTAAACTTTTGACCCCAATTTCACGGTCCACTGAACATAGAAAATGAAAGTGCATGTTTCAGGTTAAAGTTTTTCAGGTTAAAGTTTTTGGTCAAGGTAGTTTTTGATGAAGTTGAAGTCCAATCAACTTGAAACTTAGTACACATGTTCCTTATGATATGATCTTTCTAATTTTAAAGCCAAATTAAACTTTTGACCCCAATTTCACGGTCCACTGAACATAGAAAATGAAAGTGCATGTTTCAGGTTAAAGTTTTTGGTCAAGGTAGTTTTTGATGAAGTTGAAGTCCAATCAACTTGAAACTTAGTACACATGTTCCCTATGATATTATCTTTCTAATTTTAATGCCTAATTATATTTTTTATCCAATTTCATGCTCCATTGAACATGGAAAATGATAGTGTGAGTGGGGCATCCGTGTACTTTGGACACATTCTTGTTTAGATGATGGTTTTGCGTTGATTTCAAGGACTTTAACGCTTCAACAATGAATTTCGAGTTTCCTTTACCACAACATTAATGTATTTTCTCTTACATCTAACACTTTACTTTGGAAATACAAAAGTTGAAATTGTAATGGTTTCATCTGTTTGTCCTATAGTAATTGCTAAGAAATGTTCTAGTAAAAACAAACCAACAGGGTGCATTCGACATGCACAACTCAAGATAATGCTGAATAGGATATTTGTTCGACCCTCATTCGTACATCTTTATGTAATGAGCAAAGAGCAACATCTAATCATGAAATATTTTATTATTCTTTCTTTCGTATTTGTTTTATCTTCTTGAAATAGTCTGAATTATGTTCGTCAATGATGGCTTGTGAAATTAACATAAAATAGTAGAATCATTTCACGGAATGTCAAATTTTATCCAAAAAGTTCGTTAAAGCTGGTATAACTGGGTTCATTCCTTTTCTCTTCCTGACTTCACCCACTACAGTTGTTGCTCTTGATTCTGTTTGGGAATCTAGCGGTTCTCCAGGTAAATATTGCCAATGATCAAACACACACTGTGGGAAAGCTTGTCCTCCTGTCTGGCCTCGAAGATCTTCTGTGAAACCTAGAATTTGTAAACAGTAAATATTTGATTAAACTATGGTCTTCGTAATTTGTTTGGTTTATTGTTTTTCTCCCCGATTTTACTAGATTTAAAAAGTGTAATGAATTGGGATTGCAATCTAGTGAATGTTGGAAACTAAGGTCTTTTGAGGAACTTTACTATTGTATTTCGCAAAACAGTGTATTGGATTCCATTTTTATAATTTTTCGTATCATTTTGGGAAAAACATGTATTTAAGAAATATACAAAACCAGGGCCAATATTGAAATTATATATGCACAAGACAAGACTTCGGATATTTGAATATGAAGCATATAATGGACTTTGAATAACTATATTATTATTCTTACCAAATGATTCGTTAACTGGTAGATAAGCTTTTATTTGATGTAAGGGAACACCTTCCTGTTGAACTGCATCAATAACATGTCCTCGTCTCTTCGAAAGTACATTGTAGACTCCTCCCATTTCTGTTGAGGGAACCTGTATTAAGAGGAAAAGATTAGATATAACTAAAGTTGTATAGTAGATAATATGATGTATAAAATTTATTATGTTGTCAGGTACGTAAAAACTGTATCATTATAATGCAACGAATGCAAGTAAGGACCGGCTAAATAGGACTGCCTAAATTCGTCACTATTGCCTGAAACCTTATCACATCTACATTACTTGTTAGTACGAATTTAAATAAAGTAATTATTGAAGTGCACTCAAATCCAAGTGTACATTTGAAATTAAACAAAAACATTAAAGAGGGCAGAGGAGAATTGAGAAAGGAAATTCAACTAACCTGGATTTCGACGAGGTACACAGGTTCCATAATTCTTGGTTTGGCTGTTAGCATTGATGCAATCATAGCTCTTCTTACAGCTGGCATAAACTGACCACCCCCTCTATGACTTGGGTCACCATGGATCTTCATGTCATGTATATCGAAACGGACACCACGTAAACTCTCTTCACATAAAATACCCTGAAAATTAATAGTATCACAAGTTAACAAACTTTTCGTGCTGGTTAACATTTGTCAATTTCCTTGAAATTTTAACCAAAGGTATGGCATTTTTAAGACTTAAGTTAATGCAAACAATTATTTGTCCATATTTTCTGTTAAATAGGTTAAGAAATGTCTATATATTATTTTTAGAAAATATTTTATATTAGTGATATATTATAATTCGTCTTATTTATAACTTCAGTTCTTCATTCATAACTTAACTGCCATCACTCACAAAGAGGGGGCTGGGGTATGGTACGGAAACACTTTTGAATAGAATTAATAAATGTTTACTAAGCAGAAGATTGTGGTTCTCTTTTAATTATAATAAAAATATATGAACTAAATTACTAACCTCCTCAGACGCCCACTGGAAGCCTGCTACTATAACGTCCTTGATGTCATGAAGATTCTGGACTCCTTTGGTGCAGTCTACCAGCATATTAGGACCAGAATTGGATGGTCCAAAACACCAGATTTTCTTGGCCTGCATTGGATCAAAGTCATACTTGTCGACCAGATACCTTGTTCTTTCTTTAACATCTTGTGTGGCTGTTACTTTGCCCTGTAATCATAAATATTAAACATGATTAAGACTTTGACCGGCTATGATGATATTTAATATACTTCATTATAAGTCCTTTAAAATTATGCAAGATAATAAATACTACTACTAGGAAAGATGTGATTTTGGTTTATTAATTTATGACAAAATCCTTCATACAGCCTTTTCATTGCCATTATTTATCTCCAGCGAAGTATTAACTGGGCAACACACTAATGTGGAGAAAAGCTAACCTCACCGTCACTCCAAAAAATTAACAGCGGGCCTAAGGGTGTGAAATTGTTTTATATATATTCCTTGTTCTTTCATCTGAATTTAATTTAACTATTGCACAATAATACGTTATCAAATAAACACTTACATTTTCGATATCAACAACTAGACCATCAGGTAGAGGTGATGCTGTCATGTATATTCTGTTAAGTTTGTTTGCTGTCTTTGCCAGACATATCTGTTCAGATGTTGTGCTTACTGTCTCTCTGTAAGTGACTACAGGTTGAGATACCTATATTCAGAAAACAAAATGTTATTTAATATATAACCAATAGTACATGTAGAAATCACGATCTTAACTGAATGGAAATTAATGTACAGTATTGTAAATATGTGGCCTGAAATTTCAAAATAGTATTTTTCGTTTTATTTTCTACAAATTTTGATTCTTTCTCAGATTTACTGAGCAACTTATTTGATCATGAAAATGCCCTGGTCTACTTGACCGAGTGGCAACAGAATAGAACAAAACTGGAAATCAGGTAATGAGACCATGACTGTTAAGAGATTATCGGAATTAATAGTTAACAACAGTAACTTGTTGCAATAGATTATATAGCAAGCATAAAATGCAATAAATACCTTCAGTGGAACACATGCATGTTCAGTTTCAAGATCTTTCAGACATATTTCCAGGTGTAATTCTCCAGCTCCAGATACAATGTGTTGTCCACCCTCCAGACCGCACTGGACCAATGGGTCAGACTTCGCAAGTCGCTTCATGCCTTCTACAAGCTTGGGCAAATCTGCTGCATTTTTAACCTCTACTGCTACTCTTACGACTGGACTAACTGAAAACTTCATTACCTGTTAAAACAATTTATTTTATAAAAAGAGTGTTAAAACTCTGTAACCGTTCTTTGGTGGTATAAGCTGTGGACGTTTTTAGGGTATTATCTGTTACCAGTCTAATGAGTATTAAATGTTACAGTTCGTTAAAACAGGTTTGTTGTGATATACTTAGAGTAATCCCAATCCAATGGTATTGCACAACAAAATACATTGGGTCAAAACAGACACTTAATTTGGTATCAAACTTTGCAAAATGTGAAATGCAAAATTATCGTTTTATGTCAGTAAATATATCGCAGAGAATTTTCCAACTTTATATTAAAATATGAGTACTGCAATAACTAAAACTTTTAAACCAACTTCCAAATTTAAATTGTGAGAATTTTAATTACTTATTATGTTCGTATCATACCTTCATATTGTGGGCATGCTCATAGGTTGATATGGTTCCTGATCGTAGAAGGAATTTATCAATGCCAGACAGACCGACAACATTACCACAAGGTACGTCATGGATACCACCTGAGACACCAGAACCCATCATAATCACGGTGCTGAAAAACAAAATAAAAATATATAAAAACAAGAAGTAATTGTAACAGGATGCTGTTACGAAGTCTCCCAAACAAAGCTCCCATAACTCGCCATTCATATGGTCCCATGTTCATTTGATTTGATTTTTTGTCCCATACAAGAATATATATGGCTTACGAGTAGGGATCTCCACCATTTACAAGTATTCAAACAGAAGGGGGTGGTGGTGACCCCCAGGAAATTTACCTACATTTCATTTGATTTGTTTTATTGTCCCCTACAAGAATGTATATGGTTTAAGGGTGGGGATCTGGACCGTTTACAAGATAATAGCACATTCTCAAATTGAACGGGGTGGGGCTACCCCAAGGAACTTCCCTTTAATTTTATTTGATCAGCTTTATTGTCCCATACAAGAATATATATGGTTTAGGGGTGGGGATGTTGACCATTTACAAGTTTTCAAACAAGAGGGGGTGGGGTAACCCCCTAGGGACTTCCCTTTAATTTCATTTCATTTGTTTTATTGTCCCCTACAAGAATATATATGGTTTAGGGGTGGGGATGTTGACCGATTACAAGTTTTGAAACAGGAGGGGGTGGGGTGACCCCCTAGGGACTTCCATTTAATTTCATTTCATTTGTTTTATTGTCCCCTACAAGAATATATATGGTTTAGGGGTGGGGATCTGGACCGTTTACAAGATAATAGCACATTCTCAAATTGAACGGGGTGGGGATGACCCCCGGGGACCTCCCTCTAATTTCATTTGATTTGTTTTATCGTCCCATTTAAGAATATATATTGGTTTAGGGGTGGGGATCTGGACCATTTACAAGATATAAGCATATTCTCAAAATGAAGGGGGAGGGGATGAACTCCCAGGGACTCCCCTATATTTCATGTTATTTGTTTAATTGTCCTATAATCAATTCTGAAGACTGCATGTATCTATCACTTACAGTTTTCAAGTTATATTCATTTGAAAATTTTAGAAAATAAAATCCCATAGGGTTCTATAGTAAACCCCTCCCCCTTTTCTACCCCCCAAAATACCCCTTAATAGACTCCAATGCACAAACGAAAGATTGATGGCTCACCTAGACATATTAGTCTACCATTTTATGAAATTCTAGGTCAATCTGACAAGCGGTTTTGGAGAAACGCTGTGGACAAGTTCATTTTTAAAATGGCGGAAGAAGAGGAAGAAGAAGAAGAAGAAGAAGAAGAATAACTAGAATTGCCATTGCAAGCAATAGCGGATGTCACCCTGGTCCACCAATTGCCACTAAGCGGCAGCCATTTCAAAATGTTAACATTAAATTAACTAATTTACTTTACAATGCATCAGTTTGCAAATTTTTAGAAAGTTTAAAGCATTTTTAAAATTTTGTTGTTTTTACTTTTTCTATGGCAACGGCGGCCATCTTGAAAATTCCAAAGTCATACTTCTGCTTCATATTGTACTCCCCATAATATTTTACAATCATATAACATTTAATAGCTGTACAACACTAATGTTCTGGAATGTTCCATCACATTTTCTCATTTTGATGTTTTTGCCTTGGTTCCATGGTAACGGCAGCCATTTTGGAAATTCCAAAGTTGAATGCAACATCTAGATTTGCCAGGCAACATTTCTGTAAAAGTTTTATATATTTTTAAAGAATTTCCAAATTTTTGATATTTTTGATCAGTTCCTATGGCAACATGGTAGTTCCAATGAATCTCAAAATCATCCACAGCATGTATATAGAGGACAGCTACATTGTATAAAAATATGATGATTAAATGTTTTGTTATAGTTAAATTATTCACCAAAAACTAAAACTTCATTTTTTCACTCTTTTTCTGTTTCCATGGTAACAGTAGACATCCTGGAAGTGCCAACCTCGACTGCACTTCTGACAATGGTCATTAACATTCTGGTATAGTTCCATTACAATTGGTCCATACGATTCCAAGAAATAGTATGGACAAAATGTGTGGAATAATAATAATAAGAACTAGATTTGTAATTGCTAGCAATAACGGATGGCACCCTTCCCCCATTGCCAGGTGAGCGGCAGCCATTTTGAAAATTCCAAAGTCAAATAGTACATCTACAGATGTCTAGTAACATTTTTGCAAAGTTTCATTAAGTTTGAAGCATTTTGAAATTTTGGATAATTTTGCTGTTTCCATGGTAACGGCGGCCATTTTGAAAATTCCAAACTCAAAAGTCAAGTCTACATAAGCTAGGCAACATTTGTTATAAGTTTCCTTTAATTTGAAGCATTTTGAAGTTTTTCATATTTTTGCTGTTTCCATGGTAACGGCGGCCATTTTGAATATTCCAAAGTCAAACCCCCGCTGCAATTTTTTGCCCTCCATAAACATATACCATTTAATGTCTCTAGAATAAATTTAACATTGATGTTCTGGAATGTTCTGTGAAAATTCAAAGTTTTGACCTTTTTGCATTGTTTCCAAGGTAACAACAGAGATTTTCGAAATTCCAACGCCAAATTCCACATCTTCCAATGTTGCTCATCGTTACTGTGAAGTTTCCTAAAGTTTGGAGCATTTTGATATTTTTGAAATTTTTGGTGTGTTTCCATGGCAACATAGTAGTTCCAATGAGTTCCAAAATCATCCAACACCTGTATATAGTGGGCACCTACATTGTATTAAAATATAATGATTCTGAGTTAAAGCATATCCAAACAGTTCACCAAAACAAAAAACTGGATTTTTTCACATTTGTTCCGTTTCCATGGTAACGGCAGCCATCTTAAACCATTCCATGCTTCGTGCACAACTTGACATGGGGGTCCTCACTATAGTAGAGTTTCATCAACATTGGTCCATTGGATTTCGAGAAATCACCTGGACAAAATGTGTTGCAAGAAAAATAATAATAACTAGATTTGCCATTGCAAGCAATAGCGGATGGCACCCTTCCCACATTGCCAGGCGAGCGGCAGCAATCTAGAAAATTTCAAAGTCAAAGTGTGCATCTACACATTCAAATTATCATATTTGTTAAGTTTCATTAAGTTTGGAGCATTTTGAAGTTTTTGACATTTTTGCTGTTTCCATGGTTACGGCGGCCATTTTGAAAATTCCAACTTCAAATGTCAATTTTGCTTATGCCAGTGACCATTCCTGTAAAGGTTCATCCAGTTTACAGCATTTTTATTTTTTTTGAAATTTTTGACCTTTTTGCATTGTTTCCATGGTAACAACAGATATTTTGGAAATTCCAACGCCAAATTCCACATCTTCCAATATTGCTCATCGTTACTGTGAAGTTTCATGCAGTTTGGAGCATTTTGATATTTTTGAAATTTTTGGTATAGTTTCCATGGCAACATAGTAGTTCCAATGAGTGCCAAAATCATCCAACACCTGTATATGGCCGGCACCTACATTGTATCAAAATATAATAGTTCTGAGTTTAAGCATATCAGAACAGTTCACCAAAACAAAAAACAGTA
This sequence comes from Mytilus galloprovincialis, assembly GCF_965363235.1. NCBI lineage: Eukaryota > Metazoa > Mollusca > Bivalvia > Mytilida > Mytilidae > Mytilus > Mytilus galloprovincialis. Next base: position 27,526,482 of record NC_134847.1, on the reverse strand, counting down.
TTTTTTCACATTTGTTTTGTTTCCATGGCAACGGCAGCCATCTTGATGGTGCCATACCCCACTGCACTATAGAATGTGATGGTCTACATTATGGTATAGTTCCATCAATATTGTTCAAGCCAATTCCGAGAAATAGAATGGACAAAAAAGTGTGGAAGAATAAAAATAATAATAATAATAATAACTAGATTTGTAATTGCTAGCAATAACGGATGGCACCCTCGTCCCCCTATTGCCAGGCGAGCGGCAGCCATTTTGAAAATTTCAAAGTCAAAGAGTGCATCTACACATGCAAGTCATCATTTTTGCAAAATTTCATTAAGTTTGAAGCATTTTGAAAATTTTGATATTTTTGCTGTTTCCATGGTTACGGCGGCCATTTTGGAAATTCCAACTTCAAAATGGAACTCCGCACATGTCAGTCACTATTCCTGTAAAGTTTCATCCAGTTTGCAGCACTTAATTTTTTTTGGAAATTTTGAACATTTGTGCTGCAACCATGGTTACAGTAGATAATTCCAAAATTCTAAAAGCGTACGTCTCATTGCCACATGTCATGTTATATATCAGTACAGTTTCATTTACTTTGGTGCACTACTCTCTGAGAAAATGCTGATTTTATGCATTTTTCCATAGGGTCAATGCAAAACTTGGCCCCAGTTTCCATGACAACGGCGGCCATTTTGAACTATCCAAATATTGTCTTGACATCTTGGCCTACTGGAGAACATTTTCATAAAGTTTCATCCAGCTGGATCTTATAACGAAAGAGTTCGAATTTTTGATATTTTAGCTGTTTCCATGGTAACGGCAGCCATTTTGAAAATTCCAAAGTCAAACTGGAAATCAGGAGATGCCAGTTAACATTCCTGTGGAGTTTCTTCCAGTTTGGAACACTTTGATTTTTTTCGCATTTGTGCTGTTTCCATGGAAACGGCGGCCATTTGTTACCATTCCATAGCAAGGTGCACATCTTCAAATGGGGTTCCTCCTTATAGTTGAGTTCCATAAACATTGGTCCGTTCAATTCTGAGAACTCGCGCGGACAAAATGTGTGGAAGAAAAATAAAAATAATAAGAAAAAAAAGAAACGTAGAATAACAATATGTCACCCCAACATCCGTTGAGGGTGCCATAATAAGAAAAAAAGAAACGAACAATAACAATATGTCACCCCAACTCCGTTGAGGGTGCCATAATTAAAATGTCAATTGTTCTTGAACAATTGAGAGGTCTTTCCTTTTGTAATATAAAATACATGTTCCAATAGAAGTAGAAGGTATTGTCAAACGTCCCCCTTTTGATCCGCCACTGAGATCTGTACTATCTGTAGCTTGTGTTTTTGTAGTATATGAGCTTTCGTACATGGTCCGAGTTGTCTTTTTAAATGGTCCGAGTTGTTTTAGAATTGGTCCGAGTGTTCGTGGTCCGACTTGAATTTGGTCCGAGATGTGATGATTATCTATCCCAGAGTTCAGCGTAGAACTTCCTTTCTGAAACGCCATTGTAAGTGGGAACCCTGCACATTTTTTTTTGACTTATTCAAGTAAAACCTCCCCTTGTGATTTGTTAAATGTGCTTGAAACAAAGCAAATAAATTATTCCTAAAGGCCATTGATATATTATCATAAATTAGTGAACAGTGTATGTAATATAAAAGAAAATATGTGGGGTATCCTAGTCCAAATAATTCTGACGTTTGGCAAGGCTATTTTTTTTTTCTGAGACGAAGGAAGGCGTCCCAGAAAAAAAATAAAATAGCCTTGCCAGACATCATAATTATTTGGACTAGGGGTATCCATCCATGACACAAAAAAATCATGATTCATGCATATCAAACACACAAAAAGCAAAGGAACAGTGCTTTTATTGCTGTTCTTCATCTCAAAGTCATAGTGAGGACTTCAACAAGGAATAAAATCTCTCACTTCGCTGCAAGTTTAAGACGGCCCCTAGCATCGGTTTGAGTGGAATTCTTTGCAAACTGACGATCATAACACAACTGTGATGTGAAGAACAAATTAATAAAGAAAATCAAACAATCATAAATTTTTTAGCCAGCCAATCACAATCAGGCGTGCAAAAACAAGGATCTCCTGTACTTGGCATCCGTAGGCGTAGATAATGAATTCTGTGCTTTTAACTTGAGTTATGTTTTACCAATTGTTACGAAATTTTAACAAATGTTAATTGGCACAATAATGACAAAATGTGTTGTATTGAATTTGGTGATTCTGAACCAGCTTAACCCTCTTGCTGCTGGAGGGACACATATGTCCATGGCTAAAGTTATGCAAGCTTCTCATCAATGCTGTATCTCTTTCAATTAAAAGAATGAAGATTAAACAGTGTTATGTTTTTCTCCGATGGGTCCAAAATGTAACGGTCATTATGTCGTGACGTCATATATCGAATGACGTCATTGTTTGGCATGTTACGTCACAGACGTTGAGCTGTCATATTTTCCGGCATATGAAATGCAACTTTGAAAAACAGTCGGCAGCAAGAGGGTTAAAAAGGGACTAAATGGGGTTTCACTGTTTTTGTTATATTTAATGTTTTATTTGTTATTCTCGTTGGGTTTTGTCTGATGCTTGGTCCATTTCTGTGTGTGTTACATTTCAGTGTTGTGTCGTTCTCCTCTTATATTTAATGTGTTTCCCTCGGTTTAAGTTTGTTACCTCAATTTTGTTTTTTGTCCATGGATTTATGCGTTTTGAACAGCGGTATACTACTGTTGCCTTTATTTGTCCCCATGCGACACATTGCAGTGGACAGAGAAAAACCAGGTGACTGTCTGGTATTGTTAACGCTCTCACATATGAAGTTTTTCAAGAAATTTATATAAAAAAACAAATATGTAACACGGCAACAAACGACAGCAACTGAATTACAGGTTCCTGACTTGGGATGGGCACATACAGAATGTGGCAGAGTTAAACTAGCCAACCCTCCCCCTAACCTGGGACAGTGGTGTAACAGTACAAATATAAGAACAAACTATAAAAATCAGTTGAAAAGGCTTAACTCGTCTGATCGATACACATAGAAATAAATCTAACAAAAACACGGGTACTTGTACATCCAAACAACAAAAAGACACTAAGTACAGATCTGAGAGTACTCGCAGTTACTGACAGCTAGTTCGAAGCCAATAACAACTAATAAAAAAAATCATGCATCTAAAACTTAATTATCAATCAGTACACATCCAATGGATTTAGTGTAAAGACGTCATTAACAGTCAGAAAAAACAAGCTTGGGGTGATTTGTTTGCATTTTTGACATGACAGGAAATAAAAATATAAAGACTTAATTTTATACATTCAACCTTTACTTTTGTTTTTCATGAAAAATACATTCTAATTCTAATTCTTATATTTTATCACATACATGTATAACATTCCTGTCAAACAAAAACCCTTTACAACTTTGAATAAAAAGAAACTATCGAGGTCAATGTCATTATGATACACAATGATGCAGCTATAGACACTAAGCAGTAAATGCATGAAAAAAGATGATAAATACTTGAGCAATATTGAACAACATTTTAAACAAATCTGTTTATTGTTTAATTAAAAAGTACCGGTCAAAGAAAACAAATTTATTAATTAATAGATAATGTCTGGTTCTTTTTTTCTTTTTTCATGTACTGATAGACTAAAAATAGACGGAATGCAAATGGAATGTTATTTATAAACTTTATTGAAAGAATAAAATCAATATTGTATAAAACGAATATATTTTATTGAATTCAACACTGCAAATCTGGATCATAGCTCTTCATCTTTTTAGCTCACCTGGTCCGAAGGGCCGGGCCAAGTGAGCTTTTTCAATCACTTGGCATCCGTCGTCTTTAACGTTTACAAAAATCTTCTCCTCTGAAACTACTGGGTCAAATACAACTAAACATGGCCAAAATCATCATTAAGGTATCTAGTTTGATAATTGTGTCCGGTGACCCGGCCAACCAACCAAGATGGCGGCCATGGCTAAAAATAGAACATAGGGGTAAAATGCAGTTTTTGGCTTATAACTCAAAAACCAAAGCATTTAGAGCAAATCTGATTGGGGTTTATATCAGGTCATGATCTATCTGCTCTGAAATTATCAGATGAATTGGACAACGGGTTGTAAGAACTTGAATCGGTGATTTTAAGGAAATTTTGCCGTTTTTTGTTATTATCTTGAATATTAATATAGATAGCGATAAACTGTAAACAGCAATAATTTACAGCAAAGTAAGACCTATAAATAAGTCAACATGACCAAAATGGTCAATTGACCCCCTAAGGAGTTATTGGCCTTTATAGTCAATTTTTAACAATTTTTGTCGAGCCTGCAACTTTTGTTGCAGAAAGCTCGACATAGGGATAGTGATCCGGCGGCTACGGCGGCGGCGGCGGCGGTGTTAGCTAACTTCTTAAAAGCTTTATATTTTAGAAGGTGGAAGACCTGGATGCTTCATACTTTGTATATAGATGCCTCATGTTACGAAGTTTCCGTCAGTCACATGTCCAATGTCCTTGACCTCATTTTCATGGTTCAATGACCACTTGAAAAAAAAGTTCAGATTTTTTGTAATGTTGAATTCTCTCTTATTATAAGTAATAGGATAACTATATTTGATATGTGTGTACCTTGCAAGGTCCTCATGTCTGTCAGACAGTTTTCACTTGACCTCGACCTCATTTCATGGATCAGTGAACAAGGTTAAGTTTTGGTGGTCAAGTCCGTATCTCAGATACTATAAGCAATAGGGATTGTATATTTGGTGTATGGAAGGACTGTAAGGTGTACATGTCCAACTGGCAGGTGTCATCTGACCTTGACCTCATTTTCATGGTTCAGTGGTTATAGTTAAATTTTTGTGTTTTGGTCTGTTTTTTTCATACTATATGCAATAGGTCTACTGTATTTGTTGTATGGAATGATTGTAAGGTGTACATGTCTAGTGGGCAGATGTCATGTGACTTTGACCTCATTTTCATGGTTCAGTGGTTATAGTTAAATTTTTGTGTTTTGGTCTGTTTTTTTCATACTATATGCAATAGGTCTACTATATTTGTTGTATGGAATGATTGTAAGGTGTACATGTCTAGCGGGCAGATGTCATGTGACCTTGAACTCATTTTCATGGTTCAGTGGTCAAAGTTAAGTTTTTGAGTTTTGGTCTATTTATCTAATACTATATGCCATAGGTCAACTATATTTGGTGTATGGAAATATTTTATGATCTTTATGTCAGTAGCGCAGGTTTCTTTTGACCATGACCTCATTTTCACGGTTCATTGCATGGTGTTAATTTTTTGTGTTTTGGTCTATTTTTCTTAAACTATAAGTAATAGGTCAACTAAATGTGTTGTATAGAAGCATTGTTAGCTGTACATGTCTGCCTGGCATGGTTCATCTGACCTTGACCTCATTTTCATGGTTCATTGGTCTTTGTTTAGTTATCTAATCTTGGTTAATGTTAAGTTTATGAGACAGTTGTAATAAAGCTTTATACTTAGGACTATCAACATAATATCAATGATTAGTATAGAAGGCGAGACATTTCAGCGTGTGCACTCTTGTTATAAAATTTGTAAATTTTTACTAACATTTTCCACTGAAACTAATGGGCCAATCATTATAAATAGGGATAATTGTATGCAGCAAGAATGTTCAGTAAAGTAAGATCTACAAACACATCACCATCACCAAAACACAATGAATCCATCTGTGTCCTTTGTTTAATATTCACATAGACCAAGGTGAGCAACACAGGCTCTTTAGAGCCTCTAGTTTACAGGAATGTCCCGTACTCCCATAGTTTTCAGATTTTGTATATAAGCATAAGCCCCTTAATTAATTAAGATAATCGATAGAGAGGAACAGTATATAGAACAGTATATAGCAAAATGTTCAGCACAATAAGATCTACAAATATTAAAGTCGACATGATTTCATCTGACCTTGACCTCATTTTCAAGGTTCATTGGTCAATGTAAATTTTTCGTGTTTTGGTCTGTTTTTGTAATACTATAAGCAATAGGTCAACTATATTTGGTGTATTAACTAATTGTGAGGTGTACATGTCTCCTTGGCAGGTGTCATTTGTCCTTGACCTCATTTTCATGGTTCATTGGTCAATGCTTAGTTTTTGTGTTTTGGTCTGTTTTTCTAATACTATAAGCAATAGGTGAACTATATTTGGTGTATTTACTAATTGTAAGGTGTACATGTCTCTCTGGCAGGTGTGATTTGTCCTTGACATCATTTTCATGGTTCATTGGTCAATGCTTAGTTTACATGTTTTGGTCTGTTTTTGTAATACTATAAGCAATAGGTCAACTATATTTGGTGTATTAACTAATTGTAAGGTGTACATGTCTCTCTGGCAGGTGTCATTTGTCCTTGACCTCATTTTCATGGTTCATTGGTCAATGCTTAGTTTTCATGTTTTGGTCTGTTTTTATACGACCGCAAATTTTGAAAAAATTTTCGTCGTATATTGCTATCACGTTGGCGTCGGCGTCGTCGTCGTCGTCGTCGTCGTCGTCGTCGTCGTCGTCGTCGTCGTCGTCCGGCGTCCGAATACTTTTAGTTTTCGCACTCTAACTTTAGTAAAAGTGAATGGAAATCTATGAAATTTTAACACAAGGTTTATGACCACAAAAGGAAGGTTGGTATTGATTTTGGGAGTTTTGGTCCCAACAGTTTAGGAATTAGGGGCCAAAAAGGGCCCAAATAAGCATTTTCTTGGTTTTCGCACTATAACTTTAGTTTAAGTTAATAGAAATCTATGAAATTTTGACACAAGGTTTATGACCACAAAAGAACGGTTGGGATTGATTTTGGGAGTTTTGGTCTCAACAGTTTAGGAATTAGGGGCCAAAAAAGGGCCCAAATAAGCATTATTCTTGGTTTTCGCACAATAACATTAGTTTAAGTAAATAGAAATCAATGAAATTTAAACACAATGTTAATGACTACAAAAGGAAGGTTGGTATTGATTTTGGGAGTTTAGGTCCCAACAGTTTAGGAATTAGGGGCCAAAAAGGGACCCAAATAAGCATTTTTCTTGGTTTTCGCACCATAACGTTAGTATAAGTAAATAGAAATCTATGAAATTTAAACACAAGGTTTATGACCATAAAAGAAAGGTTGGGTTTGATTTTGGGAGTTTTGGTCCCAAATTAATAATAGGGCCCAAAGGGTCCAAAATTAAACTTTTGTTTGATTTCATCAAAATTGAATAATTGGGGTTCTTTGATATGCTGAATCTAACTGTCATGACTGTGAAAGATTCTTAACTTTTGGTCCCGTTTTCAAATTGGTCTACATTAAGGTCCAAAGGGTCCAAAATTAAACTTAGTTTGATTTTGACAAAAAATGAATCAGTTAGGTTCTTTGATATGCTGAATCTAAAAATGTACTTAGATTCTTGATTATTGGCCCAGTTTTCAAGTTGGTCCAAATCGGGGTCCAAAATTAAACTTTGTTTGATTTCATCAAAAATTGAATAAATGGGGTTCTTTGATATACCAAATCTAACTGTGTATGTAGATTCTTCATTTTTGGTCCTGTTTTCAAATTGGTCTACACTTAAGTCGAAAGGGTCCAAAATTAAACTTAGTCTGATTTTAACAAAAATTGAAATCTTGAAGTTCTTTGATATGCTGAATCCAAAAATGTACTTAGATTTTTTATTATGGGCCCAGTTTTCAAGTTGGTCCAAATCAGGATCTAAAATTATTATATTAAGTATTGTGCAATAGCAAGTCTTTTCAATTGCACAGTATTGCGCAATGGCAAGAAATATCTAATTGCACAATATTGTGAAATATCAAATTTTTTTTTAATTAGAGTTATCTTTCTTTGTCCAGAATAGTAAGCAAGAAATATCTAATTGCAAAATATTGTGCAATAGCAAGATTTTTTTTTAATCGGAGTTATCTTTCTTTGTCCAGAATCAACTTAAATCTTTGTTATACAATATACAATGTATATTCACTTTTTACTACCAACTGATAAATTAAAATAATCTTTACCATTCAGTGATAACAAGCAGTTTTTTTACATCTTAATATTTTATGATGTATTTAAATGAGTAGTTATTGTTGCAAACTCCATTAGAAATTTTAATTGAGATTAGTTTTGGAATAAGGGAAAGGGGGATGTGATTAAAAAAATTGGGTTCAATTTTTCTCATTTGAAATTTCATAAATAAAAAAGAAAATTTCTTCAAACATTTTTTTGAGAGGATTAATATTCAACAGCATAGTGAATTGCTCTAAGAGAAACAAAAATTTTAAGTTCATTAGAACACATTCATTCTCTGTCAGAAACCTATGCTGTGTCAACTATTTAATCACAATCCAAATTTAGAGCTGAATCCAGCTTGAATGTTGTGTCCATACTTGCCCTAACCGTTCAGGGTTCAACCTCTGCGGTCGTATAAAGCTACGCCCTGCGGAGCATCTGGTTGTAATACTATAAGCAATAGGTCAACTATATTTGGTGTATTAACTAATTGTAAGGTGTACATGTCTCTCTGGCAGGTGTCATTTGTCCTTGACCTCATTTTCATGGTTCATTGATCAATGCTTAGTTTTCATGTTTTGGTCTGTTTTTCTAATACTATAAGCAATAGGTGAACTATATTTGGTGTATGGAATGATTGTTAGCTGTTCATGTCTTTCTGGCAAGTGTCATTTGTCCTTGACCTCATTTTCATGGTTCATTGGTCAATATTAAGTTTTTATGGTTTGGTCTTTTTCTTGTATACTATAAGCAATAGATCAACTATGTTTGGTGTATGGAATGATTGTAAGGTGTACATGTCTGTCTGGCAGGGTTCATTTGACTTTGACCTCATTTTCATGGATCATTGATAATTTTAAGTTTATGTGATACTAGTATTAAAATTTTTCTTTAGGACTATCAACATAAAACCAATCATGGTTAGTAAAGCAGGCGAAAAATTTCAGCGTGACAGTGCACTCTTGTTTTTCTTATTTCTATTATTTTGCCAATTATTATGAAAGCTTGAATAGATACATGTAAGTATAAACTGGAAACATGTGAAACAGTAAAAATGATCATCAATACAAAATCTACATAAAGTCCACTAAATAAGATTTACAAATAACATGAACAAGGAAACATAAATGATTACAATCACAGAAAAATAAATATCAAATAGCATATTTTTACAAGGTGAGTGATTCAGACTCTCAAAAGTCTGTTGTTTATTAACTTGTTGATTTTCTATTTTGACAGAAATTAGTGCGCCACATGTTGCGTCATTCACATCAGTTCAATTCTTTTCTTGATTCTGAAACAGTCAATGAGTATATGAAACGTACTAATATGATAGAAGACAATGTTTGGGGAACTGAGTTAGAAATTATAGCTGCTGCTGATTTATTAAAAACTGACATTTTTACATCTTAGAAGGTAAATGGATTAAATACTCCTCAAAGCAAATCTGTAGCAAGAATAATGTGAATGATCAAGCAATTTATCTTAATAATGTAGGTAATCACTATGAAGTTGTTCTTTCTGTTTTACCTGGAGGTAAAGAAGAGGTAACGTTAAACAGTAAAGAAAGTGCCAAGAAACGAAATCAATCTGGTGCAGAGAAAGACCAAATGAACTTACACTATGAACTATCTCATGAAGGTACAATGAAGAGAAAATATGAACAACATGAGTTGACTATTCCAAAGAAAGTTCTGAAAAGAGAAAAAAATAGTTTTGGTTTAATTGTGGAAGAAAAATATTTGTTGGAAAGGTCAAGAAAAGAACCAGGTGTTTGTAAACCTCCAGAAATAGAAGAAGGTTTTATAAAATCTGAAAAAGAAAAAATGAAGTATCAGTGGGATCCTCAGTTTAGATTCAATAAATTAGAAAAAAAGAAAATGAGGTACAAGCAAGATAAGTCATACAAAGAAGGGTTAATTCAAACTGGAAAGGAAAAGTATATGAATGATGCTAAATACAGACAATATATACAACAAGCTTCTAAAGATAAATATATTAGTGATCAAAAATACAGGGAATCAAAGAAAATAGGAAGTATTCAAAAGTATGCAAATGATGAAGAACACAAAAGAAAAGTCAAACAGGCAAGCATACAGAAATATGCTGATGATGATGATTTCAAAAGGAAAGTCAAACAGGCAAGCATACAGAAATATGCTGATGATGATGATTTCAAAAGGAAAGTCAAACAGGCAAGCATACAGAAATATGCTGATGATGATGATTTCAAAAGGAAAGTCAAACAGGCAAGCACACAGAAATATGCTGAAGATGATGATTTCAAAATTAAATTGAAAGATCAGTTGTTGACAAGAAGACAGAATGCCAAAGAAGAAAGTAAAGACATTATAAAAGTTATTGAAAATTTTAGAGAAAGTGTAAGTAAGGGTCCAGAATTTGTTTGTGCTTGCTGCTTTAGACTTTGTTTTGAAAATCAAGTTGTTCAATGTAAAAGAGAATTGTATAAACCAGGTTCTGCTAAAGCTATAGCGGACACATGCATTTCTGAGAAGTATTTACATATATGTACAGATGAATGCAGAGATGAATGTTTATTTAAGCAAACAAACAGAGTTACACTTTGGATTTGTTACACATGCCATAGAAAGATTCTTAAAGGAAAAATACCTGCTGAATCTTTTGCTAACAACTTGGCTTTAGAAGATATTCCACTAGAACTTAACAGATTAAATCAACTAGAACAACACCTTATTTCATTAAATATACCTTTCATGAAAATTGTTGCTTTACCTAAGGGTGGTCAAAAAGCTGTGCATGGTCCATGTGTTTGTGTACCATCAGATATTTCAAAGGTCACAACAACTTTGCCTAGATCAGAAGATGATAATTGTTTAGTGAAAGTTAAACTCAAAAGAAAATTACAGTACAAAGGTTATGAGGAATATCAGTTTGTGGACACTAAACATTTGGAAGAAGCCTTGTCCTTTTTAAAAGAAAAGAATGATTGGTATTCAAATGTTGAAATAAATGGAGAGTGGTTGAATCCAATTCCGACATCAGAGATTAAATGTGGTGCTGAAAAAAAAGATAATGAAAGTAATACAAGAACTGACAGAGTGATAAAGGATAACTTGGAGGACAAAACAGACAAAAAAGAACAGGAAAATGCAGTTGATTCATATTTAGATGAGAGTTTACAAGGTGTACAGTTTGACACATGCTTACAGCCTGCTGACATTGCACAGGAAGCATTGGATTTATTGTTTGATCAAGAGTTTAATTTATCCCCTGCAGAAGGAAATAATCCAGTCAGTTTACTGAAAGAAAAGGGCATAGAAGCAAAAACCTTTCCAGTGCATTACCCTACAGGTAAAAACACTTGGAATGAGGACAGAGAAGAGAAATTATCTTTATTAAGGTATTTTAATTTGAGATTAATGAGTGTCGAAAATAGGTTTGCTAGAGATACTTCCTACATATTCTTTTGCCAGTATATGTCTGAACTAGATAGGGTCATGTCAAATGTACAGATATCGTTACGGAAAGGGTCAGTATTTTCAGATGGACAGAAAGTAACAAGTAAAATGCTGTGCAATAAGGAGTCATTAAATGGATTATTTAGAAAAGATGAAGCTATCAAGTTCATGAAGCCTGTCCGAGGAACACCACCATATTGGCAATCTATTCAGAAGGACATTTTTTGTATGATTAGACAGTTAGGTATACCCACATTCTTTGCCTCATTCTCATCCGCAGATTTTAGATGGAAAGAAATTGTAGAAACCATATTGAAGCAACAAGGAGATATTCGTAATGTTGACGATCTTAGTTGGGATGAAAAATGTAAAGTACTTTGTAGTAACCCTGCTACAGCGGCAAGAATGTTTGATCACAGATTTCACAAATTTCTTAAAGATGTGATAATGTCAGATGCTGAACCAATTGGTCATGTGATTGACTACTTTTATAGAGTTGAATTTCAACAGAGAGGTTCTCCACATACTCATTGTGTATTTTGGGTAGAAGATGCCCCCAAATTTGGAGTAGACAATGATGATACTGTTACAAAGTTCATTGATAAGTATATCTCTTGCAAATTACCGTTGGAAAGTGATGACCCAGAGCTTACTGACATTGTTAAAACCGTTCAACAGCATAGCAAAAACCACTCAAAAAGTTGTCGGAAAAAAGGAACAGAGTGTCGGTTCAATTTCCCAAGACCACCATCTGAAAAAACATTTATTTCCCGTCCAATTGAAGACAATGAGGAGGATAAGGAACATGATAAAGATGCTGATGATGGTAAGAAGTCGGAATCTGAAAGCAGTAAACCATGTGAAAAGACATTAATACCATGTCCAATGAAACATGATGATGATCATCATCATGATAAACATACTGATGGTGATATTAATGAGAAATCAAAATCTAAGGGCAGTATCTTAAAAGCAAAACAGATGTTAGCATGTTTATGGGATGTAATTAAAGAGTGTGAGGATAAAAATTTGACTACCGGTGAATTATTTTCGAAAGCCGGAATGTCTCAGGAAGATTTTCAAGAATGTTTTAGATGGATAACATACAGAAATACTGTTGTGTTAAAGAGAAATAAAGATGAGTTGTTTATTAATCAGTACAACCCTCATCTGCTGAAATCATGGAATGCCAATATGGATATTCAATATATATTGGATGCCTACTCGTGTGTGGTTTACATTATAAGCTATATAAGCAAATCAGAACGTGAACTTGGCTTGTTACTGCAGCAGACAAAAATTGAGGCAGCGGATGGAAATTTGGATGCACAGCAGACTATGAAAAAAGTAGGCACAGCATACTTTCACTTTCGAGAACTAAGTACACAAGAAGCTGTTTTCAGAGTCATAGGTTTACGTTTAAAAGAATGTTCTAGAAAAGTGCAATTCATTCCAGTAGGTGAAAATCCATGCAGAATAAGTAGACCCCTCAAAGAACTGCAACAAAAATCAAAAACATTAAAGATGAAGAAGTCTATAGATGAAAGCAGTGATGATGATGGTGATAGTGATGATATTTGGCTGAAAAGTATTACTGATAGGTATACAAATAGACCTGATCTAGAACGCTTTGATCAGATGTGTTTGGCAACATTTTGTTCTGAATTTTCAGTGTTAGCAGAGACACAGATACCAAAAAAAATTAATGAGGACACCACATTCAAACTTAAGAATGATATGGGGTATATCAGAAAAAGGACAAGGACTTCTGATGCTGTTATAAAATATGCAAGATTTTCTGTAGAAACAGCTCCTGAACAATACTACCAAAGTATATTACAGTTGTTTTTGCCATACAGATTAAATGAGCAATTGAAACCACCACAGTTTTTATCATATGAGGATTTTTACAACTCTGGATTTATAAAGTACAGTCAGATGGAAGATCTCTGTTCAGTTCAAAATAAAGTCAACTTTAACATGTCAAAATTTGTGAAGAAAGACAAGGAGCTAGAGATTGCAGAGAAACAATTGGAAGAAAGAGGACATCAAGAGGATGCATGGGCACAACTATGTCCAGAAACAGAGAAAGAAAGACATGAATGTAATGAAGTTGGTGAAAACACAACCACTCAAGAGGTAGATAGTCCTGAATTAGGAATACCAGATTTGAATCAGACTGACAAGCCAACTGATGAAAATGTAATGGTTCAAAAAACATGTTTTTCAAGGTCTGAAGTTATACCGTTGTTGAGAACTTTGAACGAGAAACAAAAGCGCATATTTTTTAAGATCAGAGAGTGGTGCAATTTTAAAGTGAATGGTAAGAATCCACCGCCATTTCATGTGTTTGTAACTGGTGGTGCCGGAACAGGTAAAAGCCATCTGATTAAATGCTTGTATTATGAGGCCACAAGAATTCTTGCACACTGTTCCCCAAATCCTGATGATTTGACTGTGTTGTTAACTGCACCAACTGGCACGGCAGCTTTTAATATAAATGGATTGACAATTCACAGTTCACTTTCCATTTTTAAAGGTTTATCTGTTGAAAAAGCTATGCTTGGAGAAGATAAGCTGAATAGTTTAAGGTCCAAATTAGAGAATTTACAAATTCTCATCATAGATGAAGTCTCAATGGTCAACAAAAGGTTGTTATTTTTTATTCATCAAAGGTTGCGTCAAATTAAGAAAAGGCCTGAGAAGTATCCTTATGGAGGAGTTTCAGTGATAGCAGTGGGTGATTTCTATCAATTACCACCAGTTAAATCAAAAAGGTCTGATAAACTTTATGTTAATGATCCATCAAATCCTTTGAATTATCTGTGGAATGATCTTTTTTCTGTTGTGGAATTAGATGAAGTCATGAGACAGAGAGAAGATAGTTTGTTTGCCCAGTTGTTAAATAGACTAAGGGTCAAACAGAACAATTATCCACTAAAATCTTCAGATCAAGAAATGTTGAAAGAGTGCATAAATAGTGGACCAGATGAAGCTCTGCACATTTATGCTACTAATAATGAAATTAACATGTACAATAATGAAATGATTATGAAGTTGTCGAGTGAGCCCAAATTAATTGAAGCTCAAGATTTTGAAAAGGATAAGACAACAGGGAAACTTACGAAGAGAAGACAGAATTTTGCAAAAACTAATATTTGTCTTCCAACATCAATCCTGTTAGCAGAAGGAGCTCGTGTGATGATGATAAAAAATGAAGCAGTCAGTGATGGTTTGGTGAATGGTGTTATGGGTACTGTTCTCAGTATTTCAGAATTTTCAAAAGGAGCATTACCGAACAACATATATATTCATTTTGATAATGATAGAGTTGGAAAAAATGCGAAACTACAGAAGATAATAAATGGAAAAAGATGTGTTGGATTAGAACCATCTACAGAAAATATACCATTCAGTAATGGAACAAGAAAACAGTATCCTCTGCAGCTAGCATGGGCATGTACTGTTCACAAGGTTCAGGGTTTGACAGTGCCACAGGCAGTTGTCTGCTTGAATAAATGTTTTGCTTATGGTCAGGCATATGTTGCATTGAGTAGAGTTACTTCAAAAAATGGGCTGACTATATTACCAATTGATGATAAAACTTTGAACAAAAAAATATACAGTGATCCTGATATAATGGAGGGAATGAAATCCATGGATAATTTTTTGTCTCAAAATGACACCATAGTTTCAAATCATAAAGCAGGTTTGTCAATAGTTTACCACAATATTCAAGGTCTAAAGGCTCACCAAAATGATTTGAAAGCCAATTCAGACTTCCAAAATGCAAATTATATCTGTTTGACTGAAACATGGTTGGAATCTTGTAGTGATGATGTTCACCTTCCTAATTATAAACTTCATCATTTGCCAAGGTCAGCAGCATTTGCATCAAATAATCCTTTGTATGCTTCTTTACAAGAAATGAGTCATGGTGGAGTTGGTGTATATGTTAAATCAGATTCTGAGTATGAAGAATTTGATATATCTCTAAAAAATCTTGAATGTATAATTTTCAAAGTTCCGAAAATGAATGTTCTAATTGCTACAATATATAGAACTCAAAAATACCAAATTGAACTATTTTTAAGAAATGTTTGTGCTCTTTTGTCAGAATTGACACAGCTTTCAAGCAGTATTATTGTTTTAGGAGACTTTAATCAAGACATTATAAAGGGTGGCAGATCAATACAAGATTTTATGGCTTCATTCGGATTTGAACAGTTAGTACAAGAGGCATTAACAGAGGGTGGTACACTGATTGACCATGTTTATATCAAAAGTTGTGTTAAAGTACAAGTAAGTGTTATTCCAACTTATTACAGTTATCATGATGCAATATCTGTCATTTTGGAAATAAACCCTACTTCTTGAAAGCTGTATAGTATTAATAGAAAATGATAAGAGTGCCTTAAACATGTTAAAGGAAAATTCATTTTGTACAAAACGATCAAAAGTTTCCCTACATATTATTTTTTAAAATACTAAGCCGGTACTAACAACCTAGTTTTGTATATATATGTTCTTTATTTGTTTAAATTTCAAGTTTATTAATAGTTTCCCTTTTTTATTTAGCTAAGTATCAAACTCGGAATTATATTATAAAGTGGAATTTGTTTCTTAACTGAATATTATATGAGTTTTATATGTTTACTTTAATTTCAGATCAAATTCTTAGTCGTCAGTAGTAAAGAAGTTAAATCAATTGTCTAACTTTTTGTGCATGCTTTGGTAATTTTAATACAGCACTTGCCAACGGGTTAGATAGTTGATAAATATATATCATCAGCTGAGAAATGTCTATTTATGATTAAGAAGTAAAAAGAAATAGGAGATAGAAGATTAAAATACAGCATTATGTAAAGGTAGGTTCGATCGAATAGTATTTACAAAAGATAACTAATGCAAACTGTCTAAGAGCCAGTGTGAGCAATCAACACAATTCCAACTGTCCTGTTGTCTGTTATCATATGTTTGAAAGCGTCATCTGTTGTCTGGAAACTTTTTTAAATTTCTCCCCTGAAACTGCTGGGCCAATTTAAACAAATCATGGCCTGAGTCATTCTAAGGATGTCTAGTTAAAATGGTATGTTTGTTCAGCTCGCCATCCAATTAACATGCCCCATGTTACTATAAATAGAACATGGGAGGTAAAACACTACTTTTTCTTTCTCCAAGATATTACAAGGCTATTGAGACCAAATGTTTGTAAAAAAAATAATAATTACATAAGCATGATTTGTATTGAACCGTTTGTTAAACATAGGCTAAAAAAAAATGGTTAAAGGTAATGTGCCTATATAAAAGTTATTTATCCCACTTAAAATTGCCTCTAGTAAAGACTTAATAAGTAGGTTGTTTCATTACAATTTTATTAACAATTGGTTTCATGTCGAATTCAAATTGTAATAATCAATGTTAATATTTATCAAATTGCTTTAACATAGGATGCACTGCTGAATTACTATCACCCCCTGAAAACAAAGATTTTGAAGCTATATATGTCTGTCTGTATGTATCATGGGCTTTGGAATGTGATAAAGCAATGTCAGGTCACACTGACCATAACTTCGACCTTTTATCCCTATCAAAGTGAAAGTTTGTCCAATTCATTTGGGGGGGGGGGGGGGGGGGGGGCGGTCATATATCCAAGTCAGGTCACTCTGTTTGACTTTGACCCTTATAAAATTTAAAAGTAAAGCATTGTCTGATTTGTGTACTGTGCATAACTTGTACTGTAGAATGTAGGTTAAATAATCTGGTTGCTGATGCACCATGGGATGGGGGTTGGGTCCTATATCAAGTCAGGTCACTCTGTTTGACTTTGACCTTTGATCTTTATGCAATTAAAGCATTGTCTGATTTGTGTACTGTGCATAACTTGTGTACTGAAGCAAATAAATAGACAACACCTTGTATGCATAAAGATCATGGTCACTCTGACCTTGACCCTTGATTCCAATGTCATTGTCTCAAAATTGAATTTACTACAGTAAATGGTAACTTATATGTATGTCCTGGGTTTTAGATGTGCTGATTTTTTTTAGGTGTGTTTTATTTATTGGTCAGATGGACTGTATAGTAATGGTTTGGAATGAAATGTTATAGATATAATATGTGTATACTTTGTAAATGACTGCATAAGAAGAAATGATGTCCTTATATTGAATAGCTCAATTGTTAGAGTTTAATAGCTTGTATGCCATGTAATGATAATGTATTGAAGGTTTTTTTTTACAGTTAGAAGACAATGCATAGTTTTGTTTTTTCTGGTAAATTTATTTGTACTGTTTATAAAGCTTATTTCCTGTAACCACAAGCATTTATATATCAGTTAAAATTTTAAATGTAATTTGCAGAATAGCAATTAATGAGTATGTACCATGTTTAAATTTTCAATGAACAAATATTGTATTTGCATTGCTAACTGAGTAAGAAATACATTATAAACATGATTAACTGACTGTAATATTCTTGAAATGGAAAAGTCTAATGAAAGTATCAAAACTGTCAGTAGTATAAAAACTTTAAATCTTAACATAAAATAATAGAGAAATTTATCCTCCTACAAAACAACAGTAACACATTTCCTTTGTTTCCACTGTAATTCATATTTTTCTGTATTTGTTTTATACCATATACTGTTACTTCACAGCTGTACAACTGTATCATTTGCTATTGATGTATTTGTCTGTAAACCTTTTTATCAGCACGTTTTTTTTCTCCGGAATATAGCATATATAACCTATATATATATATATATATATATAAGGTACGTTTAAACAAGTGACAACTCTATAACAGATCCATCCGTTGGATCATTAGTGAAGGTGATACACAGCTGAAAACACATACTGAATTCATAATTACTATAAATATCAAGACAACAATGTTAAATCTGCAAATGTTTGAAAGCAAATTTGTGTTCTTCCCCTGTTGGGATTCGAACTCATGCTATTGGTATATCGAGACAACACTGCCATCACTGTATCTAGTGCTGTAGACTACTCAGCCATATATATATACATATTATAGACAAACAGCAATCTATGGTGGTATTTTATTTTAACCTTGATTATTTGTGCATCCTAGGCAAAAATGGATTTAAATCCAAAACATCAGATTGTTTTTGTTCAGTAAAATGAAGATAGAAATTGAAAATAAGAAACAGACCAACTATACCAACAATAAATTCTGTGGCTTTGTGGTGATTACTGATCATTTTGTCTAGTTTACTTCTGTATCCTCAGACAATACTATTCCAATGTTTATCTTGAACAATAATTTATTGGCATTAAATCTTTTTATTGAAGATTTATATATGCAATATATATATGCAAAGGAGAAATGGTGGAGCGGTGAATAATTAATTTGAATTTTCATTTTGGACATTGACAATATTCACATTAAAATGTGCTATTACAGGTACAAAGTCCTTTTATACCCAAAGACACCAGACAAAGTATGCTATTAAATAATTTTACATATTTTTAATTGATTAGGAACACTTTTGAAAGTTTGACGAATACTTAAAATGTTTCTAACAAGTACAAGAAATTCAGGAAATCAAAATTAAAGGGAGATTTGCTTGTCATGTTTTTTATTTAAATTTAGGTGTTTTCACTATTATACACAAACTTGCTTACACTAAAAGAAGAATCATGGTTTAGCTAGGTTGAATGTACACTTTTACTAGGAAAATAATTATGTTTTTACATATTTGTATTTGATTACCATATGATTAAATGTATTAACTGACTTTTACATTTTTGTTATTCATTCACCCTACCTGCATGCTCGTTTGCAAACGGCAAGAACCAATTTTTTGCATGTCCCTGCCATAGCGAAAGGGGCAATAAGTTTTACCCTTGTCTGTCTGCATGTCCATACATCCCATTATTTGTTTCTGGTCTCTAACTTTAGTTACCTCAAACAAATAATATGAAACTTATACACAATGCTAATAACCTCAAAAAACAGATCAAGTTTGAATTTTGATGGTGTCACTTTATCCGTTCTATAGTTATGCCCCTTTGCAAATTGAAAAATTACTAGTTTTTTGGATTCCGTTCTCTAACTTACGTTTGCCTTAACCAAATGTTATGAAGCTTATACACAATGTTTATTATCTTAAAACACAGACCAAGTTTGAAATTTGGTGGTGTCACTTTTACCGTTCTAGAGTCATACCCCTTTACAAATGGAAATATTGCTGAATTATTGGTTTCTGTTCACTAACTTTAGATTCCCTCAACCAAATGTTATGAAACTTATACACAATGCTAATAACCACAAAAAAACAGATCAAGTTTGAATTTTGGCGTCACTTTTATTAATCTAGAGTTATGCTCTTTTTCAAATGGAGAAATTGCTAAATATTTCGTTTCCGTTCTCTAATTTAAGTTTGCCTCAACTAAGTGTTATGAAACGTATACACAATGCTTATTACCACAAAACTTTGATCAAGTACAAATTTGGGTATTGTCACTTATACCGATCTTGAGTTATCTCCCTTTAACAGGGGGCATCATCTGTGTCCCATGAACACATTCACCATTTATTATTTCATCTTTTGATACTGTGAATGTTAACATAGCTAGTAATATTTTTACTGTCAATTATGGTTATACCCTCAAGGAAAGGTCAAATATCTTCGGGCTAAATATTACAAAGTTGAGCCTTAATGATCCACCATTTTCCACTTCAAGACTTCTAAAACTGTCACAATTGATTATATGATCCAGTCAAAAATTTACATCCTGTATAATTTCAACTTTAGGTTTTGTTTACCCATTATGATGTTGGTAAATGTTCTTATTTGGGCAGATAACTAAGCAACAAACTTACAGGGTAACATCCACATAAGTATAAAACTCTAAGTTCATTATCTTTGACCTGTCTTATTCATGTGAAATATGTTTTAACAGATATTAAATGTTGAAAAGAAAAGCATTTAACACTTACAGTCCTTAAAATATTGTCAAAAACATAAAATTGGTACTCTAGGGTTTGACATGTCCCAGATAGCAAATTATGTGTTTTTGACCTATTTAAAGAATTTTTAGTGTGTTTTTAAGCTTTTTAAGGTTGACTTTTGACCTTAAAACCTTTTACTGGATATCTCAAAATCGATTATATTTACAGAAATGGTAAATAGTGAAAAATCTTTGGGTCATAATGGACCTATCTGTAAGGGGCATAACCCAAAGAGATTTGACCTATTCGTAAGGGGCATAACCCCTGTTATCTGTTTCTGAAAAAAACATTACCTTTAACTCTCGAAACAAAGGTCCTACACCCATGGGGTATTTTGTAATGACATCGTGGACCAATGAAGTATTTTTCAAAGTCACATGAATTGATGATGAATGGTGAAGATCCTAGGTGTCTACGACTTACGGTTTCTGAGTTTTGGTGGCCAACCGACACCGGTTAATTTTGATAGGGGCATAACCCTACCAATGAGTCGTTGAATCTTTTCGATCCAAATGTAACGAAGAACCGGGGTCTGTTCCTGAACAAATTCCACCCTTTGGTTTTTTTCTACCTATTATGGTTATGGAATTTGAATGATAACAAGGTTTTTGGGTTTCGGAGGGATTACTCCGAACCGACAAAATATTTCGACTCACAGGGTGAGTTCCGGATAGGTATTCATGACACCGATACAAAGTGTGAACATGAAAGCGACACGTCTTACGGTTACGGAGGCTAACTTCGTCAAAGTTTGGCGGAACAAAAAGAATAATAATAATAATAATAATAATAATCAGAAGAAATACAGTAAGGTCTTTCCCTTTAGTAAAAGGAAAGACCTTAACTAGATTTGCCATTGCAAGCAATAGCGGATGGCACCCTTTCCCTATTGCCAAGCCAGCGGCAGCCATTTAGAAAATTTTTGCTGTTTCCATGGCAACGGCGGCCATTTTGAAAATTCGAAACTCGAAAGTCAAGTCTACATAAGTTAGGCAAAATTTGTTATAAGTTTCATTAAATTTAAAGCATTTTGAAGTTTTTCATAATTTTGCTGTTCCCATGGTAACGGCGGCCATTTTGAATATTCCAAAGTCAAACCCCCGCTGCAATTTTTTCCCTCCATAATCATATATACCATCATATACCATTTAATGTCTCTAGAATAAATTTAACATTAATGTTCTGGAATGTTCTGTGAAAATTCAAAGTTTTGACCTTTTTGCATCATTTCCATGGTAACAACAGATATTTTGGAAATTCAAACGCCAAATTCCACATCTTCCAATGTTGCTCATCGTTACTGTGAAGTTTCAAAAAATTTGGAGCATTTCCATATTTTGGAAATTTTTGGTGTAGTTTCCATGGCAACATAGTAGTTCCAATGAGTGCCAAAATCACCCAACACCTGTATATAGTGGGCACCTCCATTGTATTCAAATATAATGATTCTGAGTTAAAGCATATCCAAACAGTTCACCAAAAACAAAAACTGGATTTTTTCACATTTGTTCTGTTTCCATGGAAACGGCAGCCATCTTGAACCATTCCATGCTTCCTGCAACTCTGCACATGGGGGTCCTTAATATAGTAAAGTTCCATCAACTTTGGTACTTTAGATTTGAAGAAATCGCCTGGACAAAATGTGTTGCAAGAAAAATAATAATAAGAAAAAAAAGAAACGTAGAATAACAATACGTCACCCCAACTCCGTTGAGGGTGCCATAAGCAAGAAAAATAATAATAAGAAAAAAAAGAATCGTAGAATAACAATACGTCACCCCAACTCCGTTGAGGGTGCCATAATAAAAAAAAGAATCGTACAATAACAATATGTCACCCGACCTCCGTCAGGGTGACATAAAAATAATAAGAACTGAGCAAAAACAATAAGTCTCCAAACTTTGTTTGGGAGACTTAACAAACTTTGTTTGGGAGACTTAATAAATACTGTAGGTTGTTATCAGGGAACCAACTATCGCCCAAAATTTCGTCCCGTTAATGGTTCCTTTTAAAGCTCACTTTACTCTACGATATGGGTTTATTCAAATTGTTGACTTGCGACCGTATTCATCTGTTTTGTTAAATAATGTTTCAATCTTCGTGCAAATAATAATTTGGAGAGTCACTTATTTGATTAAAGCCTGGTTTTGGAACATTGAACTCAGTTGTTTTACCTAGTGAGTTTGATTGTCCATAAAAAAAATGCAGGAAAAAACAAAAAAGACCTCATGACTGAGCAACTAGAACATCACACAAACCTGGTGTGAAATAAGATTTATATGCTCAACTAAAAAACTTAGCTCTGATGATTGAAGTAAATCTATCCAGACAGTGCTTAAAATTAGAAATCAAACTTGTGTTTCATTTGATTTGTAAAATTATAAAACCATTACCTTGGTATCTTCTTGACATACAGATCCCGTGTTGTGCCAGGTGTGTGGTCTGGGCCCATGATTCGTACCATCTGACCTGTACTAACTGTGCCAGAGAAAACTCTCCCAAAAGCATAAAAGCGTCCTTTGTTCAATGCTGGTACCATCTTCGAAATATACAACATCAAAGGTCCTTCAGGATCACATGTTTTCATTGCTAAAATAGAATTTTGACATTGCCGTAAGAGAAGATGATTCAAAGCCCTTATAAGTTGTTTTTTTTTTTCTTTCTAAATAAAACAAAAGAGTTAACGTTGCAATGCCTCAGGTTGAGAATACAAAATAAAAACATCATTTATCTATTTTTAAATGCGATTTTTAATTATTATAGTATTACACTATCTGTTTTGAAATTGAGTCAGTCTGAAATAGACGTCCACATATATGGTTGACCAAGAAACACTGTACCTACCTACTGCTGCTTCGTCGTCTTGTGGGCCTTCATATAACAATTCTGTTCGGTACTTTTGAGCAGTTATGGGAGAAGGCAAATGAACTACGAACATTTCCAACAAAGCATCATCAACAGGCAGCCATTTCTTCATGACGGTTCTCATTAGGGTCTTGCCTTCGGTTTCTTTTTCCTCTGTTGATAATTTAACACCTATTTTGTCTACCAGTGTTAACAACTCCGCTTTATCCTGAGCTTTTGTCGAATGAAGAACCTATAAAAAATACAAATATAAACATATTGTCACCTTAAAGAAAAATGATGACATATTTCAAAATCTTCAACAATGTACATTTAAATGTATTCGAAGATGTAGAGTAAGTATCGAAATGTTCAATGAAAATATTATCACCCTGGTGTAAGAATATATATCAGGGCAAATTGGCTGAGTTCTCCAATATTACAGATCGTTCATGCATGGTACATAAGTATAATTTAATCACTTGATAGTGGCCTGGTGTCCTCGGGTACAATTTAAATTAGCGTCAAATATATGTCATATATGGAACTTTTCAATAGCAGATTCCGAAATGTTCATAGGGAAGGGAAGGGGTCCTTACTTATAGGAAGCCGCTCTAGTCAAGCTTAAGTGATTCCCTGAATAATCAACGAAACTTTTCAAACAAAAGGCTTCCCTGTCCCCTTAAATCCGCCTCTGCGTATTTCTGGTGTTTAAATTAATATCAATAATAAATTCAAAAAGTCTTGCTTACCTTGTATAAAGGTTCTACAACAAACTTGTTAAAACCTCGGACACAATTTTCCTCTTGTGTTTTGTACCATTTTTTCGTCTCTGGGTTGTAAAAATTATTACCCCATAACTTCGTCAACATCTTGTCTTCGCTGACACCAAACTTTTCAGCGTACATTTTTGCAAACCGTCGGAGGGTGAAACCCCAACGGTGCAAACCAGATCCAAAAGCAACATTACATAGTGTTGGATCGACCTATAACAAGAATTAAACAATTTAAAAGACGAGTATAACACGGATTGATTGATTGATTGAGCAAAGTGACTGTTTTTGACTGATTGATGTGACTTATTCATGAATACGAATCATTATGTTTTTTCATTGTTAAAAAAAAGGTTATCAGAAAGAAAACAAAAACTTCTAAGACTCCAAGATGTCAAAAAACAACGCGCGCTTTTTCCCTCGTTTCAGTCATTTAAATTTATTTTAAATAAGTACATGTTTATGAATTATTATCATTATTTACCATGATGTCTCCCATAGCGTCATCTGAGTATGTGGCCACCAAAACATTAAATCTCTCGACAACGCTCCTTAAACTTTGATAAAGTTCCTCTGGCTGCAACTGTGTTTCAAATACACATCTGTCTATCTTGTTAATCATCAAAACTGGTTTGATTCGCTCGCCTAAAGCTTGCCTCAACACTGTCTCCGTCTGTACACAGACACCTAAAAGTACAAAATGTATTAAATGTTTGAATGTTGTTTACTTAACGTTCAGTGGCAAATGTTTCAAGTATTATTAAGGAACTCGTATATAAAATTTTACGAAGTGACAAACAGATTTTCTAATAGATATGTTGGAAAGGAATTCTGCGTTTATTCTTAAAATTCAGTGTCTAATATGAGAGCTACAGTAAAAACCACCAGTGACAACTATTAGAGGTAAGTAAACAGTACTTTATCGTTAAAATTTTACAATTTTTTGTAGTAATAGGAAGTTAAATCAATTATCGGAGCATAATGTGAACTCACCACTAACACTGTCTACTACTACCAGTGCCCCGTCAGCTACTCTCAACGCCGCCGTCACTTCAGAGGAGAAATCCACGTGACCAGGAGAATCAATCAAATTGACGATGTATTCGTCATGTTCGTGAGACTCCTCCTTCTGGTGACTGGCGGGGAGGATCTTTGGATCGACTTCGTACAGTAAAGATACAGCACTGAAAATTGAAAAAAAGTTACCAGTTATTTATAAGAATAAATTGGTACAGAAATTCGGGGAGAGTGAAGGTGGAAATAACATTCCAAAACGTTCAATTAACAATAGGTTTATGATTGTTTTTGCATAAATGCTTTTTTGCATTTCCCCTAGCTTCAAACCAATACATTTCAACATCTTTGACCTCTTTAAATTTAATACTGATCCTTTTTCACAATCCCGAATTATCCCCCTCCCCCCCCCCCCAAAAATGAAAAGAAAAGATATAAGAAATTATATATAAAAAAAAACCAGCAACAAAAAAACACACACATTTTGTAGAACATACGTTATTAATAACAATATAACATAATTCAGTATTCATTTTCAACCAGTGGGTGTGTCTGTTGATTGAGACAATCCCCCCTTTTTCGTCCAGTAAAAGTATTGTAATATGTTTTAAAATTGTAAAAAAAAACAAGACTCAACCATTTAATAGGCTTTTAGAATCCCGTAATAAAGATAGTGACTTATAGCTGTTACAGTAGCTATTTTGTTATTTTCGTAATTTTATATATATATCTTCAGTCTAAGAAAAAAAATATTTGCTAGACAGCTTTTTTTTCTTCGTCTCTCGATAAATTAATATCAGGGTCAGATCCAGACATTTTAAAAAGGGGTTCCCAGCCTAGGAAAAATGTCGGTTCAAACCATTTATCCCCATTCAAATGCATTGTTTGTAAAAAAAAAAAGGGGGGGTTTCAATCCCCAGACCCCTCCCCCTTTTGAATCCGCCACTGGGTATGTAAACTAACAACTTACGTCGATTTGATTGTAATTCCCTTTTCCTGTTCATCTTTCCTTGTATCCATGGCACACTTGTCCCCTGCCTGGTGGGCTGCAATAAAGCCCGCTCGGGCAAGGAGGGAATCAGTGAGAGTGGTCTTGCCATGGTCAACATGTGCAATGACTGCCATGTTGCGGACATTATTTGGGCGGTCCATGGCCCCTCTTAATTGTTCTATGGTGAAGTTTACCTGTAAAAGGGCAAAGTGTTGCATTTCAAGTATATATTATTAAACTAATTTGACATTAACTTTTCAAATTTGCAAATTTTAATATAAGTTAAAGGATATTTAAATTTGAAATTGAGAAAGAATTTTCTGTAATGAAAGCTTCTTAGAAATTAATTTAAACGACTTACGGTATTTTAGATTGAAATTAAAAATTAAAAAAAAAAAAAAAAAAAAAGCAAAAACAAAATTGTTCCATCCTAAGTAAAGCCCGATATCCCTACCTTTTTCTGTTCTTTAGACCTTCTTTCTTATATACTTCGTTATTTTCTTTATTGAATAAATCATTAACAATCAGTGTTGAAAAAATAAATGTATTTATCTTTAAAATCATTAAACTGTTGTTTTTTAATTCAATTATTGCATCTTGAAATATTTATGCTATTGAAAAATCTATCATTCAATTTAAAAGTATATTCTCTTACCATTTTTCTTTATTCTATTCTCCTCTGAACTCGGCAACTAGGCCCTGGATGGGCTAAAATTTACTTTTCTCTCTTCAACGATAAGCTAAACGCTCACATTTCTGTAATGACATAAACCCGCCAAACGGTAGCTATTTATACCGTGTGTATTTCGCAATAAATTGAAATTGCACCATCAGTAGACATAGGTATTTCCCCCAATTCAGAAATTTAATGCATTCGAAACACTACTAGAATGTTCTTTCGTGGTAACGTAAATTATTTCGGAACGTATCTGTGGTTTACTTCAATTGACTCGCATCGTCTGCTTCTAAATTTAAAGAATGCGGCAATTATTGATTTCAAGTCTGTTTATTATTTTGTTGTATTCGTGAATTTAAAGTACAACGTAGTATCAATCCTTATGGGTGTTGTGTTAATGCAATAAATAGAGGAAAATATGTAAACATTTATACGTACATCGTATATCTAGGCACTAATCTAGTCGCTTAAAACATATACATTGTACTAAGTAATACCTTAAAATCTTAAAATAAAGGTATTTTTTGGTTCAGAGACAAGTTCGTGTGTCGTGTCTGCAAAATAACTTATGAATATTTTTATGAACTTCGAATTAGGGGTCGCTTGAGGATATAGAATCTCGATTACCTAAGTGGATAATTAACTATAATATGACCAATACAGCCATTTTAAAAAGAGGGGTTTCCAACCCAGAATAAAAAGGGGGGTCCAACTATATGTCCCCATTTAAATGAATTTATCTTCTAAAAAAGGGGTTCAAACCCCGGACCTCCCCTTTTTGGGTCCGCCACTGCAAAACATTTCTTTTTCAAGTAGACTGAATGGTTCTTTCTTTAATTTTCAGCCCATTACTTTTGTAAATGCCATTATGGTGTGTGAGACACGAACTCTCGTGTGTAATGTGCAGTTCAAAGCATGTTGGTTTGTGAGTTTTAAATGTACACAATTTTTTCAGAGCATCCGGCTGTGAACATGGTGAAATAGATTTGAATTAATGTTCAGCGAAAAATATCACAGGCATATAGATGATATATTTATAGATTTAGTAAATTTTAATAGTCCTAACTAAAAAAAAATGTCTCTCTTTATCTCGTGCAAATTCGATTCGTACACAATGAAATATTTTACAGAGGCGGATTTAGAGGGGGGCCCAGGGGGCCCGGGCCCCCCCTTTTTGGGAAAAAATTTGGTTGCTTATATAGGGAATCATTGAAGCGTGACTGGAGCGGGCCCCCTCTTAGGTCAGTCAGTGGGCCCCCACTTATGAAAATTTCTGAATCCGCCACTGTTTTAGAATACATTAATTTTATGCACTTTGCAATAATTTGCAGGGCTTTAAATTCAGTTTTTAGTGAAATTATCTCAAAGTTATCAAGATTTCAAGATTTATTGATAACGCTCAGACACATAAATGTGTAACATGAGGTCAAAGTATAATACATAAACAATTGAATGACGAAATGAGCATGCAGTACTATCTAAAGACACATAGAAATACATTTGTAAATATTTTAGAATAAACAAGCAATTTTCTTAATAAAAAATGACAATCGTTTGTAGACTTCCATATTACATATGGACAATAATCCTTCCATTTTAACATGTTTAATGTATTGTGGATTAATAGTATAATATCTAGGTAAGTGTTATCAAGGAGCCCGGGGACTAACTGAGGGGTCTAAGTACATAAACTTTAGTTAACAGTGTAATTGTTAAAGAATACAACAAGTCACTTCTGAGAATTGTAATAATCTACCAGCTACACGGGTGTCATTCGGTTTAACGAGAGAAATGATCGTGAAAGAATATCTAACGGCGGTCAAGTATTGAGAGGCGATCGTGAAAGCTCTGGTAACGGATCGTGAAAGACATTTAATGTAAATTCTAGTTCAGAATCTTTGAAAAAATAGCTTAATTTTCAAAACGCGGAACAAATCCGAACAAAAAAATATGTCTGTCAAAATGGTTTAACTTCCTCAACATAACCGTGAAATAAGATAAAGATAAGGATGAACATTAAAGCTATTGGTTTGTTTATTCAACGCTTTACCTCGAAAGTTTAAAAAAACAACTAAAAACGTGTCTAAATAAGTGTGAAAGATTCAGCTCTGAGAATCGGTCAAGTGCAATTCAGAAAGACCGACACAATTTAGCCAATAATATGGATATGCAACGTTTAAACCAAAATGATATCCATCAAACAAAAAATTACAGCAAAACAGCATCTTTCATGGGTAATTTGAGATTGAACGATAACCAACATTTTGTGCAACAGTTCTTTCTTAAGTTCTTTATACACAACGCAGATGTGGCTTGATTTAACTATATACTGCAGATTATAGAATACCAAATCGCAAATGCTGTAATGTCTCGTCTTCTTTACATATGATTGTAAATTTGTTGAACGTCTATAATATCAAGGGTTTTCATAGAAGTGTCAAATGCGTTCATAAAAAGAGTTCAAGGTTATATGAACCATGCCATACTGATCTCTACAAATATCCCGTACACCAAATAAATATGTTCCGATCCTTACAGTGCCTTAGAAACTGACAAATGTAAAAGTTATGCTTGGCCAATTAATTCGGAACATAAGGTCAAAAGTATATGAACCCTGACCGACAGCCAGACATAGACATCTTACTATTATTCAATATATCAAATACAATTGACGTCATCATGGTCATATATGAAACATGCAGACAGACATGTACACCATACACGAATTACCTTGGCGCTATAGCATACTGGTTTATATCCAAAAGCTAAACAACATAAAACAAACATTGCCCAATGATGCATGATAATGAGTTCGATGTTATTTAAAACCTTGCAGAAGTCGAAAATCTACACCTTACAATCATAACAACAGACAGTTATCCTTTTTGAATTTTCCTCGGAGTTCAGTATTTTTGTGATTTTACTTATCCTAAAGCTTAACAAATCCGCGATACGGAATTGACCACAACAATGAATCTTCATCCATGAAATGAGGCAAATTCGGGGTCAGGTGAATCCTGTCTGACGAACATGTAGTTTATAGGATCCAATATACAAAATGTGGGTATCCTATAAATCGTGATAAGTGAGTACTTCACATGACAATAAAAAGCCTCATTCTCACAATCATCCAACTATTTTACATTTCATTTTCTGAAACTATTAATACTTTGAAATGCTTTTAAAAACCTATTGAGGATGTTGACCTATCTAGCTTTTCTCAATACCAATAACAAGTATTAATTATGATATAATTGAAGAATGATTTGAACGTTTTCGTAGCATCAGATCTTTCACGATCCTTTTCACGATCTTTAAAAATGCGGTACGTGATCTTTCTCGATCCAAAAAAATCAATTTTTGTGTAAATAGTTCTTTATTTACCAAGTTTCAGATTATGTTTATACAAAATAACTATGAGAACTATTTGATTAATTCAAATAGAGTGCCCTTATTCGGATAAAAGTAGTTTTTCTAGTCGAATTTGTGAAAAAAATCATGTTCGTTTACATTTTTTATGTCATTGAAATGTCGAGAAGCAATCTGCCTTTTGTTGTTTTGTAATAACTATGTACTTTTAAAACTGGATATTCTAACCATTGATCATAATGTTGAACCATTTTGACCAGGGCCGTAACTACCTATGAGGCAGGGGAGGCAGGGGAGGCAACTGCCTCCCCTGAATTTTCTACACCAAATTTTTTTTTAAAGTAATAAAATGAAATATTGACAATAATTATGTACACGAAGAACTTGAATTTATATTATAAACAACACAAGTTTACAGTTTTAACAGTGTTATCATGATACGTGATATATCTGTCATTTTCGGGATTTTTTACCGAAAGTGAACCGTTTCAGTATTTTATTTTTGTGTGGCCGTCCGTCTGTTATTCAGTATTCATACGAGAACACATATGAAACTTTGCTTTCGACAATTTTGAATAAATCTTAACTATTCACATTTATTTAGGGGCTCCATTAAGCAGAGGAAGTCCCCTTCCTATTGTGAATGTTTTATGATATTGGAAATTCGTTACCGGCTGAATCAGCTGTTGTGTCATTTTTTTAATGTCTCCCAGGCGATCGTACGAGAACGTTATGGTCAATGCCATAGTAGTTAAACACTCCCATTCGTTGAAGCAGAGACTTCCTAAACTAAGTGTATACTAGTTTAGAAAGTTTTGGTTGTAGTTATATACATTTCTGTTCAGCTTTCAACAATATTAAAATTCAAAGTCCTCGACAAAAAAAATATCTTATTTCCTATGATCTTGCTTTATATGTTTTTTTTAACTTACCAGTTTGATTTCTAACAAAAATATGTTTAAATACAGATAATAATTGTTTGTATAAAAAATTGCTTCAAGGATCCAGCAATTACTGATGTTTTTTAAAGTAAGGAAATCAAAGGAAAACGGGTGATTTTTAGCCATATTGAGAACAAAATCCGCGGTCACAATGTATTTAATGTTAATAATTATAGGTCAAAATACGGCCTTCAAAACGGAGCCTTGGCTTACCCCGAACAGCAATCTCAGTTTTTTTGCATAAAAATTGTTTCCAGGTTCAAGCAATACTGATGTTTTTTAGAGTAAGGAAATCAAAGGAAAACGGGTCATTTTTAGCCATTTTACTTGGAGAAAAAAAATCGGCGGGGGCTGCGCCCCAACCCCCTCTCTATCTTGGGGCCTCAATTGGCGGCCCTCAAACCCCTGCCTCCCCTGAATTCGAACCCTAGTTACGGCCCTGTTGACAGACAGTTTTATTTTGTCGTTAATTTGTCTGTGTAATAAATTAAATTAAAATATTTATTGACCTTTCATATGTCTTTTCGATTAAATGTCTTTCACGATCCGTTACCAGAACTTTCACGATCGTCTCTCAATACTTGACCGCCGTTAGGCAGCAACCATTTGATTTTCTGGGGGGGGCTATGGTTTTTTTTCTGAGACAAACTTTTTTTTTCACTGAGCAAAGAAAACTTGTAATTTTTTTCAGGGCAAATCAAAAACAAATAATTTTTTTCACCATCCATTGAAAACAATTTATTTTTTTTGTCACATCACTGCATAGCATCTTTCACATAGACAGCATGGCTCTTTGTGTATGTAGGGGGAGGAATTGGTTTTGGCTGTTTTGTGATACCATTTCCTGTTGTATGGTACTCTTGGAGCCCATCATACAAGTACCAAGTGTTTTGGATCCTGATGGAGCTGGTGAAATGTCCACCATTTCCATATGTAATGGCTTGGATGGTATATCTGAAAAGGTAAGGTTTTCCACACTTTAATATTTAATACAATGTGCACCAGGAGAAGAACTTCTTTTTAATACATTAAAGCAAGTGTGATTTTTATCAAATAATTACACTTCATTCTTTTGAGTTCATTTTTGTTGTATTTGAGTAATGTGTCAACTTGTATGAGGTACCCAATAAAATCTTCATTTTTAATACCTTGTAGTCAGACATATGAAAATCATTTGCTGATATAAAAGGATAGTATATAAAAATGAATTTTGATAGTTGTACAATAAAACATTTGTAGAATGTAAATACATGAAGATCATTTTGAATTTAACAATAGGCAATCCTTTTACCATTCTTTCATGAAAATAAATATGTCTTCAAATACACTTTGAAGTTATAAAAGTATTAACTAGTCTTTATTATTCTTTCCAAGACTCTTGGCATGGGCAGTCCCAGTTGGTCTCTTACCTCTTTGACATGTTCAACCAAATCCAAACTATTATCATGATTGTTATACATTATAATTCTGAAATTACCTTGTGTTAGCAAGAGCAATCTGATCCGGCATCTGTGTCCATCTGCAAAATCCTACATCTAATGGCAATATAAGAGGACTGCCATTGACAAATACTCTAGGAGATGATGAACTGCTTCCTGTGCACCTATTTAAGTGTAATATACATTATCAAACAACAAGTTGTATTCTTTATACCGTTTATACTCTGGTATCTTTAAATTTATTTGGTGACTTTTTAAATTCTAAAATCGTTAAAATGACACAGTACACTTTAATGCATTTTTTATTCAATGTTTGAATACTCTTCTAATATCATCTATACATCGCTTTTAGCAGCCCATAATATTAAGTGAATTTTGTCACTTTCAAGATCTGTACTTTCTTTTTTTTCCGTTTATACTGAATATTTCATTGTAATAATTTGTTTTGTTACAAATTTTTCAATATCAAAAACATATTTTTTAACATTTGACAAAATAAAACTTGTATTAAATTTACATGTGTTGTAAAATAACATTACCTATCATTTGTTTGTAAATCTAGATTGTTACATGGACGGTTCATTGAGTTTTCAAGCCAAAGTGTAATTCC
This sequence comes from Mytilus galloprovincialis, assembly GCF_965363235.1. NCBI lineage: Eukaryota > Metazoa > Mollusca > Bivalvia > Mytilida > Mytilidae > Mytilus > Mytilus galloprovincialis. Next base: position 27,493,375 of record NC_134847.1, on the reverse strand, counting down.
TTCCTCGAGAGTTCTAGCCTGCTCACTGAAATAAAAAAAATTAATGATAGGTGGTGAAACATTACTGTAGCATAATCTAAATTAATAAGGGACAGCATTATTACAACTAGTTCCTGATCTATCAAATAAGAGCCCATATTTGTAGTTTCATATTTATAAGGTATATGTAGTACTCGATAGCACCAGGCAAATATCATTTTCTTGTGTCAAAATATATTTTATATTTATATTATGTATAGTTGTTCAAGAAAAGGAATACCACACCAAGCAGTAATAGACATATTTCTTCTAGAGCTATGAAGTTGAACACTTGCTTTTTGCATTGTTGATATGCCCATATGTTCTTTATATTTATAAAGGAAAGACATCATATGGATGTTTTAATACCTGTGAAAATATTTAACGGATTTGAATATGCAAGTTCAACAAAGTATATAAAAATGAAATAAATTAAACTTACTCAAAGCAAACCATTCTTGATCTTCTCAGGTTAACTGGTGTCCTGCAGGATGGATTGCTGCATTTGATGGTGTACACTGTTTCTGTGTCACTCATTTTGTTGAAGAAAAAATCATTTTCTCCACCCCACATATTCCAAGTTTTTATTAAGCCAGATGTAGTTGATTGGTTTGGAAACTGCTTTATCCACTGAAATTTACCCTCAGCGAATTTTGAATCTTTGAACAACAAATGTATCTGATGTAACAAATTATAAATTTTATTCTTGCTGAGTCTGAATGTTTCCACTATATCAGGTCTGTGTGTTAAAAGAACATGACAGCAAAATAGCATGTTGTCCACAGTGCAAGTGTTTGTCATGTCATTGCCTTTAAATGTTCCATTCCAAGGTAAAGCTTTTATTGGAGAGGATGTCTTAATTTGAAGTTTGAGTGTACCAGTTACGACAGAAAAAAGTTCATCTGTATTCATTTTCTGAAGCTTTTTTGATGATTGTTTTAATTTTCGTACATATAATTTCTCTGCTTCGCGGCGGACAACTGCAAACAGATCAAGTCCAGTATACTTTTCACAGAATTCATCCAGTTGACTCGAAATTTTTTCCCATGTTTCATTTTTATCTTTGACTGAGACCTGGTCACAAGTGGAGGTCACTGCGACATTTGGTTCACCTTGTGCATCTACCAGTTTCTGCAGCTGAACAATTGGACAAAACATATTTGGCATGTCTGCACTATTTTGTTTCTGTTCTTCGGGTATTTCATTTAGTTTAAAATAATGCCAGGAACCATCATCCTCTAAAGTTTCATAATTAGGCACTGGAGCAGGTATCCTATTAATCTGTACAGGAGTTCTGAAATTCTGATCATTTCGAATGCCTTCAACACCATTTTTGTATCTTATAAAATGAAGGCTAAATTGGTTCTCTAAAAATTTATAGTAATGATTCCCAGCACATTTGGTCATTGCTTTTTCTGAACTACATGCCATTAGCTTCTCAGCATATTTCTGATCAAAATAAAAATGTTGATACACACCCTGCTTATCAGCAACTCGGGAATTAATTGTAGTAAACATGCATGGTGTTCCCTCGTACCTATGGGAGACAGTTTGAGCACAACTTACTGCAGTTGCTACCTCTTGGTTCTCTTGTGCTTTTTTGAAATCTGATGTTTTCATCTGGAGAATTTTATCTTCTGTGTAGGTTTCAAACAAGCTTTTTTGATCAATATCAACGAATCTGCCATCTCCTAACGCATCATTCAAGCAACTCATAACTTGCTCAACCTTATGAGTTTTTGAGTCCCTAGGGGCGTAGTGAAATCTAGCTAGCAAGTCAAGATCATTTATGAGGAAAGACTCAGTAAGTCTGTTGCGGACCATCCTCTCACTAGTTCCTACCCCAGGACCTGCATCAGTGGTTTGAAAGTCACATGGTCTATGAGCTGGTGCAAGGGCTGTTACTTCCTTTAGGATCAGTTCAACAAGAACATGCAGTTCTTTAAACATCTTAGAACATTCCTGCTCAGTAAGATTTACACGGGATATTTTGTATTCAACATGTTGCAATTGATATAACAGTTCTTTACATGAGTCAATGAGACTCACTACTTGTTCGTGTTTACTTTCTTTTAACTTTGTTGTTGTATGCAATATTCTAGTTATCAAAACAGATAGTCGAGTTTTCTCTCTTTCCAAAAAGTCACCTCCTTCTGAACATTTTATGTAGTCTTTTTCAATGTTCATCAATTCGAATTGCTTCAATGAGTCTTTCAAAAATATCAAATTTGTGAGAACATCTCTTGTCTCTTGTAAGCCACTTTTCGGTATGTTATGTGCTTCCGAAAACACCAGCCTATCCATGTAAGCATCGTTCGCCCAATTTGTTGCTGAGCTACTATATACTAATTTAGGTTTACATGTGACAGACACAGTAACATTCTTCACAGAAAAAGTGTCCCGTCCTTTCACATTATTCTCCTCCATGTCATGTATGATAAGATTAACTCCTGGGGCAATATAACCACACTTTTCTGGAAAATCATATGATGGAAGCTCCAACTTCTCCTGTTCAATTAGCAAAGGTTTATTTTTCGGTCTTGAAAAACCTTCTGCAGTACCGCATCTCAAATATGCTTTATCATCAAAACATCTTCTTAGAGTATATCCATCAAGTGTCTGTTTTGATTTTTCAGCAAAGAAAAATCTTGTGTAGTTCTTTATGTGAGCCCTATTATAGTGTATATTCATATGAGTATCAACAAAGTTCTTCTTTGGTTTTCTATGAGAAAACAATCCTCTACCTCTGTGCTGCTTACTTTGCATTGACCTTTTATTCTTTGCAACACCCCATGACCTTACTGTTTCATAAGACTTGATAATTTTCTGTCCATTTTCTTTGAGCCACTTGTTTGCTATTGCACGCATCTCCCTCCTTTGGATTCTTTTCTCCATAAATGGAGCCCCTGTCCTTGTCTTATGTGCTACTAATTGTTCTTGAAGAGCCTCATACACAGCAAGTTCAGCTCTGCGATCAATTCTAAAATTACCCTTACCCTTTCCAGCTTGGGAGAAGAGCGAGTCTTTCCATAATTTCATTTGTCTATGTACTGTTCTCTTGATGAATTTGCCTTTCGAATTTTTCAAACGTTCTAATTGTTCCTTCCTGTTTGACAAATTTTGTTTTAGATCATCTTTCAACCCGTTGTGCAAGTTTTTGTTCTTCTCTAAATATTCTTCCTCCCTATTTAACAATGACTCGATATGTTCAACTGTGTTTTTCCATGTATTTGTTGCTTCAACTTCTGCCTTTTCCTTTTCACGTTCTAGATTTTGACAGGCTTGGAGTACATTTGACTTAATTGCTAATATAACATCTTCACGAATACCAAGTTTATTACTGATTGAAGTTATGGAATTGTCAAAAGTCAGCATTGTTATTGCAACTGCTCTGTCTCGTTGACCATTAAATAGTTTCATAAGATATGGAAATTGTTGCGACAACTTGTCAAGCTCTTTTTCCTTTTTTTTGTTAAATATTTCACCAAGAGCCTTGAACATTCTGTAGTGCGATTCCGAACCAGACTTTTCCAGCAAAAGAAGATGTCTTGAGTTTTCTACATTCACAATCATACATGGAATACCAGATGACTCTCTTAATATTGCATCAACAAATGATTGCCGTTTATTGTTCATATTCCCAACAGAACTATCATTCAACATCCCAACGTACTCTTCAAATGCTTGGTCAAATGGCATATAATTAACAACCATTAATTCACATAACAAATTGAGTTTGCTTCTGATCTTTTGTTTGGAGTCTTCTGATTGTGATTTTTCTATTTTTTTTTTGCAAGTGTGTTATGCAATCCTCTGGATTCAGTAGGCAACTAGAGAGCTGAAAACACTGTCCTATTCTTGTTGTTTCCCTCAGCAATGTTCTTCCTTCATTGTTCATTCTGAAAAAAAATAATTCTTTATTACACTATCATTTTGGACATATTATAATACAAGAATAAAATATTTATGTTTTATGAGTATTTATCTGAACATATTTAGCTGAACAATAGTTTCTTGTAGATGGGGACCAGCTGTCAAAATGGTGTTCAATGTTTATATATTCAATTTGGTCAGAATAATCTTTGGTTGTCATACATATTAATGATTTCAATACTAGTATACTAGAACTTATGTATGTACAGCAAATTACTGTCATTATTACAGGCTTATATATTCTTATTTAAACTTTTCCATAAATTATTTTCTGATATCAATGTGACAAAACAGAGTAATTTAGGACTCACTCATGAGTTGCCAACTATGTATTTTGGTAGGACAGACAGACGGACAGACGGAATATACTGATCGTGTTTTGTATCTCAAAACTTGTTTCCAAACTTTCAAGAGATTATTGTGGATTGCTGACAACCAATAAAAAGGACACAAAAATTTAGTTATGGCGCATGTGAACCTTTACTCCAGATTGGCTTCTTGTATTAAAATGCAAATACCTTCTATCATTTAATATAGCCTGGTCAGCTGTTTTAATACTGTAATCTATCTTTTCAAACTTTTAATTCCATAGTATGTATCTAAAATAATAAAATAATAATTTTATATTTAGAAATGCAATATTATAAATGCGTGCTATAAATGGCCAAGATGAAAATGAACACAACACATATAAAATCATCATGTCGAAGTCAAATAACAAGACCAATTACATGCCTTGACCTGTGTCACTATTCCCCCATCCACCTGCTGCTAACCCCCTCATAGCCAAGAATAATTTCCTATATGGGTCACTAATAAACTGACCAAAAAATGTGTAGCAAACATTTCGAACCGATGATCAGCAATATCAAAATCCTACTAAAAATGCATGTATATGTTGTGTGTGTGTGTGGGGGGGGGGGAGGATTTTGAAATATAAATAAAAACCAACATCTATAAATCATATATCCTGTCCTGATATAATTCCCCTCTATCCAACAATAGATTTTTAACTGAAATATAAAATTTCTATCTTATATTTCAGAATATAGAACTTTCTGTTCTTTGGTGTTGAGTTGCCTCCCTTTAACCTAACAGCATCCCATGTTTTTTTATAACTTTTCAAAATTGTTTTTTATAAACCATATTACTATCAATTCCTAAATAGGATTTCTCCGGTAGCAAAGCACTGAGCTTTATATCTTCATTTAAAAAAGTGTTTAATATGTAGATAGTGGATTAACCGAATTTAAATAATAAGTTCTCCCTTTTAAGCTGCTGAAGCAGTGTATGTTGATATTCACCACTCAGGTATGTTTGTGTATTTTAATATTGAAATACAATAATGTTTGTGGACAGATAATCTAAAGAGTATTTTATAGTTCCATATATCATGTATATCTGTAGAAGCAACCATATTTTATTCACATATATGGTTTATGTCCGTTCAGAACATGAATGTTCTTTGCATGTAAACATTGTCATGTGTGTGCATCAGCTGCATTACATGAGTTGTGGAACCCTATTATTATAAATTTATCACATACATGTTTCCACAAAACCATAAAATAAAACTTCAAATCATATATTCTGTGCACATATCATTGTTACTAATGTAAACATTATACAGGAAATAGCAAAGGGACATAATTTATTAAAAGGGACCTTATATTTTACAAATCATCTTGCATATAATGTAAAAAAAAAATCAAAAGTTTTCCAAATGTTGTGACTTTGATTAAAATTGCTACCTAATAATATTGCAAACAGTATAAATTATGAAAAAAATACCTCTTGTATGCAAAAAAGGTTATTCATAAATACGTATCAGTGTAAAAACCAACAAAATTTCTATTTATTTTATTAAATTCTAGATGGATTCATCAGAAGAGCCAACTTTAAGTCTTCTCCAGTGGTTGGAAAATTTAGACCTGGAGGAGTATCATGATAAACTTCTGAATCTTGGAGTAAAAAAAGTGAAGCATGTAAAAGAATGCAACAGGGACCATCTGACTAAAATAGGAATGTTAGAATTGGAAATTGAAAGATTTCTGAAATGTGCTAGTAGAAAAGAAGAAGATCAAACTACCTTTGCCCATACATCTGCTCAAGAAAAAGTCACACTGAAAATTCATATGCCATCCTCATCTTTTGGTCAGTCAAGATTAGATGTTTCTGAAGACAGTTTAAAGAAAGAATATTTCGATTTATGGTATACAAACCCTCAAAACTTTAAGCAGAGAAGTTCTAATAGTTTCATTCTTAATATGTGCGCCAGTGCACGGTGGCAATTTGCAAGTAAAAGAAAACTTATCGATTGGGCAAGAAAGGAAAGAGACTTTAGATGGAACATAATGCTAGCTTTTGCGAATGAGGAGGAAGTTGCCACAGAATCTTTATATTTCAAAGACCAATGTATAAGATCTCGGATAACAAAACTGAAAAGTGAGTATAAGGATTTTTTGCTATTAACTGAACTGGACTCAGTTAAAGAAACCAAATATGCCAGAGTTCTGCAAAGCTTTGAGGAGGCAAAGGATCTTAAAAATTTATTTGAATTGGCTGAAGAAAAGTTACAGGAAAGATATCAACAAGTGGTGAAGAAGGCTGGAGGCACAGAAGAAGAAGAATTCATAAAAAAAATGAGAAGGGTGGGACAGGAGTTATCAGGAGAGGTAGAGGCTTTTTTTGGAAGAGTGCTGAGGGTGAACGAAAAATATGTGCGTGTTTTAGGGGACAACATAGTGTTAAAGCAAAAAGAGAAGAAGAGAAAGCAAAAACAAAATAAAAGAAAGACTGAGAGTCGAACAAGAGCTGCAAAGAAAATGTGCCTCTCAAAAGGTAGTACTAGTAGTTTGGCAACAGACGAAAAGCAGCCTACTTTGTTGAGAAGTTTCACATTGCAACCACGTATACCATCCCCGGCGCCTTTCTATCCTGCTCCATTAATACCTTGCAGACTGTGGAAGCAACTATAAACTTAGCCTGCCAATTTTGAATATGTTCTATGTTCCAGATTTATTTTGTTTGTTTTTGATTGCTATCCATGCTGTAAATTGAGTTGCGCGAGACATCTAGTCAAGATGAACATCTTTAGTTTAAAATAAATATTTGATTGAAAGTTTGTCATGAATATGTATCATTTATACACCCCTTATAATTGAGGTATGGCTTTTCAATTCAATTTCATTTTATAAACTTGCAAGGACATTTTTCAGTGAATTTTAGTATATAATTCTGTTTAAAGAAAAGGGACTATCTGCAGTGTATCCTTTGGTATGAAGGTACCGTCATCGTTGGTGTAAGAATGATTAAAACCCTTTGGTGATATTTTATCCTCATTGGATTGTTGTATCTTTTACTTAATATTCACCATTTTTTTTAATTAGTCATATATAATTTTGCCTTTGTGTTGCAGAATGCTGAATAGTTTAATATAGTTGAACTTCAAACTTAATACTACATAAACATAGGAAAATGTGGTGTGAGTGCCAATGAGACAACTCTCCATCCAAATAACAATTTATAAAAGTAAATCATTATAGGTCAATGTACGGCCTTCAACACGGAGCCTTGGCCCACACAGAACAACAAGCTAGAAAGGGTCCCAAAATTAATACTAGTGTAAAACCATTCAAACGGGAAAACCAACAGTCTACATGCATGAAACTTCTTCTCAAAATCCCAGGTAGATGACTATTGTGTTGCTGATATTAAAAATCATAAGACATTTTATGCTTATAGTGATACTATATAGGTTTGATGCAACTACATATGCTATATTAAAGTTGATTAAATACTAGAAACAAACCTTGTACTCCTTCGTCACTTCTCAAGTCAGGGTTCTTTCTTCTCTTTCAGTTGGTAAAAATACACGTTGTCCAACTTTTTTTTTCATGTTTTGAATAGTCAACAATTTATTTTTTTTGTCATTTTTTTAGAACAAACTTTTTTTTTTTCTTCAGTGATGTGACAAATTATTTTTTTCAACATTTTCCAGAAACAAACTTTTTTTTCCAAAAAAAACCATAGCCCCCCCCAGAAAATCAAATGGTTGCTGCCTTAGATATTCCTTCACGATCATTTCTCTCGTTAAACCGAATGACACCCGTGAGCTAGCTGATTGTCAGATAGTTTCAAGCTATTTGACAAACTAAATGGACTTTTACACAATTCTCTTGTCGGAAACTTCAGACCGGCATATTAAATCTGAGACTATCGTTTTTAATTCATGATTTCAATTTTGCATTTCAAAATTACTATTCATGGGCCAATACTGCACGAAAACGGACCAGACTTGAAAAAAAAAAAGAATATAGAGATTCAGAATAATGGTTACATGTATATAATCCTTAGTTATCATGATAATTGGAAAAATGATAAGTTAAAAAATTTTTATAGTGTAAAACAAAATGTAACATTTATTTTGTATCATTACATGGCGATGATTATGTTTTGGCTAATAATCGGTAATCTGAATGATGAATCAATGATCCAAAAATCTCGAGCCAAAAATATTTTTTTTGGCTAATAATCGGTAATCTGAACCGGGATGAAATACGTTGAAGTTTCACTTTTCACTATTCATGATTCAAAAATCTCAGAGCCAAAACTATGGTGAAAGTGAAATGTTATCTAACGGAAAAGACCGAATGCACACGAACATCGATATCGATCGTGCAAACTGGGTCATCAACTCGTGATCAAGCCGGTAAACAGGATACACAGGTAAACTGCAGTCGTTTCTTGAGACAGTTTGTCAGGTTCGTATGAAACATGTAGAGTATTTCTTATTTCTTTTGTGACACAATATTCGCGATTTAAACACTTTAGTAGTCTGATCTTTCAGGCGTACTTGTCTTTTAAATGTCCTAAATTATGAACCAGGTCATGATCGTCAATTTTTTTCTATTGAATCATTGTTTTTACTAAGGGACGGTGCAATATTTATCAAGCAGGGGGGACCAATGCAAATCGCAAAACCTGTTTGGAAAAAAGTATTGTCCCATGCTGATGTGATAGGAAAAAAAGTTATGTCCCATGACCTCTATTCATTAAAAAAGTATGTGTCCCATGAATATCATGAATATATTGAGTGAATAAAAACACAATCTGTACCTTAAATAACTTAAAGCAACAATATTTATTGTGATATAAATGTTTTTGACAATCATTTTAACATTTTCGACTAGTCTTGACCTTCAAATTTAGTTTTGACTGGTGTAAATCAGCCCATCTAACTAAATTAAATATTGATCTTACAAAATTCAAGCTTATTAGGTAGTTTGATTTATTGCTGTGAAATGAAAGAATTTAATTTTACAATAGGTAAAAATAAAAATTATTTATATATATAAATTCAGATAGGCATCTTTAATTTTTTTTATAACTTTTTCAAATCAACTTGGATTTTCATCAAACTATGCAGCTATCTTAGATATATATTAAGCTTACTGAATCCCATGTCATTTAGTTTTTTGTTGTATTGCTGTAAAATTTAAGAATTAAAGTAATCTTGGTAAAAAAAAGCTAGGATTTGCAATTAAGATAGGCATCTTTAATTTTTTTAATAACTTTTTCAAATCAACTTGGATTTGCATCAAAATATGCAGCTATCTTAGAGATATATTAAGCTTACTGAATCTTAGGTCATTTTGTTTTTTGTTGTATTGCTGTCAAATTTAAGAATTAGATAAATCTAGGTCAAAAAAGCTAGAATTTGCAGTTCGAACAAAATAGAGATAGTACACTTTACAATTTAATTGTTAAATTTGACAGCAATACAACAAAAAACAAAAATGACCTGGGATTCAGTAAGCTTAATATATATCAAAGATAGCTGCTTTGTTTGATGAAAATCCAAGTTGATTTGAAAAAGTTATTAAAATAATTAAAGTGTATCATCTCTATTTTGTTCGAAATGCAAATTCTAGCTTTTTTTACCTAGATTAATTTAATTCTTGAATTTGACAGCAATACAACAAAAAACAAAATGACCTGGGATTCAGTAAGCTTAATATATATCTAAGATAGCTGCATAGTTTGATGAAAATCCAAGTTGTTTTGAAAAAGTTATTAAAAAAATTAAAGTATACTATCTCTATTTTGTCTGAATTGCAATTTAAATCCTAGCTTTTTTTACCAAGATTACTGTAATTCTTAAATTTTACAGCAATACAACAAAAAACTAAATGACATGGGATTCAGTAAGCTTAATATATATCAAAGATAGCTGCATAGTTTGATGAAAATCCAAGTTGATTTGAAAAAGTTATTAAAATAATTAAAGTGTACTATCTCTATTTTGTTCGAAATGCAAATTCTAGCTTTTTTTACCTAGATTAATTTAATTCTTGAATTTGACAGCAATACAACAAAAATCAAAATGACCTGGGATTCAGTAAGCTTAATATATATCTAAGATAGCTGCACAGTTTGATGAAAATCCAAGTTGATTTGAAAAAGTTATAAAAAAAATTAAAGATGCCTATCTGAATTTATATAATAATTTTTATTTTTACCTATTGTAAAATTAAATTCTTTCATTTCACAGCAATAAATCAAACTACCTAATAAGCTTGAATTTTGTAAGATCAATATTTATTTTAGTTAGATGGGCTGATTTACACCAGTCAAAACTAAAATTGTTTATCATATTCTGTTTCTGTTTGGATGATTCTTGTGTGTATTTTTGGGCTAATTAAAATAAAATGTTTACTACTTAAGCATTTGAAAAAAGTGTATGTCCCATGCATTAAGATAATGAAAAATCATCAGGTCCCACTACTTTGCACGTTGAAAAATGTACATGTCCCCTTACCATTTGCACCGGTCCCCCCTGCTTGATAAATAATGCACCGTCCCTAAACATGCTAAAGGACGAGATATTATTTAAAAGATATTGTCACTTTCTCCTATTTTGAAATTGTAAAGCGTTACAAAGTTGCAAATATTGAAAGATGCCTTCTTAAAAAATGAATTAAATCTCGGGAGTTTTTTTGTGATCATTCTTTAAAAAAGGGGGGGGGGCGAAAAAGGAGTGGTATACATATCGGTATCACTATATATATATATATATATAATGCAACTGATACATTTTGTTGATCTTACATTTTTTTAAGTTAATTTACTCTAATTCTGTATGATTTGTGTATTGAGATTAATACCTTTTAAATAATGACACTCCATGTCAATGCCCCCCCCCCCCAAAAAAAAATGGGTTTAAACTTCTACAGAAAAGAGAATGATATTCATTTATATATGGGCCAATATCAACATTGGCTGTTTATTAAAGAAATGAATAAAAACATTAAAATGGGAAAATGGGTATATAGAATAGAATGCTATGGGCAAAATTTATAAAAAATAGAGAAAAAAAAGACTTAAAAACCCAATGAATACATATGAGTTGAAGAACACCTCCCTCTCCTAAAAAAAAATCCAGACCATTATGATGATCATAATATTTTATAAACCATTTATCATGTTTATAAATGGAACTGCTTTTTTTCTTTAAAAGAAGCATGTTAATAAAATGAATGTGAAACTGAGGTGAAAAGAGGTTTGGAGGGGCAAAGTTGGCAATTGACCCCTAACAAAATCTCCAAAACTTTTTAAAAACACTTTTTGGTATGAAAAAAAATAAAGTGGAAACTGACTTTACTTCCTTGCTCCATCCAGTTGTATCCTTCAATACTTTTACTAGGATATAAAAGTTTTTCTATATATAATAATCTGGACATATATCTTACTGCAAATAATTCCTGATGCATACATGTACCTCTTTACATTTCAGATACACTCTTAACTATTAAAGATGCCAACATTAGTTTACTTTCAAGTTAGAGGTAGGTATATATATTTAGCTATGGTTTCATTTTTTCTTATTTAGGTTATTAAAATAACAAACATCAAACAAGGTAAAATTGATGATAAACATGAGAGTTCTCTGGTAAAACTGATAATAAAAATGGTAGTTCTCTGGTAAAATTGATTCAGATAATTTTGTCTCCAATATCAAGCTTTTACTATTTTGTTTATAGGCAGAGCTGAGGCAATGCGCACATTATTGGCAGACCAAAACATAACATATGAAGAAGTAAATGCAGGTCCTGACTGGGTAGAAAAGTGGAAACCAAAGATGGTAAGCATGCACAAAAAATTACACTTAGACAATGGGACATTTTAAAATCTTTTTTTGTACATGCTGTATAAACAAATATAAAGAAAAGCAATTTTTTAAAAACAAATTTTCTTGAATTATAAAACTCTACACATTAAACTGAGCAATGAGCAACCTTAACCCCACCGAGGAACTAGGGATGATTGTGCTTGAATCAAATCTTTAGCTTTCTGTCCAAGTATTTGCTATTAGAATAGGTTATATACTATTTCTTTATTTGTGTATTGATGGGCATACAATCATGACAATCTACATATGTTTAGCAAAGATCTTAATTAAGACCAATTTCCATATTGTAGCTTAAATAATTTGGTAAACTCATCAAACATGTCAAAGATACTAGGCTTGAATTATTATTATGTACACCAGACACATGTTTGGTCTACAAAAGACTCATATTCTTGCTAAGGGAGTTCGCTTCTTAGTTTCATAGTAATTAACTTTTCAAAGCACTAGTTTATATTGATAGGGAATTGATAAAGGAATCCAAAGAGCAAAAAAAAAATATAGGTCACCGTGCTTGTTTTCGAGATATGAGCCATTGAAATTTTGGCGGGAAAAAATTCTCTCTTGACTTTTCATAGCTTTATCATTGACAAGTTGAAGTTCTCAAAAACTGTTAAAAAGTAATTAAAATTTTATAAGACTTTTACAGATGGCTTATCATTATACATGTAAAAGATTTTCAAAAAGAAAAATGGGGGTCACCGGGCAAATTTTTTCAAGGCATTCAAATGGATAAAACCAGAGGATTCCGAAAATCTGACAAAAAATCCAAAACATGACAAGCCAGCTTCCTTAAAACAATATTTGGATAAAAAAAACCTTGTAAACATTAAAGCTTGCACACTCTGTATTTTGTTGCATGATATTTATATCTCTATGCCATGATTGGTCTTTATACTTACTATTTACAGCTCCAGTTTAAAGAAAAGAAAATTTAAGTTTTAAATTATACAATCTGCAAATAACAGCCCATTTAATGAGGGGCGTTATCTGCACGGAAGAACGCCAAATAAAATTGCTATTTCACAATGAATGAACAATCAAAAATTTCTTGCACGTTGACCTTTTTACCAACCTCACAAAAATTGGTGAATAAGAAAACTTTTTCACAGCTGCACGTGAAATAAAAATGGCAAAACATGTCATGCATGTTGCATGAAAATAACCCTTTACCACCCTCTTTAATATGGTACCAAGATTTATAGGGTTGGTGGATCAAACCAATTAAACAGGATTGAGTTTTGTCAAATAACTCTCAAATTCATAGTAATACAATTTTAAAATCATTTAGTAATTTATGCTGTAAATCTATTTCAGCAATTTGGCCAGTGTCCATGTTACACAGACGATGATGGTTTCCAGCTTGTGCAGTCCAATGCAATACTGGCCTATCTTGGCAGAAAATATGGTAAAATTATTTCTACATGTTTGAATGCCTGCAAAAGATAGAGGTGCAGGGTATTTTATTTTTATGCCCTACCTCACAGATAGTATATATTCATCTTATTAAAGTGTATTGGAAGGGCATCATGTTTTTCTGTACCACCTTTAATAACATGTTGAGTGTTGTAAAGGAGTTTATTATAATCTGGTCTGCATCAATCTGTCAATTTGTTTTTCATGTATCAGGTTCAAGTTTTTGGTTCAGGTAGGTAACTATGAAATTAGGTCAGTCATCTTGTAACTAAACATGCAAAATACACATATATATATCTTTAATTTGAACTTTTCATAATTGTAATCAGGATTCTAATAATAAATAAAATTGAGAATGGAAATGGGGAATGTGTCAAAGAGACAACAACCCGACCATAGAAAAAACAACAGCAGAAGGTCACCAACAGGTCTTCAATGTAGCGAGAAATATCTGCACCCAGAGGCGTCCTTCAGCTGGCCCCTAAACAAGTATATACTAGTTCAGTGATAATGAACGCCATACTAATTTCCAAATTGTACACAAGAAACAATCTTACTTATGTGAAGTTGTTCAGAGTGAAACAGAGTCTTTGCTGGTGATTTAAAGTGTAAAAATTCTGATTTATGACCCTGTGAAAAATGTCAACTGAGCAACCGTTTAAGTACTTTTTTTTAAATTGAAATACCAATCATAATATATATTTGTCTTCTTCAGATCTTTATGGAGCAGACATTAAACAGGCATCAATATTAGACATGATGAATTCTGCTGTAGAAGATATCAGAGGAGCTTATGTTAGAATGATTTATCAAAACTATGTAAGTAAACCCTATCAATTAAAGGAGATGTGTGTACATGTACATTTTGACACTACCAAAATGGGAAAGCACATGAAAAATATAACACTTGTTAAATATTAATATTGGTTAAAAGAAAAAAAGATTTATAAAAACAAAACCAATATCCTAGATTATCTTGTTTTAAAATAACCTTGTCAAACAGGACATGGAAAGCAGTTTTAACCTGAAGTGATGAAGTTGAATGCAAAATAGCAATTTGAAAACAGACCACAAAATTCATCAAGGAACAATCAGACATTTGTTCAGAGAAATTCTAATAATTCACTAAATCAGTAAATGAAAATCAGATTGACCAAAAAACTATTGATTCATTGTAGATGTGCTGTGTTAGAGTGAAGTATATTATTTTTGTGTAATATATATGTTCCAGACCATACGAGTATTTGGACAGTACGCGTACGGTCCAGACCGTATGCGTATACTTGTACGGTCCGACCATACGCGTACGGTATTCTCATACGGTTTAGTACGAGCTGGACCATACCGGTATTTAGACTGTATGGGTTTATTTTAGACAAACATTTATCAAAAAACTTTAATTGAGTTTTACAAATTAACATTAATTTATTACAATAAGATAAATAAAGTGAATAAGTGAACATTAAATTGAATTGAATAGTTCTGAAATTAATTGTCTATCGAAATCCTGTTTTGGCACTCTCGGCCCGGGTGACATTTGCTGCCACAAGGAACGTCTGATTTCTTACATTTGCATGTCTTGTTCATGCATGTTCCTTTACATTTGCTTGCAAGTCAAGGAACTCATCAGTCTCTTGCGAACCTACACAAATACCATCATTAGCTTTTTGACCAAATACAGCTTCAAAAGGCGTCATTTTAATACTAGAACATGACACTGTGTGGTCAGTGAATACTGCTCTGCTCGTTTTGATGCCAACAGTTTATGAAGTGAGTCAGGAACCTGTTCCACTAAACCCTGTGTTCTTGGATGCCTAGGTCTTCCTGTTATTATCTTAACATCTCTGTCGCCGGGCCAAAGTTTTAAAGTTTCTCTTATTACTGCGTTGCAAAACTCTCTCCCGTTGTCATGCTGTAGAATAGACGGAAGACCAACAACAGAAAACACATGCACTGATAAATTGTGTGCTACTTCATCTGCAGACTTATTCATCTGAGGCCAGAAGAAATTAAATTTTGTATAATGGTCAATGTAGTGACCGATTCCAACAGTATTGCCCGTCTGGGTCAGCACGCTTGTCAACTAAGTCTAACTGCCCCCTATTCTAAAAACTTTTCTTCCCACATTTTGTTTACTTCTAAATAATCTAATAACTTCAATTCAGTGAGCAATATTCAATTTTGTGTACATGTATTTCTGACATGCTAAATACATGAGATTAACAGATTAAATAAACGCGACTTTTTTGAATAATTAAAATATTATGTTTTTATTCCAATTACTATTTAAGATTTTATATTAATTCGAGATTTCAGTTATGTTGACCTGTAATATACATTCGTATCCAGAGGCGGATTTAGGCCCCCCTTTTTGGGAAAAAATTTGGTTGCTTATATAGGGAATCATTGAAGCGTGACTGGAGCGGCCCCCTCTTAGGTCAGTCAGTTGGCCCCCGCTTATGAAAATTTCTGGATCCGCCACTGGTATCTAATGAACTTGATTTACTTCTTAAAATCAGTCCGACCGTATGCGTATTTTAAAAAAGTACGCATACGGTCCAGACTGTACGCGTACGGTCCAAATACTCATACAGTCTGGAACATATATAAATGTATATTGTAGGAAGCAGGAAAAGAGCCATTCATTAAAGAACTACCTGAAAAATTACAACCATTTGAGGTATGTGCTTTTTTATACAGGTAATTTACACCCAAGATGATTCAGTTAAAACCCCTTTCACAGCTGATGACAGGTGAGTTACTGTAAAACAGTGAATTTCAGGTGATATGTTACATATATATAAAAAAATACATGAAGATATTTGATAGAGATAGAAAGTCTCAAAGATTTAACGTGAAAATTCACCACTAAAAGAGGGTTTTAACAGAATCACCATGCGAGAACTGAAACTAACAAATTGCTTAAAAATAATGAGATCTCTGCATTTCTGCATTTACCTTACATGTGAGTTGAGTTTTACCAGTTTTTTATTTGGGTAAGATTTATTTTACATTAATTGAGGATTTAAGAGATTTTTAAATATTTTTTTTGTCATTAAGCCTGTTTATATATTAGTGAGCCATTTACTGACCTTTAAATAACTACATTTTATAAAAAAAAATTGTTGGGTAATCAGTCAATCCATGTACATATTTTTTATCATGAAATATTTGTCACTGGAGATTAAGTAATCAATCACTCAATCAGTAAATCAACTATACTGACTTATTTCATGAAATATATTTTAATTTGATATACATGAACTGTGATGTACCCTGTCTGCACCATAGGTGATGGATGGCAATACAAACTTGTTGATCTTTTATTCATTAATTATTAACTATTTTAATTTCTTTTCAGAATCTCCTGAAACCAACCAAGGGTTACATTCTTGGAGAAAAGGTATGTATAAATACACTCTCATTAAGAACGTTTTCAGAGTCTGTTTAAGTTTACATGTATGTGTTTAAGAAGATTACCATAGCAGAGCATACAACTTCAAGTCATTTATCTTCTGTGAACAGGCAGTTGGAAAAGAAAAACAATTGCCTCTTAAACATGTTAAATTATGTAGACTAAATAGTTAATAAAATAACAAAACTAAATTTCTGCACACTTAATTCATTTCATGAGAATCACTTTTCAGGTGGGTAAGTGGTCTGAGTAGTCAAACTAATGTTACATCGGCACAGTTCAAATCCTGCATGTGGCAGTTGCACTCAACGTCAATCTTAATCGACTAGGATGTTAGTTTTCCTACAGAAGGTCATGGTTCTCTCCAGGCAATCTTGCATGAAAGTGCTGTTGAACACCAATCAATCAATCCTAAAATAAAGATAACATCGTCTTGTGCAGGAGCTCTCTAGAATTACTTTAATTTTCATGGTTATAACTCAGTCGAACTTAAATATTTGAAATCCAGTGTCAGATGCATACATATGTCATGTATGTAGAAATATGTAGAAATGAAAGGGACATTAAAAGAACAGCCAACTTCATCTGCATTGCCTTATTATATAAGAACAAACATTTGTGTTATTTAGTAATAATTGTAATCAGTGGGGGATCCAAAAATTTTCACAAGTGGGGGCCCACTGACTGCCTAAGAGGGGGTCCGCTCCTGTCACGCATCAGTGATTCCCTATATAAGCAACCAAATTTTTACCCTGCCCCCCCCCCCCCCCCCCTAAATCCGCCTCTGGTAATGCTTGGATTTATACTAATAAGATATCTTATCTTTCTATAATTGAATGATTCTTATATGACAGATGTTGATACTTTTCTTACTTTAAGATCTCCTGGGTAGACTACAATTTATTTGAGCTATTGGACATACTTATCATTCTCTCACCTGGATGTCTAGATGCTTTCCCAGCTGTCAAAGCTTTCTACGAACGAGTGTTGGCTAGACCAGGAGTCCAGAAAAGAAGACAAACTGACCATTTCAAGAATATGCCTGTAAATGGCAATGGAAAACAATAAATCCCTATAGAGGGAGTTGTGACCATTCCACTTGTTTGGGGACACAGGCGTTGTAGCTTTGTAAATGGCAGACTTTCTTGTACGCTTTGTAGGTGGCCAGAACAATTAACTATTATAATGATTGATGAATATTGCAATCATGTGGAGGAGAAATTAAGAAATGATTAATTTTCTGTGTGTTCTTGACCTTTTTCTTAATTTTGTAAGTTTTTGAAGCTTGATTTTCATGCCTTCATAATATTCAACAAAAAAAATCATATTTAATATATTTTTACCAGAGGATGTTTATTGTACATGCAGTCATGGGGTAATATTCAGAATATCTATATAACCATTGGAGACTTCTATGTAATTAACTAGGAAAATTTACTGTAATACACTCAACAAACAGAGCAAAGAGATCTAATTTAAATGTATTTATAGTGAGATGTACAGTATTGTTGAGAATTAAAGTTATGCATGAGATATCTGGATTTACTTTTTTTTTTAAACAAACTGTGTTTATATTTTTGAAATTAAAGATTATCGTTATAATCTCTAATAAATATTTGGTGTGAACTTTAAAACTATGAGAAAACTGTTTTACCTTTGCTTTATATAGTCATGGTCATAGATGATGACAGTTTGGTGTTTAGTTAAAATAAGAAGATGTGGCATGAGTGCCAATTAGACAACTCTCCATTCAAGTCACAATGTGTAAAAAGTAAACAATCATATGTCAAAGTATAGACTAGTCTTCAACACAGAGTCTTGGCTCCCACCGAACAGTGGACAGTTGCAAATATTACATGCATCAGGACAATGAATATGAACCCTGCTTTGTAATAGACCAACACTCATAGCCAGATTTTTAATAAAAGAGTTCAAAAGATAAAATTCAGCAGGAAGTCATGTCCCCTTAGCCAGACATTAGACTGGTATCTGACTGTTTTTTGACAAGTTTGGCAATATTGTTACCATAATACAGACATAGATATAAGAAGATGTGGTATGAGTGCCTATGAGACAACTTTGGATCCAAGTCACAATTTGTAAAACTGTAAAATGGCAACATATGGTTGGAAGTGCTCTGTCTAATTATTTATCAAAGGTACCAGGATTATAATTTAATAAGCCAGACGCGCGTTTCGTCTACATAAGACTCATCAGTGACGCTCAGATCAAAATAGTTGTAAAGCCAAACAAGTACAAAGTTGAAGAGCATTGAGGACCCAAAATTCCAAAAATTTGTGCCAAATACGGCTAAGGTAATCTATTCCTGGGATAAAAAAATCCTTAGTTTTTCGAAAAATTCAAAGTTTTGTAACAGGAAAGGAGTTGGTTCAGTAAGACCCCTTTTTGGCCCAAAAATATAACAGTTTTACAAAATTGTGAAAATGTAATCTTTAAGCTATATTTTGGAAAGTAAAATGCCTCTGCTACATAAATATGAGCTGTTTTTGACAATACAATGCACACATATGGCTTACTAGCATCATTAAGTCATGCTAAATTACTGAAATCTTCAAAATTTAAGCATTTTGGTTAACTTTTAGACGGTTTCCGTCTAAAATGAAAGTGGCCGCATTCGTGTTCATTCATGATATTGAAATGTAACCTGTATTTGATGATAATACAAAACATATATAAAGGTTGAGGATGAACACGGGTGCGGCCACTTTCATTTTTGACAAAAACTATCTGAAAAGTGACGTTTTTTGGCATATTTGATAGATTTTTCATATTTAAGCTTGAACCAGAGCGTTTTTAATGACTAAATCAGTTAAAATCTTTCACATAAACTAAACGAATCAATTGAAATAGACACTTAAGTGTTTAAAAAGTATCCAAAAACTTTGATAGATGAACCTGAAAACCGGCCCTTACCGGACCTACTCCTTTATAAAAATGACCACATAATTGATATTCATGTCAACACCGAAGTGCTGACTACTGGGCTGGTGAAACCCTCGGGGACGAAACGTGACTTTAGCCGCCGCAGAAATGTAATATGAGAATGTCATGCTCAGTGAAAACAGTCCCTGAGCAAAAGATACCAAGCAAAATCTGGGTGTCAAATTCTTGTGCTCTGGAAGGGTAAGCAAGTTCTGGAATATAGTATCAACTAAGAGATGTGTATCCTATATGCAGGTTCCGGTAATATTTTCTTTGATAACTGATCACATAGATGTAATAAATAAATTTGAAAAATGTTTCTTGGAGCACTTGCATTGGTTGACTTAGCACTATAAAATTGCGTGTATGATACATCTCTAACTTTCCCAATAATATTTTTCAAGTACTAGACTAAGTATTCTCAAAACCATGACTCTGGAAATCATCCCCCCAAAAAAAATATAAATAAAAAATAAAATAAAAATAATAATAATGAGTGCATATAAACTAAAAGGGCAGGCAGATGAACAGACGATGGTAATAATGTGGCTACAAAAAAACACCACCAAAAAAACAAACTACCTTTAAGGATAAGCATCCTAGTTGTATATTCTTTCAAACATTTCTGAGTTCCAATAGAAAAAGAACACCTCAAATGATGTAATTTTTGAAAAAAATCTGAACAACAGATCTTCTTCGAAAGTTTAACAAATCGTTGTAAGATTTCGTATATAAGACAATTGTCAGCAATTTTCATACTTTAAGTTTTACGATTTCTAGATCTTTAAGCATTTATTAATATGAAAAAAAATGTGCCACATTTTTAATACATGTAGTTACGAAACCCGCTATCGAAATGATATCTAAATCTAATATGATCAAATTAAATTATGAACATGCATGAAATAATTGTCACTGAAAGTAACAATTAATCAATCAGCATTTTGATGAAAATCTTAAAAGTTTTGCTTTAATATTTTTAGGGTTGTAAAAGCGTCGAGCTTGCGCACATTTTTAGATACAAAATGTACTTCGGTAAACGCTTTTACGCCCTCAATGAATTTACAAAAGTCATTCAATTCTTAAATAAAACCAATACCCCCCTCCCTTATTGTTTTTAATAAAATATCAATGTTAATATTTTAGAAAAAATTTTGCATCACTCTCGCGAAATTCTTACTAAGCATGCTCCAAAAATATAAAAGACGTCCATTGTTATTACATGTATAAAGGTGAGTTTCAGTATTTTCAACCAATCATACATTGAAATATTTAGTGTAGGTCATGAATTTGTCCCTCTGCTTATTTTTCTTTATTTCCATTGGTACAGTTTAATATAGGACATGATGCAAGTGCCTGTCCCCAAGTCAGAAATCTCGGCTATGGTAGTTATTGAGTAATATCGATGGCAGTTCTTTGATTTTTGAGTATTTGTATTGTTCGGTCGCTGTCTAGTTGATGTTCATTATAAATCACACTTTTAAGGGTGACCATTACCCATGATTGCTTGTACTGTTGTATTTTATAACTACTACTAAAGACAATTTGACAGAATTGCATCCAGTCATGTGGAGAACCTGAGCAGGGTCTTCAAGCTGTTTCCTGAAATTCAGCTAAAAATTGTAATGTTACTAAGGCGCAGAAAGGAGACGACAATGCAAACTTTACATGTAAATTTTAGAATGGAAATGGGGAATGTGCCAAAGAGACAACAACCCGACCATAGAACAGACAACAGCAGAAGGTCACCAATAGGTCTTCAATGCAGCGAGAAATTCCCACACCCGGAGGCGTACTTCAGCTGGCTCCTAAATAAATATAAATAATGGTTCAGTGATAATGAACGCCATACTAAACTCCGATCTGCATCTTTATTAAGTCTATGGCTCTAAATCGGCCGTAGTTAAAAATAATAAGTTCTGCAGTAGTCTAGCGTAAACTAATCAACAGAACATAATGTGATTGACATGAACATGAATATATAATTTAATTTTGAACGTAACGCGTCTTCTGATTGGCTGCCGTTATTTTGTTATCAGCCCATAGACATAATTTAGTCATGTGACCGTGACGTCATCAACGTTTTTTCATGGTTTTCTATGGTTTAAAATGGAATTTAGAATTAAATTATAAGAAATGACTGTAATATTTTTTCTGTCTATTCCGGCGAAATAACATTAAAAAATGTGGTGCACACTGTTAAATAACCCGCTACGCACGTTATTCAGTTTTTTTTTATGTTATTTCTTCATAGACAGAAAAAATATTACAATCATTCCTGAAAAAAAAAGTTAACTCGATGGCGCGGACGATTTTGGGAAGGGGTCCGTTTGTTGCAACCCGACCTTTTTATATGACTTGTTTGTGTTGGAAACCCGTTTTATATATGACTGGATCCGTGCCTTGATCATATGTAAAGACCAAAATGACATACAAGTTTACAACTATAAGTCACCGCCAATAATGAGAAAACCCATACCACATAGCATGTTATAACAGGTCCAGAATAAACCAGTCATTTGACATGTTCTTGCCTGACTTGGAAATAGTTCGTGAACATGTGACTGACTTATATAATAATGTTTTCTTCGTTTACTTCCCCTCGATCAGTGAAATAACAAAAAATATCCGACCGTGCAAGATCAATGTGAGAAGTCAAAGTAGTTAAATCTCCCTCTTTTTCGTCGACAAAAAATACCTTCAAGAGCGTATGACCAAATTAATCCAGGAAAATAATATGAACATAAAAATTACGGTACGCATGTGTCTATCCTTTTTTTTATTTGAACGCCGTGTTATCTCAAAACAGACGTCAATACATTTTATAGCTATCTATAAATCATATGAAATTTTTGATAGTAAGTTACAGAATGCACGATAATCATGATACAAAGAAACTAATTATCACAATCCCAATTTTGATATTCATAATTGTATTTAGAGTTGTACACAGCAAAACCAGTGATGTCCAGTTCCTTTCCAAGTTGATTATTGTTGAAGTCCGAACTTTTTGCAGCATCAGGGACTGCTGTTTTTGTCCCGATTGCTCTCCATGCTTCTTTCACTTTTCCAATAACTTGTTTTGCAAGATAGACAGTCGCCAACTGAAACATGGAATCCTGAAAGCACAAACAAACATGAATGGTATATCTTCATTGTACATATTCCATTTTTTTGGTCTAAAAGTTATCAACAAGGATTTTTGACCTCCTTTTGTAAGCATTTAGTTTGTGAATTCATTTTGTTCTCGTCAACAAATTATAAAGCCGCAACAAAACCGATTGAAATATTTTATTTGTGTGCTATAATTTTTTTTAACGTCCAGTGGCAAATATTACATGCTAATTCAGTCTGTAAACAAAATAGCAATAACTTTTACTTCAATAATTTGTGTGGCCGGAATGAAGGACAGCACAAGTCATAATATAAAAGACAGGACTAAAAAGGTCAATCCAGGCAGACTTTGCTCTTACTTTTAAATGATAGAACAGCAAGCTATAGAGGACCCCAAAACGATTAATCTTGAGAATATTATATGTCACTGATAGTGAATACATGGTCCATATACCATGATACAAATATACTAGCTTACCGTTTCAAAGCCATAAAGTGAAAGACTCTTCTGCATTTTACTTAAGTCAAGGGATTTTTCTAATTCGTCAAGACCCTGTGTAACACTTTCATTGAGATTATCTCGTCTAAAACTTGTAAACGAAGTTTCCCGACTGTAACTGTATAAACCTCCAAACCACGTGACGCTAGTATCCAGATATTTTTGGAACTGAGAGACGTTTGGTGAACTTGTTTCATCTAATGAACTGAATGGATCAAAATGATTGTTCGATAAATTGGAAGTATCTTGTTCTCCTGGAATACTCATTGAGCTTGTATTGCTGATGAAACTTGAACTTGCACATGGTGGCCCTAATTCATTGCAGTGGTTATCGTCATCTTGCATTAAATTATCGCCTGCTTCTGCGTTACTATATCCACCATCGTGGTAAAGGTTTTCCACGTTAGCATCATCATCTTTACCTAGCTGCAAACGTTGAAAGTTGTCGTCCACGTGCTCAAGACCAAACGCGTCTGCATCACACACAAGCTTTGGTCCATATTTCTGGATACTCTGATGAGGATGTTCCGTACATTGCGGTCTAACACAAAGCAAGGTACTCATGACATTGTCAGGAACATCTCCACGAGCTCTTAAGTCAAACACGCGGAGGGATTTGGATGGTATTCCGGATCTTACTGATACAAGTTTGCAGCTCTCTTCTGTTAGAACATTAAAACATCCATCTCCCGACGAATGATGCATCTTCTTTAAGACGAGCATTCCTTGTTTTGACATAATATGTTTTTGTGGTTTCTTTATCTTTCTGAGTTTATCCATCCAATCTATATCTTTTGGCTGTTTTTGTGAGATGATTGACTTTTCGGTGTTTGAGCTAGACCCGATGTGTCTTCTGTTTTTATGCTTTTCAGGAACATGCTGTCTACCTGTCGGTACGACAAGAAAATGATAAAAAAAAATAAATATTGTTAAATTTTGAAATCGTAACATATATAACCTAATTGGGCTACACATGGCTTTTTCCTAAAAAGTTTGAAACAGTGAAATAGCATGATTCCTTCGTACGAAATGGGTTAAGATGTTGCTTACAATCCGTTACAATTAATTTATTGCTTCAAGGGTTCAGAACCCTCCACAGTTTCGGTTATGGGTACGCGTAGTGATTCTTTTTGTTCACTACTGCAGGTTTAATAGCTGATGTGATTGAATGACAAGAATGCCCACGCATGCATCCTTATTAAGAAACTCAGCTGTAATTCTTGACAGAAACACAGGTCGAAGACGCATTACAATTAAAAGCAGACAATGTCATCTGTTCTTCAGACTTTTTATGACGTGTTTATGCTAACGGATAATCTCTTATAATATATCAGTGCTTTACTATTGTTTTTATGTAAGTTTTTTATGCTTCGTGCCGATTTAATGAGTGAACCCATTTCCAATTTTTTTAATTTCCCAATTTGTTCTTATGTTGTGCTGTTCCACTAATGTCCCAGATCAGGCGGAAGCTGAGCGCTCACGAAAACATAATTCGCCATGCCAGGATTGTTTCAGAATTTTCATGTCGGAAATTTTTTAAAAGATAACGGTTTGTGTTTTCTTATTGTTGAGAATCGTACGGAGACAAATATTTGCTTATATCTAAGTCATTTGAATATGTTCATTGGCAGTCAAATCACATCTCCTTACTTTAGTTGTTGGTAATACACCGACTATTTAAACACATACACGAAAAAAAGAAAGATGATGGAATTTCAGTTGAACGACAAAACATAAAATATGCCAATTTCTTAGTGGCTGACATACACAAATTTAATATGCATATTGACTTACTTGCAAAACATAAAACATTTTCTGTATTACTTTTCTTTGTACGTATAAATGAATGAGCTGTTGTGACGAAAAACCGTTTATATTAAGTGAACAGTAGGGAACGTAGGTAAAATGTCTAACACCGAAAAAAACCATTTGGTATGCGCGAAAATTTCCAAATATTCAGAAAGTGTATTATATGATATTGATTACCTTTAGAGGAAATATTTTTGGCAGTTTTTCTAATTACAAAAACCAGTATAAAGACTGCAAAAGATACAGTGAGATAGAATCCATAACTTTCTTCCTGTAGCGTCCATTCACTTATTGGTGCAAGCTTGTCTGAAACTAAAGATATAAATAAATTTGTAAGCGTGAAAACTAATGGTTTGATTTTATTAATGGACATGATGCTCAGACATGATGGAGCTTTTCCAAACTTCGAATAACTATACATGATGTATATCCAAATCACTTACTACCCTCCCCCCTTTCCCCCAGAAAAAAATTTGACGGTCTTGTCCAAAAAAAAAAAAATCGTCATGATATGAATGTTATGTTTGACAATGCACGCTGTAAACACTAATTACCTTGAGGCTTCAAAAAATAAGTTGATACATAAATAAATAATAAATACAAATATACTTTTATGTAGGTATTCTGCTATCGTATGCAAATAGATTTGGGTGTCTGACAACTGCTGATCGATTTCATGTGATTCCCTCAACCAATCGTCGCAAAGTTTGCACGTAGACGTTGGCTCCACATTGTTGCACAGTTTACACCCTGGCATGGAATCCAAACCAAATATCGACAGGAATAAATTTTCTCCCAATGTGTCATCTTCTGAGCTAAAAAAAATAATGGTTGTCAATATAAGATATAGAGATAAATTAATGTTTGCGACAGTTATGCTAATGATTATACATGAATGTCGATGAAGATTTTCAACGTTTCTGAAATTGAAACCCCTCTGAGCTGTTAAATATTCGAATACTATTACAATCTGTCGTATGATTTGGAATCAAAATTAACAAATTAATTGTGCAGTGCCAGTGGATATAATTCCGCAACTAGGTTGATATCATTGCTTAGTGTTTATTCTTGACAATACATGTACTGCCGTAATGTTGTGCTATTTTGACCAAAAAATATATGAGCGTATCATAAGCGAGTAGATTCGTGAGTTAACATACTTCTTTATTTTTATGGTCCTTGCACTTTTAGAAATATCGTAATTAAACTCTGACCCTACATAAGAAGGACCCCTTTTTAAGGTTAGTAAAGAGATTAGGATTGATGGCCTGAATTTCCGATATAGGTCAAAAACCGACATTTTTTCTGCTCTTTTGTCGGGCTGTTGTCTCCTTACACATTCACCATTTCCATTCTCAATTTTATTCACAATTTAAAGCTAAACTTTACTAACTCTAGTCAATGCATGATCCACCTAAAACCTCACTATAGGGTTATACGCAATGGGTTGTACCCTTGAAGTATTAGAACTTACATACATATTTACATATATCTTTTAAAACATAGCCCACAATCAAACAGCGAAATACATTTTGTGTCACCATACCCTTTTACCAGCAATCAGTACTGCAAATGTAATATGTAGCACATGTACAGATAAAGTCTGCTGTACTTGATTGCATAATTTGGTAATCGCAAAGGCAGACAAAAATGTCCTGTATATATAGCCAAAACAAATGTTTAAATGGCAATCGGGAAAACAAACTAAGGTGATAAACGGTATAGGTTTGCGGGAAAACAAATTTAATGTACACCGAGTTGTCGTGCCGATAAACGGTAAAAGAGGTTCGGGAAACAAGTTCAAATGTATTTGTCGTGCCGATGAACGTATAGGTGTATTTGGGCAAAACAAATTGAAATGTATTTGTCATTCCGATAAACGGTAACATGTGTGATACCCTAAGTTCTAACATACAAATCCAACGCAACGACAGATGTGAGTTAGATCTGCTCCGTCTTTTTTCGATTTTTGATACGTTGCTTACCTATAACCAGTAAAGAATCCTAGTAATAATATAAAGGTGTACAAAGAAAACTGTAAATTCATTATCGTGTTTTCTTCTGGGGCAGTCTATCCTTCATGATCTAAAACGTCGTCTTCCATCTTGCTTTTTCTATGACGAAGTAGGAAAGCAAGTCCTTGGAAACGTTCGTTGTGGTCTACCTATAGAACGTTTTATGACGTTATCATCATTGTTTGCAAAGGGACGTTTGTCGGACCATCACAAATGATCATTTTCTTTTTATTACACACGTTTACGATAATTATGATATAAGTCATAATAAAAATATCACTGTTAATACTAATAATGAATTTTAAAAAATAAGCATTTTATGTTACCATATCGGTTACCGCTAATAAAATGAGAAAGCTGCTACAAAAAAAAAACAAAAAAAACTAATAATGTAACATTGTCACATGTCAGACATTACAGACATTTCAAACCGGACAGAAAGATACAAGTCCGCCCAAAATCAGTGTACAATTTTAACGGCTTAGTTTTTCTTAATGTTTATTCCTTTTGGAAGCAACACAAGATCTTTATTTTCTCCTTTGGTAAATTCATTAATTATTGCACCCCTGCATTTAATATGGCGATTTTTGAAGAATAGACAAAAACGATCGATTAAGTTTAGTGATTTTAGGAAAATCTGCATACAAATATTTTTATCCTGATTTAGAGTAATTTCTCGCAATTTGATTGGCTGATATTGTCTTAATAAATTTCAGTACAATTTTTTACTACGTCAATTGGAATAATCTCCCTTATTTATTACATCAATTGGAATTATCTCCCTGATACCATTGACCTAATAGAAAAATAAAAGAAATTTGAATTGCTTTATAGTCCTAATATTTTTAATTTTTCACAGTTTTTGTTTAATTTTCTAAACTGTATTTGGTTGATATTGTCTTGATATTGAATTTTAATATTATAATATGTAATAGAACAAAATCAGGATAAATTCGTTACACAGTGTTCAATTGTCCTAATACGAGAATTTATCGGGTCAATAAAATTCATATCGGTTGAGGCGAAGTATTGAATTCAGAATAATAGTTCTTCAATTATTGCTACACTTGTTCAATTGCATATAGTCATTTATAAAATCCCGGCAATTATTTCAGAATTTATAATATTTTGTGAATTGACATCTCAAAAATAAATTGTTTTCTATTATTTTTATAGTGTTTTATTCAAGTGTTTCATTGAAGTAAATTATTTTATTTTGATTTATTTTGATTCAAGAAATGATAAATGTGGTTGTATGAAATAATTTGTAAAAAATTTGAATATCATTTTATCCTTTTTAAGGTATATAAAATCAACCCCGATCTCGAAGTCATGTACTGTACCAAATGAATAGAAATGTTGCATCATTTAAGTCTTTCAGTATATTTGTAATTGAAACTATAGAAACCTGGCTTGTTTTAAATTGACTCTTTGGCAGATGTATCGGATACAATAGAGAATGGAAATGGAAAGTGTGTCAAAGGGTGTCTCCCGATTGTCCCACTTTTTGAAATTACAGGCAAAAAAATAATGAAATTTTGTGGGACAATCGGGAATATGTTTGTGGGACAATTGGGAAGTTTGAATGTGGGACAGTCGGGGATTGTTCTGAAAGGGATAATTTGTTTTTATAGTTTGTAGCAATTAGTTACAGGTTACTCATCAATTTAACTTATAAGATATGAAACATTCATGAACAAATAATAATATTAACATATTTTATTTTGCACATAGTAGGTGCAATTGGAGTATCATCAAACATGGAATATACAATGAAGTAAAAAAATAGCACATATCAAGCATATTTATTTTTTATATAAGTTGAATGCCATTATCATCACAACTACGTGATTGGGAAATTATAACTTTGCGAGTTGATATAATCATAAAATTTGATACACCACTTCAATTCTTCAGTTATTTTATTTTTCATAAATTAACTGACAAAATGCTAAATTAACTATTTGTCAAGCCACTAGTTTGGTCTGTGTTGTAAGGAATAAAATTGAGAATGGAAATGAGGAATGTGTCAAAGAGACAACAACCCGACCATAGAGCAGACAACAGTAGACGGTCACCAACAGGTTTTCAATGCAACGAGAAATTCTCGCACCCGGAGGCGTCCTTCAGCTGGCCCCTAAACAATTATATACTAGTTCAGTGATAATGAACACCATACTAAACTCCAAATTGTACACAAGAAACTAAAAGTTATAAATAATACAAGACTAACAAAGGCCAGAGGCTCCTGACTTGGGACAGGTTAAACATGTTTGTGAGATCTCAACCCTCCCCCTATACCTCTAGCCAATGCAAAACAGTAAACGCATAACAATACGCACATTAAAATTCAGTTCAAGAGAAGTCCGAGTCTGATGTCAGAAGATGTAACCAAAGAAAATAAACAAAATGACAATAATACATAAATAACAACAGACTACTAGCAGTTAACTGACATGCCAGCTCCAGACTTCAATTAAACTGATTGAAAAATTATGTCTTCATCATATCAATATCAGGCAAAGTCCTCCCCGTGAGGGGTTTAGTATCATACCATCTTGTACTATTTCCGTCTAGTGGTTTCACTGTGTATCTCTGAGATCTTTACAGCCCTAACGACAATATAAAGCACATCTAAACGGAATTCAGGAAAGGAAAAAAAAAAAAACTAACAGTGATATATACAGAATTTGCAGGACAAGGAAGCACCCCAGATAAACTGAAGAACATTAATAAAATAAGATACAATAGATTCAAAGCGTTTTTGAAGAATATTTTATTAAAAAATCAGCGTAAGATTGTAAACATAAACATTGATTTAATTTAGCACGCTTGTCGTTCAGTGTAACCGTTGCCACCATTTTTAATTCGATTCGATTCGATCAACCACTTGTGATTTAAACCGGATTTGTAATAACAAGAGCAATACGACGGATGACAAATATGGAGCAGGATCTGATTACCCTCCTGAGCTTACTCCCGGCATCTGGCAGGATTCATGTTGCTGTCGAACTGTATAACTATGATAATTCCCTTAATAATTATATGTTTTCAGGTTATGATTTGTCTGGCAGTTTCTTTAATTAATATAGAAAACAAAATTAAACGAAGCAAATGAACCTTTACCTTTATTTTTTTTCATGTCTATACTTGTATACATGAGATTGAATGTCTCCGATTGAAACATTGATCCCTGATGTAAAGGACATCGTAATAATACATGAAGTCCTTGATGGCGTTTACAGAATACGGAATAAGGGGGTGGGGGGAGGGGTGAAGAGGGTGAAATGAGAATAATAAAAAGGACATTAAAGGTTTTAAGAATAAAAAAATATAGGTCCCCAATCAAGACCCTTATATACGAATGTGTAATGCTGGTAGTCTTTTTTTCT
Organism: Mytilus galloprovincialis; assembly: GCF_965363235.1. Lineage (NCBI taxonomy): Eukaryota > Metazoa > Mollusca > Bivalvia > Mytilida > Mytilidae > Mytilus > Mytilus galloprovincialis. The sequence goes on along the minus strand of NC_134847.1, from coordinate 27,462,633 downwards.
TTATTACAAAAAAGAAGAAGATGCGGTATGCTTGACAATGAGACAACACACCACTAGAGGCCAAATGGAAGTTAACTAAACTGTCTGTCTTATAACCTTTTCTTGAGCTATGATAAGACTCTTGTGCCTGCATTAATCATTATAACACTGATAATCGGGAAATTGTAGTAAGAACTTTTAATCAGATTAAAGCTTTGTGGTGAAAAGCATTTACTTTCCTCAAAATTTTAGTGACTATGATGGAAGAGTTCCAAGTTTATCTTTCGAATTATTCCTACGTTTTAAAAACCACATCTAAAAGGCACTGTTGTTGGATCTTCTAACAAATCATATTGAACTTCTAAACTGTGCTGATTTTTGACCATTTTATTTTCAATTAAAATAAAGTTTTGTTTAAGGTTAATGTAGCTGCTGTATTGCGCATGGCTTTTTTTTTTCAAAATAGAGGGTCATTGTTGCTTGATGAACGTCCAGTGGCAAATATTAAATGAACATTCACGACAAGAACAAATTAACAGTTCATTCAATATGTGGTTCTGTAAAATTTATCGCTTGGAATGAATTAAGAATTAGACATTTGGCCACTAATAGAGTTTACAAGGAATCTAAAATCAGAGAGAGTGGCACGAACCCTTCGAATGCAACAGATTTAACGTCTCCATTCCGGCCAGACATAGGGGCGTATTTATACGCAGTGCTGAGCGTACATCCCACCTTAGCCTTAAGGTTTATGACCCCTTCTGTAGCCATTTTTGTACGATTTTTTCAAACTTCGATAGTATCATAACTACAGATATAATCAACAATAGAAATAGGCCATTTTGTACATATACGAAGGGGAAACATGATGCAAAGCATTTTTATTTACTGTTTCATTGCATTTAATAGAAATGGAGAACTTTGTGGCAAATAAATCAGGATTTTTATAGAAAATCCACAGCCTTCAATACAGAGATTTCTGTTATAAAATTTGAAACATAGATTTCTCACTTGTTTTTCTATGATGTGCTAGCGTTTATTGTTTAAAAAAAGTTCTAAGCAACCTGTAAATTCTAAAACACCTCGTGCCGAGTCAATAAAGTCGAGCGCACCCTAAAAGGTGTACTTGATTTGGTCCATATTTATATTTGTTTTAACCAATAACTACATTAATTAACTTGTTTGAAGGAAATCAATGCTAGCACTGCATGCAATATTCCTATATCTATCAGTTACCAAATTGCCAAATATTAGAGTACAAGAAAAAAGGCTGTGGATTTTCTATAAAATTTCAATATGTTTAGCATTGAATCAACACAAGGGTACATAATCCGTAAGAGTTAAACTGTTGCCGGACGGGAGAAGTCCAGGAATGGCCAAGTGTCTTTATCAAAGTGAACCTTCTGAAACTTTTCTTTCACAATACAAGGCAAATTGAAACAAAAAAGTCACATTTATATTAAATAATTCCAGATACTAATTAATAAAAAGCTTCCCCTCTCATATCGGAATCCTTTCAATCCTTAAATATTTATGTGCTCATGGATATCGAACAAGCTTGTCGACCAAGACTTTGCTTAATCAGCTTCATAATTGGTAAGTTACGACAGAAACCTTACAGGCGAAAACGTCGGTCGATAATTTATGAAATTACATGTTTTCTACAGTGATCGCGCACTGAAATCTGACGACTAAGAAAGTTTCAGAAAGGCATTCAAAGTGTCTGAGAAATCTAGCATAAGTCTAATTATTATTCTATGTAGGAAAATATTAATGAAACTTGTTCAATATAATCCCTTATATCAAGGACGCAAATTCGACAATAAAGAAGAACAACATGTTAACATCGTAATATTTAAACAACCATGATGGAATTGAATACTTTTTCTATCTTTTGTCCAATTAATTTGGTTGATTTTTATAAGTTTAATCAAAATGTATCTTAATTATCGGTTTAAACACGCATCCTGAACATGAATGAATAATTTGCCACTGACGTTAAGCAACCAACATTCAATCAATCTTCTGCACATGTCCAGTAACAAAGTTAAGAAATAACCACACACTAAATTTAGACGAATTTCCACATTGGTAAATTAAGTTGCTTTACAATAGAACGATATATAAAATGGAAAATCCATGAGACAGTAAGCAAACAATACGAGGCTATTAAAATCACACACCATACAACCTGAAAACATTGATAATTATGATGGTAAACCGACAGCCAATATTTAACCCCAAAAGATAAACAAAATACCGATGCACCATATTAGTAGACTGCAACATTTAAACAGTTTATCTAAATAATTCATTTAGTTTTTAATATTATATAATCGAAAACTTTTATATTGAATTTAAATAATATGTTTATTTCATAATTTGAACGTAGTTTTTTGTGAATATTGGCATTTACATGTCCGTCTACCAGTTAAAATTTGGTTAATATTTTGTTAAGATGACAATGAACAAAAAACCGTACCGTTAAAATCCCCTTGCTTTTATAAATCTGAATTGAATAGGAAATCATACAGTAAGCTACTGGTTGATTTGTTCATTAGATTCGTGTAGGGAGAGTAATTTAAATGTAGATTTCTGCTCATTTAACAAACAAATATTAATTCTTTGAGAAAAATCTGACCGATCTTGCATTTGCATTAACTAACTAATACTATTTAACAAAGATATCATCTATGCATATCTAAAGATTTATTATTTGCGATATCACCGTGTTTTCGCTTATTTTAACCTTCCTCACGCTTGACAATCATTATTACAAATTCTGTAATGCCAGGATAAAGTTAGATAAATCAACTAGAGACTCCAAGAAGCCTGTGTCGCTCATCTGATATTTTTATTCACAATTGATGCATACATAAATGCAACTGTTAAACTTTTGCTTTAGTTTCTGAGATATTAGCCAAAAAACTGCATTTTACCCCTATGTTCTATTTTTAGCCGTGTCATCGGACAATAAAAAAAAACCCAACTAAATACCCTAAGGATGATTGTGGGCAAGTTTGATTAAATTTGTTTCAGTTGTTTCAGAGGAGTAGACATTTTGATGATGCAGACTTTTGAAAGGAGTAGGTCCGATAAGACCCCTTTTTGGCCCCAAAATATAGCAGTTTTGCAAAATTGTTAAAATGTAAACTTTTAAATATATATTGGACAGTAGAATGGCTACATAAATATTGGTTGTTTTTGGCAATACAATGCACATATATCGAGTACTAGCACCATTAAGTCACGCTAAATTACTGAAATCTTCACAATTCTATCATTTTAGCTAAATTTTAGACGGTTTTCGTGTAAAACGAAAGTGGCCGCATTCGTGTTCATCCTTAATATTGAAATGTAAGTTTTTATGATAATACATAACATATATAAAGATTTTGGATGAACACGGATGCGGCCACTTTCATTTTTGACAAAAACTATCTAAAAAGTGACATTTTTCGACATATTTGGTAGATTTTTCATATTTGAGCTTGAATCGGATCGTTTTCAATGACTAAATCAGTTAAAATCTTTCACATAAACTAATTGATTCAAATGAAATAGACACTTAAGTGTTTAAAAAGAGGTCAAATTCATTCGTCAGATGAACTTGAAATTTGAGGCCAAAATTGATCCTTACCGGACCTACTCCTTTCTGTAGAATTTACTTTGCTGAACAATATTGCTGCATACAGTTTATCTCTATCTCTAATTATATTCAAGATAACAAAACATGGAAAAAATCCTTAAAATTACCAATTCAGGGGTAGCAACCGAACAACAGGTTGTCCGATTTGCCTGAGGGAAGATCGATATTGACCTGATAAACAATTGTCAAATGTTCTGTCAATGCTCAGGTTTCAGAGATATAGGCCAAAATTTACATTTAAAACCTATGTCTATATTAAGTCATTGCAACCTTCTTTTTGGCAGGCTTGGTCATCGGACAAAGGAGTAGGACCCCTTTTTGGCCCAAAAATATAGTAGTTTTACAAAATTGTTAAAATGTAAACGTTTAGTTATTTATTGGAAAGTAGAATGCTTCTGCTACATAAATATGGGCTGTTTTTGACAATACAACGCACATATATCGGGTACTAGCATTATTGACTCATGCTAAATAACTGAAATCTTCACAATTGTAGCATTTTAGTTAAATTTTTGACGGTTTCCGTTTAAAATGAAAGTGGCCGCATTTGTTTTCATTCTTAATATTGAAATGTAATTTGTATTTCATGATAAAACATAACATATATAAAGGTTGTGGATGAACACGGATGCGGCCACTTTCATTTTTGACAAAAACCATCTGAAAAGTTACATTTTTTGGCATATTTGATAGATTTTTCATATTTAAGCTTGAATTGGAGCGTTATTAATGACTAAATCAGTAAAAATCTTTCACTTAAACTAACTGAATCAATTGAAATAGACACTTAAGTGTTTAAAAAGGTTTAAAAAGTGTCCAAAATCTTTCGTCAGATGAACTTGAAATTTGAGGCCATAATCGGCTCTTACCGGAACTACTCCTTTGTTAAACGAAATATCTTAATGATAATTGTGGCTAAGTTTGGTGAAATTTGACCCAGTAGTTTAAGAGGAGAAGATTTTTGAAAAAGTTAACGACGAAAGACAGACGACAGGCGACGGACGACGGACGACGAAGGACGACGGACGCCAAGTGATGAGAAAAGATCACTTGGCCAAGTGCAATAAAACGATATATATGATGTATGACGTTTGATAAATGATCCCTTTTTTAGCTCACCTGGCCCGAAGGGCCAAGTGAGCTTTTCCCATCACTTGGCGTCCGTCGTCCGTCGTCCGTCGTCCGTCGTCCGTCGTCGTCGTTGTCGTCGTCGTCGTCGTCGTCGTCCGTCGTCGTTAACTTTTACAAAAATCTTCTCCTCTGAAACTACTGGGCCAAATTAATCCAAACTTGGCCACAATCATCATTGGGGTATCTAGTTTAAAAAATGTGTGGCGTGACCCGGCCAACCAACCAAGATGGCCGCCATGGCTAAAAATAGAACATAGGGGTAAAATGCAGTTTTTAGCTTATAACTCAAAAACCAAAGCATTTAGAGCAAATCTGACATGGGGTTAAATTGTTTATCAGGTCAAGATCTTTCTGCCCTCAAATTTTCAGATGAATCCGACAACCCATTGTTGGGTTGCTGCCCCTGAATTGGTAATTTTAGGGAATTTTTGCTGTTTTTGGTTATTATCTTGAATATTATTATAGATAGAGATAAACTGTAAACAGCAATAATGTTCAGCAAAGTTAGATTTACAAATAAGTCAACATGACCAAAATGGTCAATTGACCCCTTTAGAAGTTATTGACCTTTATAGTCAATTTTTAACCATTTTTCGTAAATCTTAGAAATCTTTTACAAAAATCTTCTCCTCTGAAACTACTGTGCCAAATTAATCCAAACTTGGCCACAGTCATCTTTGGGGTATCTAGTTTAAAAAATGTGTGGCGTGACCCGGCCAAGTAACCAAGATGGCCACCATGGCTAAAAATAGAACATAGGGGTAAAATGCAGTTTTTGGCTTATAACTCAAAAATCAAAGCATTTAGAGCAAATCTGACGGGTTAAAAGTGTTTATCAGGTCAAGATCTATCTGTCCTGAAATTTTCAGATGAATCCGACAACCTGTTGTTGGGTTGCTGCCCCTGAATTGGTATTTTTAAGGAAATTTTGCTGTTTTTGGTTATTATGTTGAATATTATTATAGATACAGATAAACTGTAAACAGCAATAATGTTCAGCAAAGTAAGATTTACAAATACCTCAATGCAAAGGAAATGGTCAGCTGACCTCTTTAGGAGTTATTTCCCTTTATAGTCAAATTTTAACCATTTTTTCGTAAATCTTAGTAATCTTTTACAAAAATCTTCTCTGAAACTACTGGGCCAAATTAAACCAAACTTGGCCACAATTGTCATGGGGGTATCTAGTTTAAAAAATGTGTGGCGTGACCCGGCCAACCAACCAAGATGGCCGCCATGGCTAAAAATAGAATATAGGGGTAAAATGCAGTTTTTGGCTTATAACTCAAAAACCAAAGCACTTAGAGCAAATCTGACATGGGGTAAAATTGTTTATCAGGTCAAGATCTTTCTGCCCTCAAATTTTCAGATGAATCCGACAACCCGTTGTTTGGTTACTGCCCCTGAATTGGTATCTTGAATATTATTATAGATAGAGATAAACTGTAAACAGCAATAATGTTCAGCAAAGTTTGATTTACAAATAAGTCAACATGACCAAAATAGTCAATTGACTCCTTAAGGAGTTATTGCCGTTTATAGTTAATTTTTAGCATTTTTTCATAAATTTTTGTAAATTTTTAGAAAATATTTTCCACTGTAATTACTGGGCCAAGTTCATTATAGATAAAGATAATTGTAGCAACAAGAATGTTCAGTAAAGTAAGATCTACAAACACATCACCATCACCAAAACACAATTATATCATGAATTTATCTGTGTCCATTGTTTAATATGCACATAGACCAAGGTGAGCGACACAGGCTCTTGAGAGCCTCTAGTTAATATATGCAATTACAGACAGAAAATACATAGATTATTAGGATTTAGTCGCAAATATCTAACAGGTAAACGGACGATGACTATACCGGTACATGCAAAAAATCATTGAAATTTCAAAAGCATTACGCACACACCCCATAAGAAGTTAAATCTGCCTGATTTTAAAATTGTTAATGTAAAGCATATGATCTACACGGACTTTCCTTTGCACCATTGCTGGTATAACAAAACAACAATATGTTGTTGCAATAGCATTAGCAATTTTTTTTTCAAATTCAATTGCCTTTCAAGGTCGCGTTACTGTCAGGAACAATCCGGTCTGAAATATTGATGACAAAAACCTTTGATGATGTAAATTTAGAATTAAATGCATGAAATCCCATAACAAAAACACATGCATGTCTAAAACTCTCATACATATTATTGATTTACTCGGATGAGCGAAACCGTTTAAGCTATTTTTATATAATCTTTTTTTATAACCATTAAATAACATTCTGTGAGAAACGAAACTGTAACAGCGTTAACAATGTATTTTTTTTTGTGTAAATAACATAATTCCTACCAAACAGGTGATATTAACTGCATTTCGAATTTGTGATAGATATTGCTTGATTCATAACATTCGGTTATGCTTTCATATAAATTCATAAACTGTGGATAACGAAATCTCATAAAAGAAGAACGGAAGATCGGACACTGTTACTTTTTTATATAAAATTTTGAATCAAAATGTTTTGTTAAGTCCATATATATTTCGTTCCATGTCAAAGAAGTAACAGTTGTATTTTGTAGATGCTTTAGTATTGGTTTAAGTAGAAGTAGTGTATACGTAGTAGTAAAAGTAGGACCAGAAAAAGCAACATCATTAATTAAAGATGTTGTTGTCGTATAAGAAGTAGTGGAGATGTAGTAGAAGCAGAAGCTGACGCTGAACGATGTTAATGGCAAAGAAAAGGTTCACTATTAATTAAACAGATAATCGTCTTATCCTCTGTCTTAGTAAAGATATAATGGAAGAATATTCCTCGACTTCAAATTTATAGTCTGTCAGGTTTTTCATCGGAATCGAATTTTGTCTACTGCCTAGCATTTCGCACAAGGTGTTAAAGAGCATCTCCCTAGGATTATTGTTCCACTTTAATTTCATTTCCACCATCGCAGTTCTCTTTTGATCTAAGATAGTTATTGTGTGTTCTAAAAGAGAAACATATATTTGATCCCGAACATGAGATGATATGCCAAAGTCAAGTAATTATTTGACTTTTTTAACACGTTTGGTCACGTCTGTATTAGTTATTATACTGAAAAATAAGAGTCCTTAGATAGATATAGGAAGATGTGGTGTGAGTGCCAATGAGACAACTCTCCATCCAAATAACAATGATTCCTTTTCAGCATCATACTTACTACCTAATCCAAGCTCATATAAATGTTTTAAGTCAGCTCCATCAGCAAATTCACAAATGAATGTAAGAAGAGCCTCACTATAATTGATATCCGTCCTTCAGCTTTGCTGTATATATTTGTACTGGAAATGGTTTCCGGGAATACTTTAAACTTGTGTATATCCACTAACAGCTTATATAATATACAATTGCCGCTATGTGGTATCGGGTTTATTTTATTTTCAAGGCATATAATCTGTTGCCGTATTTCAATATGATTCTCCCAAAGAGCAATATGCAGAGACGTTGCTCCATATTCATTATGCATGTAATAATAGGCGCCTTTTTGTATAAGAAAGGTAGCAATTTCGACACTCCCTTGCATTAATTCAAAAGTCAGAGGTAATATTTTACCGGATAACTGGTTGTTTATTTTACAATTGTTGTCCACCAAAATCTTAACGGTATCAAAGTGACCTGTTTCTATTGACGCTAAAAGAGGCGATCTACCGTACATGTCACGCAAATTAATATCGCAACCATTCCGTATCAAAAACAAAACAATATCTGTATGGCCTTCCTATGAAGCAGCACACAGTGGTGATTTGAATTTGAAATCACAAAAGTCGACATCTGCCCCATTTTCTACAAGGACTGTTACAATGTCTATATGACCCAAGACTGAAGCATAGAATAAAGGTGTCTTTTCACCGTGAAAAGCTATGTTCGCGTTTACACCGTTTTGGACAGACATTTAGCTATAGCGGAATTTCCCATAACTGAAGCAATATATAAGGGTGGTACACTGAAGATTCAGGAATGACCGACCGGATTTAAAAGCATTCATCTGCTCCGTTTTCAGCTAAGTATTTCACGATGTCATAATATTCATTCTCTGTTGCAACAGACACTGGAAATTCGTGATACTCACAAAAGTTAACATTTACACCTGACTGTACTAACAGTTCTACAATATGTAAGTAACCATAGTGACATGCTGCATTAAGATGATCGAGAGTCCTATAATAATTGTATTACGACAGTCGCCGTCATTCATATACATAGGTGTAGCGCCTATGCTCTCTTTTTTCACATACTTTATTATTAGTTTCATCAAACATGGATCGCCATTGTAAATGGACAATAAAGGTAATCTGGCTTGTTCTTCTATATTTGAACCGAACACGATGTCAGTAGACTCGTTATTATTTTGAACATGATTAACAATTTCTTGTAACAGGCGTGTGTGTCCATAATAAACAACCCAACTGATCAATCTGATTGTATGAGTGATGAGTATGCCGTCACCTTGTTCTCGTACCCTTTTATCTGTTAAAAGTTCTCTCCTTATTGTTTTATCACGATACACATCCTCGAACGTTCTCCCAATTTTTCTTCGTAATCTATCATATGTTCACATTGACCAGTGCTTAGAGTTAAAAAAAGTGTTCTTAAAGGCCTCGTACGGTTTCTTTCTTATCAACTGTAAGAACACATCAGTGAATGGCTGATATCTAAGTGCCTTGTTCATAAAAACGTCAAACAGTTTGTCTGATTCTAGATCTAAATAAAGTCTTTCAGCTAATTTTAAAAAAGTCTTTCTTTTATCTTAATTTTTAAATCATCGAAGGAAGGGTTGCCAACTACAACCACTTTATTGGCTATAAAGTTACTTGGCATGAACTCCAATATGTGTTCTGGAAATTCCTGTCCATAGTGGAATGCAATAGTTTCGTAAACTGAATCATGAATAAATGAATATTCGTTTTCAAACTTCACAACAAAAGTATCTTTAATATAAGTTAAAGCATCGAATATTTTTCTTTCTGCTGTTCCTCGATCTAATCCGCAAGAGTTGTAAATACTTTTCTTAACATGCTTTGAAGGCATATTGTCAATTGATAATTGTTTGTTGTTAAAAAGACATAACACCAATGATGCGTATTGTGCGGTATTTGTCTTTTGTAGTAAAAAAAATTGAGCCAATCATTTGGTAGTTTACATTAACTGCAAATAGTTGACACAAAAATGGAAACATTATTTTAGCATTCGTTAGATATAAGTTAGTATAGAACTTTTCGTCGACGCCTGCCATTGAATAATGGGTTTTAATGATTTTCATCTTCTCTTGTTCATTTAATTCATTGTTCCTACGTTCTAAGTCAACTATATTTTCGAAAACGAATGGTTTTAATACGATAGCCTCATTATATACAGTCTTTCGAGGAGTCAGCAAGAGCTTTGACTTTCTATTACTTAATTACCTAATAATCTTATCCTCGCTTGAAACTATTGTAACGAAAACCGAGCGGTCAGGCTTTGATGTTAAACTATAAATGTGTAATCCTTAGTGTTTTGTTATAAGAATGTGTTTTATAACATGGATAAGTATATATGAACTGAAGTTATAACTGGCGACCCTTCTTTGGTAGCATGGTTCTCTGGTATCGTAGTACTTTGTGGTATTCCGGTAGATCTACAGTTGGTTCTGTATAGGTTTTGTAGTACGTTGTGGTATTCTGATAGATCTTAGTTTGGTTCCGTTTAGGTTTTTGTAAGAATAACAGACTCGTTAAATAAAAATCAACTTGTATTATCTTTAAGATGCGCTAAATATCTACAATTCATACAAATAGTATATAACTTAACAGTATTCTAGTCTAACAAATAAATACCTTACTTTATTAGAATATCGTAAAGAAAACGGATAGCGGAAATATATATATCTCGAAAGTTTACGAACTATAGCTTGGTAATCGGCAAATGGTATATTGAATTCAATGTAAAAAGATAACGTTTTTCACTTGTTTAAAAGGAACTAACAAGCCCACATTATACGGAAATAGTCTGGTAACTACTTAGTCTGGTAAATGGTTTCGGTACATGTATATTTAAATCGCTTGGAATTAGCGTGTGTTACTTGCCCAGGGTAAAGTTGTACTAAAGTCTTATCGGTTTTTCTCCACCGTATTTATACTTAGGTAAACCATTACCGAAATGGTTTACCATTTACCATTTCGGCTTACCATTTTTACCATTTTGGCTTACCATTTACCTAAATTACCAAACCCAGAGCCGACGTCATAACAAAAATAGGTTATGACGTCATTGGTGTACTTCATTTGAAGTAAACAATTCTCAGCTGTTCCGATTGTAAAAACAAAGGAAACTTCAAAGAATAATAAAAAGTTAACAATGTTTACACAAAGTTGTACAATAAATATATAATAGGAACAGTAAATTTACGGTAAGGTTTTAACAACATCATCACATAATTTTAGGGAAAACAAGTTCCATTTCAAGGGACCCCATTTCGTTTCACTATGTTATAAAATCTCGTCATATCTAGAGCGAATCCACCTAAGGGAACTACCATTTGATTTTTATGGGGGGGCTAGGATGAAAAATTTTGTCCTGCATTTTTTTTTAGCTGTAATCTCTGTCCTGCCTTTTTATTTTTCACTCTGTTCGGTCCTGCTTTTTTTTTTTAGTTTATCCTGACTTTTTTTTACCTAAATTGTCGTCCTGACTTTTTTTTTTTTGCAAGTGTCTCATCCTGCCTTTTTTTTTACTCAAAACTCTTGTCCTGCCTATTTTTTTCAAATTTCATCCTAGCCCCCCCATAAAAATCAAATGGTAGCTCCCTAAGATATCATCATATCATAATACTTGTCGAATATTTGAGTTTCCATATCGTATGATGTCCTCATCTTTACATATAGGGACTACCTCCCATCCTAGCCTTTCGAACAGTAATGCTATATGTCTTGCTGTTGCTGTTTTACCAGAACCAGGACCGCCGATAAATGTCACAATATGATGCGTGTTAGCCTTTTTATATGCTGCATTGTATCCCCGTGTTTCGTCGCAGAATAGAATATCCTGTCTTTTACAATCTATAAGCTGGCAGTCTTAAATTAAAAAAAAATAAACCATCAACGTTGATGTATACATGTATTTGCATTTGAATGAAAAAAAGAATGTAATAAAAATTACTGAAGGTTGTTCCTTCACCAATGGAGATATGCCAAAACGCATTCTGAACTTTTTTTCCAACCTTTCAATTTCATTAATATATATATTGTATATAAAAGTAATTTTTCTTTATTTGAATGATTTTTGATTTTGTGTGTGTTTTAACGCCACTTTTAAGCACAGTTTTGGGCTATTTCATGGCGCCCAGTTTTTATCGATGAAGGAAGCCGGATTGCCCGTAAAAAACCATTGACCTTTGATAGGGAAACTGACAACCCTAGTCAATTAAGATTGGAGTCGAGTGCACCCACATGAGCTTGGTTCGAACTCACAACCGCAGTGTTGACTGGCTAGTGACTACAGTAGAAACTACTTACACAATGGCCACCGAGGCCAGTAATGATAATATATATTTATTATTTACTTCGGATGTAACAAGGATAATTACAGCATCTTCTATATTTTTTATTCCATCTTGGCAGGAAAACAGTTCATTTTGTAGTTCATAAATTTCCTCTTTCATTTTAGAAAGGTTCTAGTTCATACGATCAATTTCATTTTTCCGGGATCCAATAAAGTGCTTGTATTCTAGAGCTGCATTCTCGGTTTGATAAGCGTCTTGACTCAATCTGTTTACAGCCTAAATGGAAATACACTACTTATGAATAATATTTTATAACTAAAAATCATTTAAAACATAAGGTAAGAGGCAGTTTCGTGTGTATTTGTTTTTTAGCAGGGTATTTCTCTTTAAGGCATATTAACCGGACTTCTTTTTAACGTTATAAGTATGAACAATGTGTCCACTCTAATGTTGTTTATTCGAATAGTATGTGTCAAAGATATCTTGAGACTAGATACATTTTTGGCAAAGACATAATTGTAACAAATCACGACTGATTTAACGGTAATTTTATAAACTCTATTTAAAAGAAATTTTTTGTTAAACATATTTCAAATAATAAAACAGTAATACATGTAATAATGGATGAAGAGAAAAATAGCTAAACAATATTATGTAACATCATCTGATTGACGTTCTTTTTTGAAGATATAACTTTCAAACTTGTGCAAAAGTAAAAGTCGAACCCATTAATTTCTTAAATAAAGAATCTACCGATTTAGTAAAAAAAAAGGTTTTGGCTTTTCAAATAAAAAGTTTCAAACTACTCAAATACCTTAGAAAGTTCCCTCCATTGGTTTTGATATTGTTGACTAGATATTTTGAATTCTGTATTATGTGCTATTTTGTTTCTAAAGTTACGAATTCTTTTATGTCGTCTGCTTCTGATCTATCTCCAGATAACGGGATTGATCCCCATCCTCTTGCTGGTGGAGCAATTTTGTGATTGAGAGTATTCCTAATAAGTTTATATAGCAGAGATGAGTCAAAGTCAGTACTTTTAACTTGACCACCTGAAACTTAAATATAAAAAATCAGTAAATAATAAATTGTGTAAATAAAATGTTTGTTTATTAGTCTATTTGGAATTTTTGATATATTATTTTTTTGTATAATGTCCCCATACTGATTTGACTTGTCTGCGTACTTGTAAATCCAACACAGCCATACGGACGACCCGCTTCGGCAACAGTTTAACTGCCGGTCGAAAAAAAGACCTGCAAGTACCATATTCCCATTCCCCGTCAATCTATTCGTTTGTATAAAATACGTACGTTAAAGTTATATGTATATTATGTATTTTCAATTTTTTACAGTTCTATCGAATTTCATATCCTGTTATAAATTATGAATTGATCGCATTGTTATAGCTTTTGTGCTTTTGTGCTTTTGTGTGTGTTGCCAGTTCGAAGCGAGAATATAATGAGACTTGGATTGGAAAGTATTCAGTGGACTGCTACTAGATTGTTGCAACGTTCAAAACTGGTTCTGTGTCAGTTTTATTAAAAACCATGCATGCAATATGGCATATTAAGTGCGGGACGCTCACCAACAGCATATTTATCCATCTCTTTGTGACTTCGTTGAGATTTATGATTTGATGTTTTGGATTTAACTTGTGAATCAAACATTACACCTCTGAATAAATAAACATTTTATTTGTGTTGATATCTGTGGACTTTTTAAATGAAGTCTAGAGTCCAATAATAACGCTATAATTAAAAAAACCTAAACAAACCCAACACCATCACAAACCATCTGCAAACTAAATGATCTCACCTCTTAACTTCCATATACATACACAAATAAGCGTTCCTAGTATTGCTGTGAAAAGTATTTCAAACATTCCCGTACTCCTAGATTTACTTCAAACCTACGAATGAGATTATCTCTATTGAAAATTTAATCATAAATAAACAAGACGAAATGTAATCAAAACTAAAACACCTTAATTCTCGCCATAATGTATACATAGGTATGTATAATTGCATTTAAAAATCTCAAACACAATTTTGATCAAAAGTAATTGTCATCTGTTTTGTAAATTTTTAGAATTTGTCTCAATCCAAATTTATATTATTTTTTAATTGGTAGTGGATTTGCTTGGCGGATGATGCATAGCAAGAAGTGAACGATTACGCTATCGATGCACCAAACCTAACTCAATGTGTTGTTTCTGCAATTCCCGAAGTTTTTTTCCATTACCTTAGATTGTGTTTTAATGAATCTAGAATATTTGACAATTAGTTATTATCTAATGTTGCCTTTAATCAATGACCACGGGAACGATATTTCAAATCTAGTACTCTCGACATTGTGCAGTCAGCAGTCATGAAATAAAATCCTATCAATTGAAAATTCTAATGATTTAAAAATGCAAAAATCTTTTAAGGAAGTTCGCTTGTCACGTTTTGGAATTGTTGTCAAATTTTAGGAATCCTCTGGTTTTATCTATTTGAATGCCTTAAAAAAGTTGCCCATTGACCCCTATTTTTCTTTTGATAAATCTTTAACGTGTATAATTATAAGCCATTTGTAAAAGTCGTATAAAATTTGATTATTTTTAATTAGTTTTTTAGAAATTAAACTTGTCAATGAAAAAGCTATGAAAAGTCAACAGAAAACATTTTCCCGTCAAAATTTCAATGGCTAATATCTCGTGAACAAGCTTTTGGTTCCTTTATTAATCACCAATTAATATCTACAAGTGTTATGAAAAGTTAAATATTTTGAAACTGAGAAGCGAACTCCCTTAATGAAATTGGACACGAAAAACGTTTCCCTGTTTTAGAATGATGAAAAAGTTCATGCAACTTTTAAAATAATCTAAGATTAAACCTATGCGTATGTTCATTCATGCTCAATTTAAGACTATGGAATAAGTGGTCGGATATTTTGTTAACTTAAGTCAGATAATTTTCAAACACATAATTCGCTGCCAAATGTACCAGGCGTTCTGTATATTGAAGGCGTTTTCAGACTTGATTTACCTGCTGCGTTCTGCGTCTAAGTTTAAAACGTCTAAAATTCTATTGGGTTATTAATAGCAGCATATCATAAGTTGAAAATTTTGGTTGAATGATTCATAAATGCAAGTTAGTAAAGCACAATTTTCAAATCTATAAAGGACCATAAAACCTACACGGCACCAGTTAAAGTCGTGAAAGTCGTCGATATATAATTTGACTTCAACTGTGTCATTAATAACAATTTAAGAAAATTTATTGCATGAAAACGAAATTTCGTGCAGTGTAATTTCCTGTTACAAAACTTGAATTTTTCGAAAAACTAAGGATTTTCTTATACCAGGAATAGATAACCTTAGCCGTATTTGGCACAACCTTTTGGAATTTGTGGTCCTCAATGCTCTTCAATTGTTTGGCTTTATAACTTTTTTGATCTGAGAACCACTGATGAGTCTTATGTAGAGGAAACGCGCGTCTGGCGTATTTAATTATAATCTTGGTACCTTTGATAACTATTACAGATCTATCAATGCCCTGAATTCCTTATACATTGATATAAATTCTTCAATATATAAAACTTTATTTCTTCATAATATACAAAATATCATAAAACGAAATAATTGCAATCGCTTTTTTATATGCAAGTTGATGAAGTGATGCATACATGGAAATAATACTCTTGATTTGTTCCAAAATAGCTACGTACCACCTTTAATGAACTATCAGTTTCAATGAATATCATCTACACAGAGGCTTGTTTCTCACTGTTTTCATTTAAATTATACTAGAACAAACCCGCGGGTGTTTAAAGCTTGGTTTGAAAGTATGTAAACTGTTGAAGGATTAATTTTTGTAAAATATTTTTATGTCTGGAGAATTTCAGAAAAGGTATCAAACTGAATCATAGGCACACGGAGACAGGACAATTAATTTTAGCCCTCTCCCTTTTTTACAAAGTCCGTTATTTGTTTGCTTTCTGTTAACTTGATTCCAAGATTTTCGTGTTTTTGTATACTATGAACATTCTGTATAATATAGATTAAGTGTATTTGCTATTAACTATCAATCAAGTTTCATCTCAACGGCGATCACTGCTATATTATATAGAGAGTCACTATATTATATGATTCTTATCATAATATAATAACGCAGAATAACGCGAAAACAAATGTCCTGTCCCCGAGTAATTATGAAATTTATGTTTGAAGAGGGGAGTAAACGCGAAATAAAATTGCCACTTCACAATGAACGAACAATTAAATATTTCTTGCATGTTGTGGCACCGTTAAAGTCCACAATTCCTCTAAAGTCCACAACACCGCTAAAGTCCACAACAAATGTCCGCTAAAGTCCACAACGCCGCTAAAGTCCACAAACTTTCCGCTAAAGTCCACAAAATTACCTCCGCTAAAGTCCACAAGAAAACGCCGTTAAATTCCACAATAACAAGTTCCGCTAAAGTCCACAAAAAAGCACCGTTAAAGTCCACACCAAATTTTTTATTGTTAAAAACATATTATTCGTTATTTTTATCCCGTTAGTACAATACAAAGCATTGGCCTTTCTTCTCGGTAGTATTTTTTTTATCAGTTTGATACATGAAAAAAGTACAGTATCGGTACATGATTTTGTTCTATCAATTTTGATCTTGATGGCCAATTTGGACATCATTTCTAAAAAGTTTGTAAATTCGTTATTTATTATTACTGCATTCAACAAGTATTTTTTTTCTCTTATTCTTTGCATATAATCACTTTTTGACATAATTAATGTACAAAGCAAATGTGCCTCTTAATCTATAACATTTGAACGGCATGCAACAATCTTGATTATATCATTAAACAAAAAAAATACTAAGTTTATGAATTCCCAAAGGTCTCCTGTCGCAAAACTTTTAACCAAAGTTTAACGTTATTAATTTCTGTTATGATTTTCAGAACGGAAAAATGAAGCCAGTATGATAAATTCCAAATAAAAAAGAAAATATTCTATGCTTTAAGGATGTACTTAGGTGAGGTTAGGTGAAAATTAATAAATTAAGAAGTTAAAATTGATACTATAAGCTGGTAGAGCATCAATTAAGGATAAAAATAAGCTAAAAATATTGATAGGTCATGGACCTCCTTTTCTAGATATTTGAGATTTAAAATATGGCGAGAAAAGGCTGACTCGGACTTTTACCTTATATTTGCATTGGTATTATTAGGTCTCAAAACAAAAGAAAGAAAATTAAGAATATTTTAAAATTTTGGTAAATGACCTTTCATGAGCTATTAAGTCTTATATGAAAAAATAAATTGGTGTTATGGGGCAAAATATTTTACATTGTATTGTATGGAAAAACACCAAGGAGTCCGAACATTTGACGCAAATTCCCAAACCTCACCTAAGTACATCCTTAAGTTATTTTTTTTATCGATTAGTAGCAGATATCGATGCGTTGAATGGGTTTCTACCAAAATGTCACAACAAACTCTGATTTGATCGATATAGGAAGATGTGGTATGAGTCACAGTGCCAATAAGACAACTCTCTATCCAAGTTAAAATTTATAAAAGACCATTATAGGTCAAGGTACGGCCTTCAACACGGAACCTTGGCTCACACGGAACAGCCAGCTATAAAAGTCCCCAACAATTACAAGTGTAAAACCATTCAAAAGGAAAAACCAATGCCCATAAATGGGGCTTAAGAAAATATACATACACTAGTTGTTTATCTTGGTAAAGTGTTTTAATCACATGTAAAATTACTCACAAGATTAATTTCTATAAACCACAAAACACTAAATCTGTTCTACAGTATTAAACCAATAAAATTGTATTGAAAAGAACAGAAACATTCTTTGATATTATATAATTCGTAAAAGTTTCAGCTTAAAACTTCATACTAGTCTTCCATTTAGCCTTTTCAAAATACTAAAAAAAGTATCTTTAAAAGAGAATAAAGAAACGAAATTAACTCTGAAAGCGATACCGTGAACTTTGATGTGACGTACATTTTATCAATCATTATGACTATAGGATAGTTCAACAATTGTTGGTGTTCGGGCTCAATGCAAGATGAACGTTCCTATCGCCTTTATTCTATATCCACATCCTGTCTTTATCCTATATCCACACCCTCCAATGCTCATAGACTCTTATTTTTATTAGTTCTGGATTTCTCAACACACAAATACGTCGGCAAGTTTTTTTTTAATTAGTCATACTTTTCTTCGGTTAGTTTTGTTTTTCATTTTTGGTGTAAATCAAATTTTTGGATAAGATATAAACTTTGTGTTATATCATCAGAAATTGAGAATTAACGCTTCAAAATAGATAAATTACCAAATAAACAAATAAACCTATGAGAGGTCTGCTTCTGTTGGTACTAATTTTGATTAAAATCTTACATGAAATAGTTCCTAAATATTTGTTATGAAAAATATCCGTAGATTTCATGATATATATAACAACTAATTATAGGTGACAAATACTTTTGACCATTTTACTTTACTGGCTTATCGGTTTTTGAAGTACAACGTTCCTAAATGTTCTAAAAACTTATCTTCCAAAATATACATGTATGTACTTCCATAACTTTAATTGCAATTTGAGCATTTGAACTTAATTTCATACTAAAAAATGTAGCGTCACTTTTTAGCTCACCTGGCCCCAAGGGCCAAGTGAGCTTTTCTCATCACTTTGCGTTCGGCGTCGTCCGGCGTCGTCGTCGTCGTCGTTAACTTTTACAAAAATCTTCTCCTCTGAAATTACTTAAACAAAGTGTAACTATAAACTTATCCACAATCATCATAAGAGTACATGTATATAGTTTTAAAAATGTGTCCGATGACCCTGCCCGCGAACGAAGATGGCAGACATGGCTAAAAATAGTACATAGGGTAAAATCAGTTTTTGGTTTATATCTCTGAAACTGAAGCATTTAAAGCAAATCTGACGGTGGCAAACATGTTCATCAGATTTAGATATATCTGCCCTGAAATTTTCAGACAACCAGTTGTTGGGTTGCTGTCCCTGAGTTCTTTGCTATTATCTTAGATATTATTATAGTCTCTAATGATATCTTATACTATAAATTATGATTTTAACCTTATTTTACATGATTTCCAAAGGATCAGTAAATACAGGTGAGCGACACAGGCTCTTTAGAGACTCTAGTTTATTTGGTTAAAGTTTTTATTTCATTTTCTGACTCTTGATAAATTTGACAAATGCACATGTATGGTCGACCTCATACTAAACCATACGAGTATACTCATACGGTACGAGTATACGTTCAGGTATACTTATATGGCCCACATTGTACGCGTAAGGGTTCAAATCAGATATACTCATATTGTCTGGAACATATATATATATACGTGTAGCATTGTTGAAAAAAAACTTATACTTGTACTCATCATGGATAATACACAATACAGAACCACATCCGCGTATAATTTATTCAATTCATCTTTCATTCTGAAACAAATTCATTTTCCTTTTTGAAAACAAAACAAACAGTTGTTTATATTAATGTCTGTGTCATTTTGGTCTCTTGTGGACAGTTGTCTCATTGGCAATCATACCATATCTTCTTTTTTATATGCAAACCAAAGAGTGGTGGAAATCTGCTGAGCACCACAAAATGCATGAATGTGTGGTATTCTTTATCATTATTTTGATTTCAAAAAAGAACATGATGGATCCAAGTCTTTTTTTGAGATTTACGGACCGTTTTGGCTGCTGTGGAACCTAACAGACACTGAATGGAAATCTTACTTATGTTTTATAGATATTGCAAAGGAAATTTAAATATCAAATATAGGCTCCAAATTTTGTCTCCAGCATATATACATAAAGAGAACGCTATGTTGGAGTTTCTTGTGGATGAACAAATATTTACTAAAGAATAAAAAGAGTATAATAGTTGGATAACTTTTCAGAAATGTTGTCTGTTTGATTGATAGAAAATTGCATAAAAATCGATAAAGCAAATACTATAATTTTTTCATTCATCAAAATAGAATTTATGCTGACAAGAAATGCTTTCTAAGAACAAAAGTCCGTGCTTTTAATAAGATCTATAATATAGGGTGTAAAAAACAGAAAATTGTCTTTTGATAATGAAAAAAAAATGTTTGGACTTTAACGGTGCTTTTTTGTGGACTTTAGCGGAACTTGTTGTTGTGGACTTTAACGGTGTTTTCTTGTGGACTTTAGCGGAGGTCATTTTGTGGACTTTAGCGGAAATTTTGTGGACTTTAGCGGCGTTGTGGACTTTAGCGGAAAATTGTTGTGGACTTTAGCGGTGTTGTGGACTTTAGAGGAATTGTGGACTTTAACGGTGCCACACATGTTGATCTTTTTATCGATTTCACGAAACACGGTGAATAACGAACCTTTTTCATAGCTCCACGTGAAATAAAAAATGACAAATCACGTTGCACAAAAATAACCGTTTACCCCGTATTTGAAAGTTTAAAATCGGAAGTCATAGGTATGACTTGAAAGTAGGTCTAATGACGGAAATAATATCCGGACGCCTTTTTATTCGTTTTTCTCCAAAAATGACCCAAACTAGATAATCTCAAGAATGGATGAAAAATGCGACTATACAATGTATGCATGGTACCTATATGACACAGAAGCATGATGATTAATTTATTGGGGAAAGAAGAGAAGCGATATACAAAATGAGGTCTTCTCGTTTAGTAATATAGATACGTTGGTTGTTAATTTTAAGTTATTTTTAAATTATGCACTCGTTATAAATCTAAAGTTACTGCATTTTTACTTGGTCAAATATGATTTTTGACTGTTTGTAACCTTGGAATCAAGCCATGTCTGTTGATGTCTACTCTCGAATGTTTTGTTTTTGGTTTTCCTAACTTTTGTTGATGATGACTATTGCAGAAACACAAATTTTTGCACAGGGAAATTAAAAATTATGTTTTCTTTTTAATCATGTGTCACATTCGTTCGACACATTTCATTTTCCATGTGATTCCATTGTGCTATGAAAATTCAAAATAAACTTACCACTATTTCCATTACAAAACTCTTATTCTATGTATAATAGACATAAATACACATGTTTTGTTTCTATTTAAACGGTTTATGTTATAAATCTATTATATCAAATCATTGATTGAAAATTTGATACATTTTAAGTATTTTTCCATTGAACGTGTGCAATCAACTTATGAGAAGTTAACAATGAACATATTTTGTGGTCTATATTATTGTTTTGTTATTGATATAGATTAATTTGAAAATTAACACTTTTCGAATATAGACATGCTTTCTTTCTATTCATATTGAACAATACAACACAGTCGACCCGCACGACATGGACTACCGATAGTAAGAGTTACAATTAATAAAAACAAGTTAACACAATTTGCGTAAGGTGGTGAGAAAGAAAATAAAAATAAAAAATAATGGAAAGAATTAAAAAGAATAAATGAATTCTCTATTGAAATTTATAATAAAAAAAATCTGATTACAATTCAATTCAATTCAATGTTTTATAAAAGTCTCATGTCTCAACAAGTACAATCAATCCTTATACATTGTAAAGTAACACTAAAAAAATGATCCATTCTATACAGAACTATAAGAGAGATATAATACACTAACAGTATGAAATAAAATACTATATACAATATCTAAAAGTTTTACGCCTTTTTAAAATCAAATGACACGTTCATATTTACATCTGAGAATACAAACACTAACTTTTGGTTATCACCCAAAATATTAAAATTTTCGTTAAAAGTTTCAGCAACATAATATAAATGGTTTCTAAAATCTTCATAAAGAGGACATCTTAATAAAACATGCGCTTCATTTTCAATAAAAACGTCACATATATGGCACAATCTGTTTTCTAAAACAATATTTTCATATCTCCCTGTTTCAATCCTTAGGGGAGCAACACCACATCTAAAATTGGCAAAAGCACTTCCGTGACTGAAGGGTGAAGCTATTTTGCAGTATTCCTTCGCTTCAATTTTTTTCTTAAATGATCTGTACGTTCGTTGCTTATTGCCAACTCTGGCCGATATAGATTTATCGGAATGTAAAACAGCCAATTATCGATATGTTTTTTGTGTAATTTTGACATAAAAAGTTTTACAACATAGTTAGTGTTCATATTTTTCTGACACGATAAATGATCGAAATTTAGTTCACATATGGTTTTCCTTAAACATGCAAAAAGGTACGGACGAGTATGAGCGCCATCCATTTAAAATTTCTCATATCGGAAACCATAAAGTTTTGAATTATCGCAAACCTTGGCGTTATAATACAGATATCTTTATGTAAGTTATTCATTAAGTTTTTAATTCTATATAATTAAAAACTATTATATTGAATTAAAATGTTACGTTTATTTTATAATCTGAAAGTAGTGTCTTGTAAATATTGGCATTTGCATGTCCGTCTTCCAGTAATATTTGGATGTGATTTAGTTAGCAGAAGAACAATAAACAAAGAACCGTACCGTAAACATCCCCATGCTTTTCTTAATTGAATAGGAAATCATACATAAGGCCACAATTTGATATATTCAGTAAATTCGTTTAGGGGAGTATTGTCTTTCTGCTCATTTAACAAACAAAGATTAATTCTATGAGAAAAATCTGACCGATTTTGCATATCGATAAACTAACTAGTATTATTTAACAAGAAATCATCTATGCATATCTAATCTGCGATATCAATGTTTTATCGCTTATATTGACCTCCCTCTCGCTTGCCAAACATTGTTACAAATTTTTTCATACCAATATATACAAAAATACAACATACAGTTGGATAAATGAAAAAAGGTATATATGATGTATCACCTTTGATAAATGATCCCTTTCTCAATATAAATATAATATTACAGAAAAAAAATACATATATAATCCGGATTTGATGTCATCCGTCGCCGCACATATCTAGCAGGTCAATGGATGATGACTACAAAAAAAAAATGTTTCTTTATAAACCGAAAAAATCATTAAAATTTCAAAAGCATTACGCACACACACTTGCATTGACATTTCTAAGGGTTATAACTGAAGTAAAAAACAGTGATGAGTTTTGATCGTATCAAAGACATATGAGGCACATTTCATTAAAATGCATCAATCAACTTAAGTATTTGATGGCTCAAACGAACAGTTCAACTTGCTTATTTTAATTCCACCCTATAAAAAGTTACATCTGCCTTATTTTAAAACACGTATGAGACATTGTTAATGATAAGCATATGATAAAAATTTCCAGCAGGTAATGTATGCCTCAGAGCGCTTTGCATTCGATGCATTCTTCAATTCTAAAAACGCGTCACCAATTCTTGTAAGAAAATTGATCTGACTTTTTTATGCACCATTGCTGGTAGAACAAACAACAATGCTGTGTTTTAATACTACAAACAATTTTTTTTAAAATTTTATTTATCTTTCCATGCAGCGAGACTGTCAGCTGCAATTTGGTGTGCAATATTGCTGCCAAAAACATTTGATGATATTTTCTCAATATTTTATATCACTGGGTCGATACCTCTGCTGATGCGGTATGGGCTTTGCTCATTATTGAAGGCCGTACGGTGACCTATAGTTGTTAATGTCTGTGTCATTTTGGTCTCTTGTGGACAGTTGTCTCATTGGCAATCATACCACATCTTCTTTTTTATATCAGTCCCCAAGGGTGTCATCAGCTCAGTAGACATGATCTAACAAACTTTACTAA
Source organism: Mytilus galloprovincialis (assembly GCF_965363235.1). Taxonomy (NCBI): domain Eukaryota; kingdom Metazoa; phylum Mollusca; class Bivalvia; order Mytilida; family Mytilidae; genus Mytilus; species Mytilus galloprovincialis. The sequence goes on along the minus strand of NC_134847.1, from coordinate 27,438,627 downwards.
AATTGTCCGTTTATGAAATTATAAATTATTAAGTAACTAAGGTTTCAACTCCCTCAGGCAAAGTTTGCTTTAGATGAATTTGGCTATTTATTTTAGGTATTTTTGACTCAAAGCTCTTCAACGGTTTCGGCACTTATACATCTTCGAATTTCAAATGTTTGGCTTTGAGCGTTCCTGATGAAGGTAAATCCAGAAAAGCGCTTCGGACGCAAGAAATTAATAACGTGTTGTTTTCAATATTTTAGAATTATAGGCGTGAAATTCCATAATCAAAACATTTGCATGTCCAGAACTCCCATACATATTTTTAATTTACTCTGATTAGCAAACTCGTCGAAGATATTGAAAATATAATTCTATGAGAAATGAACGTTTAACAGCGCCCACAAGACAACTTTTGATATAAATAACATAATTTCTGCCAAACAGGTGATATAAACTGCATTTCGGATTTGTCCTAGATAATGATGATAGAAACATTCGGTGATGCTTTCATATAAATTCAATGATTGTGGTAACGAAATCTCATGAAACAAGAACGGAAGATCGCAAACTGTTTCTTTGTCGATATAAACCTTTGAATCAAAATGTTTTATTAAGTCAATAAACTTTTTCGTTCCATGTCAAAATAGTTTAAGTTGTATTTTGTAGATGCTTTAGTTTTAGTTTAAGCAGAAGTAGTTTATACGTAGAAGTAAAATAGCAACATTATTAATTAAAAATATGGTTGTCGTATAAGAGTGGTGGAGGAAGTAGTAGAAGCAAAAGCCGACGATGAAAGATGTTGATGACATCGTAGAGGGTCACTATTAAAAAGATAATCGTCTTGTCCTTTGTTTTAGTAAAAACAAAATAGAAGAATATTCCTCGACTTCAAAATTATAGTCTGTCAGATTCTTCATCGGAATTGAATTTTGTCGACTGCCTAGTGTCTCGCTCAAGGTCTTAAAGAACATCTCTTGAGGATTATTGTTCCATTTCAATTCAATTTCCTCCAACACAGTTCTCTTGCGGTCTAAGATAGTTGTTGTGTGTTTTAAAAGATAAACATATACTTGATTCCGAACATCAGATAATGTTCCGACGTCAAGCAATGATTTGACTTTGTCAACACGTTTGGTGACGTCTGTATTAGTTATTATTAAAAATAAGAGTGCCTGTTCCTTTTCAGCATCATATTTACTACATAATCCAAGCTCATATAAATGTTTTAAATCATCTTCATCAGCAAATTTACAAATGAATGTAAGAAGAGCCTCACTATAATTCATATAGTTCCGTCCTTCAGCTTCGTTGGACATATTTGTACTGGAAATTGTTTCCGGTGATACCTTAAAACGGTGCATATCTTCCAACAGCTTAAATAATACATAGTTGCCGCTATGTGGTATCGGTCTTATTTCATTTTCAAGTGATATAATCTGTTGCAGTATTTTTGTATGATTCTTCCATAGAGCAAGTTGTATAGACGTTACTCCATATTCATTTTGCATGTTGTAATCTGCACCCTTTTGGATAAGATAGGTTGCTATTTCGACATTCCCTTGCATTAATGCAAATGTAAGTGGTAATTTGTAACCGGTTTCTTGGGTATTTATTCTACAATTATTGTTAATCAATATTTGAACGACATCAAAATGACCAGTTTCAATTGATATTAAAAGCGGTGAATTACCATACATGTCACATAAGTTAATATCACTACCACTTTTAACTAAATACGAAACAATGTCTGAATGGCCAGCTTCCGAGGCAGTAAATAGTGGTGATTTGTTTTGGTACTCGCAAAAGTTGACATCTGCGCCGTTTTCAACAAGCATTTTCACGATGTCTATGACACCCCGACTTGAAGCTTCAAATAAAGGTGTCCTTTCAGAGAACATATCCTTGTTCACGGCGGCGCCGTTTTGTACAAGACAGTTAGCTATAGCAGTATATCCATACGCTGAAGCTATATATAAGGGTGGTGCACTACCATCTGTGATATCAACACGGGGTTTAAAAGCGTTTACATCTGCACCGTTTTCAGCTAAGTATTTAACAATCTCATAATCTCCATTCTCTGTTGCAACACTTAACGGAAACTCGTGATACTCACACAAGTTGACATTTACACCAGACTGTACTAATAGTTTTACAATTTGCAAATAGCCATAGTGACATGCTGCATTTAGAGGTTCGATAGTCCTATGATAATTATCTTCAAGGTAGTCGATGTCGGACATATACGTAGGTGTAGCGTCTATGCTCTCTTTTTTCACATACCTTAAAACTAGTTCCACCAAATATGGATCGCCATTGTAAACAGACAATATCAGTAATCTGGCTTGTTCTTCTATATTTGAACCGAAAACGATGTCAGTAGAATCGTTATGATCATGAACATGATTAACAATTTCTTGTAAAAGGTGAGTGTGCCCGTAATAAACAACCCAACTTATCAATCTGATTGTATGAGTGACGTCATTGCCGTATATGCCGTTATGTTGTTCTCGTTTTTCTTGTTGTTCTTGTACTCTTTTATCTGTTAATAGTTCTCTCCTAACGGTTTCATCACGATACATATTCTCAAACGTTCTCCCCGCTTTGTCTTCGTAATCTATTAAATGTTCACAATTACCAGTCCTTGGAGTAAAAAATGTATTCTTAAAGACCTCGTACGATTTCTTTTTTATCAACTGAAAGAACACATTAAGGAATGGCTGATATTTAAGTGCCTTGTTCATAAAAACATCAAACAGTTTGTTTGATTCTAGATCTAAATAAAGTCTTTCAGCTAATTTTGAAAAGTGTCTTTCTTTAATCTTAATGCTTAAATCATCAAATGAAGGGTTCCCATCTACAACAACTTTATTGGCTATAAAGTTACTTGGCATAAACTCCAATATGTGTTCTGGAAATTCTTGTCCATAGTGGTATGCAACGGTTTCGTAAATTGAATCATGGATAAATGAAAATTTGTTTTCAAACTTCACTACAAAAGTATCTTCAATATAAGTTAAAGCATCGAATATCTTTCTATCTGCTGTTCCTCGATCTAATCCACAAGAGTTGTAAATTATTTTCTTAACTTGCTTTGAAGGCATAGTGTCAATTGACAATTGTTTGTTGTTGACTAGACATAACACCAATGATGCGTATTGTACGGTATTTGTCTTTTGTAGTTTACTCATTTCTTCTAATAGAATTTCAAATGGCCTTGCAAAAAACTTTGAGCCAATGATTTGGTAGTTTACATTAACTGCAAATAGTTGACACAAAAATGGAACCATTATTTTTGCATTCATTAGAGATAAGTTAGTATAGAACTTTTCGTCGACGCCTGCCTTTGAACAATGGGTTTTAAGGATTTTCATCTTCTCTAGTTCATTTAATTCATTGTCCATGTTTTCTAAATCAACTACATTTTGGAAAACGAATGGTTTTAATACGATAGCCTCATTATAAACCGTCTTTCGACAAGTAAGTAAAAGCTTTGACTTACTATTACTAAGTGACCTAATAATGCTTTTCTCGCTTGAAGCTATATTATTAAATCTCGTCATATCTAAAGCAAAAACACCTAAGATATCATCTAACACGAACACTTGTCGAATATTACAGTTCCCATATCGTATGATTTCCTCCTCTTTACACACAGGAACAACCTCCCAACCAAGCCTTTCGAATAGTAATGCTATATGTCTTGCTGTCGCAGTTTTACCAGAACCAGGACCGCCAATGAATGTCACAATGTTATGTTTATTAGCCTCTTCAAACGCTGCTTTGTATCCCCGTGTTTCGTCGCAGAATAGAATATCATTTCTTTTCCAATCTTCCAATAATGTAAGTTGGCATTCTTAAATATAAAACAAGTTGGTATTTGTTAATTTTGTTGAATATAAACAATAGGAATGTCCGATCTAAAATACAACCTCCGATGTCAGAATAAATCCTTTTCCCTTTCTCGGAATTCAAATCAAAAAGGTTTATTAAAAAAAGTATACTACAAACAATTTCCGGTTATTTTGAAACATAGCAGTTAACATTACAACTTACTTCTAATGTGACGAGGAATATGTCGTTCATTTATTTCTTCTATATCCTTTCTGCAGTAAATAACAGCATCTTCAATTTCTGTTATTTCATCATGACAGGTATACAGTTCATTTTGAAGTTCACATATCTCATCTTTCATCTTGGAAATATGTTTTTTCATGCTTTCTATTTCATTTTTCTGAGATCCTTTAAACTGAGCGTATTCTAGTGCTGTAATCTCGGTTTTCAAAGTATTTTGACTCAATCTGTTAACAGCCTAAATTAAGATATACTTCTTATGAATTACATCTTATGACTTCCATGAAAGGGAATATAATACTATATTAGATAAGAATCGTTTTCGTTTGTACTTTTTGTGGCAGGTTATTTTTCTTTAATGTGTTTTAATGACGTTACAAATATGAACAATGTGTCAATGCATGTGTTTTTAATATGAATTTATGTGTATATCTATATGCGTAACAAATCATTGGATCATACCTCACTCTGTAAATACTAATTAAAAACCCAAAGACATTTATTCTGTACTAGGTCAATGAAAATGGACGACCAAAAAGCAGCGGGGTTAAATATATTTATAGAGATCTCAACCCTTGTCCTTTATATTACTTATAGTCAATGTAGAAAAAAAAAAACCAAACACATTGCAATACACACAGTTAAATGTGTTTTTGAGTTTATTATGACGTCCATTTACACTGAACTAGTACTTTACACAGCGATGGCAACCCTATGTCCTTGCCCTTTTTAATCTGTCAAATTAATTAATATCATAATTTAAAGGGAATATCAAACACTAATCTTAAAAATGTACAACTATAGCTGTTGTTGATGTTATACTCAAGTTACTAATATTCTTATAGTTATTTTGCATAAAATTTAAACCATTATTAACAAAAGTTATCACGTTTAACACTATAACAAAAAAAAACCAGAATCAAAATTCATTGATGGACCCTATTTTGTTTGCTGTGTATTGTTTTGTTGTCTGTTGTAAATTTTGGTAATCAGATATAGGTATGTGCGATAAATCGTATGCTCTTTCTTGATCTAAATATTAAAAGGTACCACATTTTATAGATATGGTCATGCAATCCATTGAAACGGGTTATAGTGTACTTATATGGTTTTGGATTTACTACATTGTAGTATGTAGATTATCAGGGATTATACTTTTGATCGGGTTGTTGTCTCTTTTTTAATAACGTAATCAGCATGACGGGTGCCACATGTTGAGCAGAATCTGCTTACCCTTCAAGAGCACCTGAGATCATCCCCAGATTTTGGTGGGGTTCGTGTTGCTCAGTCTTTAGTTTTCTATGTTTTGTTCTTGTGTATTATCATTTGTATATTTGTCTTTTTCATTTTAAGCAATGGTGTTGTCATTTTATTTTCGATTTATTAGTTTGACTGTCCCTCCGGTATCTATCCCTCCTCTTTTTGACACTTTCCCCAATCAATTTCAGTTTTAGTTTTGGTTTTTTAAACAAATGATTTTGAACATTTACCAAACTAGAATACCTGAGAAAGGTCGTTCCATTGATTCCGATATTGTTTATTTGATATTTTGAATTCTGTATTATGTGCGAGTTTGTTTCTATAGTTACGAATTCTTTCTATGTCGTCTGCTTCTGATTTTTCTCCAGATAACGGTGTTGATCCCCATCCTCTTGTTGGTGGAGCAATTTTGTGATTGAGAGTATTCCTAATAAGTTTATATAGCAGAGATGAGTCAAAGTCAGTACTTTTAGCTTGTCCACCTGAAACTTATAAAAAAAATAAAATTTGAACATTAATTTATATTTTCATATAGTTGACCACAGAACAAAACAAACAAATCCATATATCTTCTCTACAGAAGCGGTTATCTGAAACTTTGATCACCTTTGCTCTTATCATAAAAAAAAACTACAGCGGTCAATGTGTTGACTTTAATGCTAGATCATTATTTACAACTGAATAGAAGTCTTAGAAGTTATTAGAAAGTTGTAAACCTCTTTGGCCGGTTTAAAACGTAATTATATATTTAAAAATACTATGAATAAGTGAATAACATAATTGAGTATGTTACATTTTTTATTAAAATAGTGTATTATATTTAATTAATAATTAATGTTAACTAATTGTCTGAAATGTTAATACTTGAGTTCCATGAAGATAGATAAATGCTAATATGAAATGAACATAATGATCCTCCAAGATCATCAATTGAAAACAATGGAATAATTAATAATAAGGGCTATGAACCAATCAAATTAAGGTCATCACTCAAGAAATTTTACGGTCGCCATCATGAGCCATCATGAGCTGATTGGCCATTATGACAAAAGTGGATCCGAAATCATATCTGATATTCTTCCTCAGTCATAAGAACATTCCATCATTACCGAACTGAACAAAGAAATAACACGACGGGTGCCGTATACGGTGTAGGAAATGCTTACTCTACCGAAGCACCTGATATCACTCCCGGTTTTTAGTGGAGTTTGTATTGTTTCTTAATTGTTATTTATAACTGTTAATGTAAATGTCCTTTGGTTTTGATTGTTATTGTCCTTAACTTGCAGTAATTGTTACATATTTATTTTCTTTACAGAAAAAAGACTTGAGTGTGTAGGTTAAGGTAATATCTTTAACAATCGGATCCTGCTACACGTGTGGCGCCCATCGTGTTGCCCATGTAAGTGAACACATGGCGATAAGTTTAATTCGGTAGGACCATTCAAGTAAATGAAGGAAATTAACGCTATGCTCGTTCTCAACATTATATAAGATACTACGCACTATTCATAAAGAATTCAAAATAAAAACCAGAATAAAACTTGTAAATACAAAAATGTTCAGATTATGAATACTTACCCGGAAAAAGTATACTTCTTTCATCTTTTCTCCAAGGAAATGTGCTATATTTGCTTAAATGCATTGTGAGTAATGATTTCGGAACATGTGTATCGAAGACAAATCGTAAAGCATTCGTTGCATGCTTGTGACTCAGTAAATAAATCCGAAGAAAATTTGCTTCTTTCTGAGGCAACGGTTTAGAATTGTTTCCTGGAAAAGAAATTATTGAAATAAAACCCCTTTAATTGATATGTATTATAATGTACTAGTTCACCGCTCTAAACAGACGAGCGCCTATGTAATTATATGTTTAGAATAATTTGTTTATGCTCCCTGTGATTGATGGTCTTGATGAATTTTCTGATCTCGTCCAAACATTAGTAATTTTTTTTACATCTGTACCAAGCTATCAAACATTCATTTTGATTTCAATATGCCTCAGGCCGTGATTATAAGCATATATAGTCCAAAACCAGGTACCCTCATATAATATGAAAAAAAGTCCGACACCTTCTTGATCTGAGTATGCAATAACATATATTTGCTGTCAGACGTTCAGCAACGGCATGTTTATGTATATCTTCTTTGCTTAGTGAAAGTAAATGGTTAAATGTATTTGATTTAACACGTACGTTTATCATTTATGATATCACACCTCTGATTAAAAAAAAGTTTTATTGAATTGTAAACTTTTGACTTTTAAATGGAAGTCTGGAGACGAATCATAAGTCAACAGTACCATGGCCAACCATTGTAGGTGCAAACTGAAAAATCTTACCTCTAAAAAACCATATACAGAAACAAACTATAGGTATTCCCAATATTGCAGTGACATAGTATCTAAACATCTTCCCGTCCGTATACTCCTTGATTGATTAATAAAAAAAAAGACACATTGTAATCAGAATTGAAACATCTTACTTTTCTACATAATGTTGTAAAAACATGTCTGTATATTGCAATTCGAAACTCTCAGACAGCATTTCGATCAAAGTAATAGACGTCAATTTGTAAATTTTTCGAATGTGCCTCAATCACGATTTTATTATTTTGACTGGTTGTTAATTTGGTTAGAGTATGATACATACCAAGAAGCTGCACCGTACAAGCTCCTATGAAGTTTCTGCAATTCCTTCATTTTTTCCACTTACATTAAGGTGGTACCTAACACCTTCACTAAAATATATTTGGCTCGTTTAATTTTCATAAAGTTTTGGTAAAGTATTTACTTTGACCCTTTGACAAAAATATCAAAAAATCAAAAAAATTGAACCAACCAATTTATCAGAAAAATTACACTGGTTATATAGCAGTTTGACAAACACTAATTTTGATCATTGAGAAGCTTAACATTCCTTTAACAACGCAACGTAATTAAAACGTTTTGCTAATTTTAAAAAGTTATCTCCCTGTAGTGTTAGGTACCACCTTAATTTGTTATTTAATGCATTTCAATGTTTGAATATTAGTAAACTAACTTTGCCTTCATTTAATGACTACAAGAACGATATGTTTAATCTAGTACATTCGACCTTTTGCAGTCAGCAGTCATGAAATATCATCATATCATTTGGATATTCTGATAAAAAAATAAAATTCGTTTCACAGAAATAAAACACAAAAAACTTTTCCCTGCATTAAAATAGTGGAAAAGTTGATGTAGCTAAATTATTAAAGATTTAAGCTTTGCTTATATTCTTTCATACACAACTTATTATATACGGAGCCAACGATTAAATGTTTTGTTTATTTGAGTCACATCATTGTCCAACAAAATCTAATGGACTAAATTAAGTTAAAACAGGGAGTTCTGTATTCGAAGGCATAATCACACTTGTTTGACTTGCTTCGTTCTGGGCTTATGTTTGAATCGACCAGAGACAAAAAATTATGAACTGCAAAACTGATTATTGCTAACACCCATTTTGGAATCAGTAGCATCATATCATAACTTTAAAAACGTTGACTGAATGATTAATATGTAAATGTATGGAAAAAACATAAAGTACAATTTTCAAACTCTTATAAAGGACCATAAACATTAAACGGCACTAGTTAAAATCGTCATTAGAAAATTTGATTTCATTTTATCATCAGATAAAACAAATCAAAAGGGCCATTAGTAGAAAGCTTCATAAGTTATGTAATTAAAACGACATTTTGTGCCATTTTAAGATCTTTCAATTGCCCGAATTCAATAAAGATCAATAAGAAAATCTTCAATATTTAAAAAAATACTTTGCCAAAGTAAACAAATATCATAATTTGAAAAGCACTGATTGAATGGTTCTTTACAAACTATATTGTACTCTGTTTGCAGTTTCTTCAGAAACCCTGTGAAAATAAATAACTGATTGTTGACCTTCACATCAATTTAAGTATATTTTTGAAGAAAATCCATACAAAACAAAACATTGAATATGTTAAAAACATTAATTTGCGTCTCGCTTGCTCTATAGAAATGATTCTGTCTATTAGCTTTTTAGAGTAGATCTGCTCAAACATTTAAAGGAGACCCATCATTAAATAATATTTTCTATAAAATATCAACCATAAACTTACCACCATTTCCATTACTAAACTCTTATTTCATGTATTTACATAGAAAGATTGTATTTCTATTCAAAAGGTTATGTCATGATCTATTATGTTAAAACATTGATTTGTAATCTGATATGTTTAGCATTATTCCATTAAACTTGTGCAGTCAAGCTATGAAAAGGTGACAATGGAAATATTTTCAGCTGTATATCAATTGTTTTGTTATTTATATAGACTTATTCTGAAATGAACACTTTTGAAACTATGACATGCTTTCTTTATATTCATAAGAATGCAACACTGTGTGACAATAAATGATAGCCCTTAACAATTAACATATACATATTTTGATCCTCGTGATAATACCTATAGTTTTAAAAATTCATAAAGTTAATTCAGAATTAAGAGAATTTCATCCAAATATTATCAAGGACACTTTCACAATATCATTTTTCCATCATTTTCATGTAACGCATAACAGTTAAATCAATCAAATTCACATTATTCAGTAGAGCAGTATACACAGTGTAGATACTATTCTGTACGCTTTCCGGAAGTCGCGATTTTCGAAGCGAGAACTTTTTGGATCACATTTTAAATCTGATTGATGTACTAAATTAAACGGTAAGTTGATCATCTGTACATTGCTTAATGATTAATTCAGCCGACATCGATATTCTCAAATGGTTTAGAATTAAATTCAGCGCATTCATTATTCGTAGCGTTGCCTTAATCAAGAGATTTTCAATTGCATCACTAAGGAAAATCAGTCGGTGGACCTAAAAACAATCTTTTTACCCTCTTTGTGTACAAATTAACGTAAACACCAGACTTAATTAACTAAATGAAGTATATTTCAAGTGGTGGTAAAAGTTTCAACCATATCTTTGAAGCCAGAAATAAGAATATAACACTTGTTTGAATTTCTCACTGTACGATCAGTCTCGCTTGTATATTTTGAAACTATATGATCAGTCTTTATTTCACTGTATTCTAGTGGTGATTTCAAAGTTATTTACGACACATTATAAGGTGGCATTTTTCTAAATAACACAAATATATTTCAATAAATACACATCATGAAAACTTGTTTTAGCTTGATAGGGTGTACTCGACTTACTACATTAAATATAAGGATGTTGAAATGTTGCTAAAATAAAAGGTAGGTTTGTTGTATATATGAGTTTCAGAAATGTCCTCCGTTATACTTAAAATTGTACAAACACACAGATTAATATTGTTATACAAAAACGTTTTAATGGTTGCACCAACCTCAACCTCCCAACCGATTTTTCTATGGAAAATCCTGTTAAAAAGGGTGAAAGTACATAAGCAAATTATTATCATTTCCACAAGTTGCCACGCAATTAACAAATGCAATCAGTACAATGACATATATGGATTAACCCAGAAATCGCTTTAAGTAAACTGATAAAATCCTTTTCATTTTAAATTCATTCGATATTGATATAGGTTATGATTTCTGTAAACTTGCCCAAATTATATCACACGAATTATCCCCCTACGCAAAGCTTTCTTTATCCATTTTTTTGTAATTTTAAAAGAGACAAGCTTGATTTATGTTATCATCAATTGGTCAACGGCGGACGGTGTAAATAGTCTTTAAAAATTAAATAGCTAAACAGATAACTGCAACGATACACTATTACAAAAGGCGAATCATGTATTGCTTTTTAGGCATTTGATTTTAAATAAGACTGACGGAACAAAAATACAATTATTTTGCCGTCTACAAAAATCATCAGAAATATATTTGTTTTGTCTGATGAAAGAAATTACACTTTATAGTTACCTGGACAGTTAATTAAATCACATAGACATGTATATACCTTTAAATTGCCGTTGTTTTTTTTCAAAATCACGACTGGTCATACAGTCAAAAAATCTGAAATCGCTTCTAGAATACAGTCAGTTCCAGACTGACCGTACAGTAATTTATTTTGGGATCCTCAAGGAAAACATATTTTTTATGGGAAATACGAATATTCTACTTAAATACGAAAAGAATATTGAAACAGTATATATTTAACTGAAAAATAATGCAAATGTTTGCCAAAAAAGATTATTTGCAAAATTGTCCATCGATTTCACTTTTCCCATCACTTGGCGTCCGTCGTCCGTCGTTCGTCGTCGTCCGTCGTCGTTAACTTTTACAAAAATCTTCTCCTCTGAAACTACTGGGCCAAATTAAACCAAACTTGGCCACAATCATCATTGGGGTATCTAAAAATAGAACATAGGGGTAAAATGCAGTTTTTGGCTTATAACTCAAAAACCAAAGCATTTAGACCAAATCTGACATGGGGGTAAAATTGTTTATCAGGTCGAGATCTTCAAATTTTCAGATGAATCCGACAACCCGTTATTGGGTTGCTGCCCCTGAACTGGTAATTTTAGGGAATTTTTGCTGTTTTTGGCTATTATCTTGAATATTATTATAGATAGAGATAAACTGTAAACAGCAATAATGTTCAGCAAAGTAAGATTTACAAATAAGTCAACATGACCAAAATGGTCAGTTGATCCCTTTAGGAGTTATTGACCTTTATAGTCAATTTTTAACCATTTTTCGTAAATCTTAGTAATCTTTTACAAAAATCTTCTCCTCTGAAACTACTGGGCCAAATTAATCCAAACTTGGCCACAATCATCTTTGGGATATCTAGTTTAGAAAATGTGTGGCGTGACCCGGCCAACCAACCAAGATGGCCGCCATGGCTAAAAATAGAACATAGGGGTAAAATGCAGTTTTTGGCTTATAACTCAAAAACCAAAGCAAATCTGACACGGTAAAAGTGTTTATCAGGTCAAGATCTATCAGTCCTGAAATTTTCAGATGAATCGGACAACCTTTTGTTGGGTTGCTGCCCCTGAATTGGTAATTTTAAGGAAATTTTGCAGTTTTTGGTTATTATCTTGAATATTATTATAGATAGAGATAAACTGTAAACAGCAATAATGTTCAGCAAATTAAGATTTACAAATAAGTCAGCATGACCAAAATGGTCAGTTGACCCCTGAAGGAGTTATTGCCCTTTATAGTCAATTTTTAACCATTTTTTCGTAAATCTTAGTAATCTTTTACAAAAATCTTCTTCTCTGAAACTACTGGGCCAAATTAAACTAAACTTGGCCACAATGATCATTGGGGTAACTTGTTTAAAAAATGTGTGGCGTGACCTGGCCAATCAACCAAAAAGGCTGCCACGGCTAATAATAGAACATAGGGGTAAAATGCAGTTTTTGGCTTATAACTCAAAAACCAAAGCATTAAGAGAAAATCTGACAGGGTTTAATTGTTTATCAGGTCAAGATCTATCTGCCCTGATGTTTTCACATGGATCGGACAACCCGTTGTTAGGTTACTGTCCTGAATTGGTAATTTTAAGGAAATTTTGCCGTTTTTTGTTATTATCTTGAATATTATTATAGATAGAGATAAACTGTATACAGCAATAACGTTCAGCAAAATAAGATCTACAAATAAGTTTACGTGACCAAAATAGTCAATTGACCCCTTAAGGAGTTATTGCCCTTTACAGTTAATTTTTAACATTTTTCATAAATTTTTGTAAATTTTTAGAAAATATTTTCCACTGTAATTACTGGGCAAAGTTCATTATAGATAGAGATAATTGTAGCAACAAGAATGTTCAGTAAAGTAAGATCTACAAACACATCACTATCACCAAAACACAATTATGTCATGAATTTATCCGTGTCCATTGTTTAATATGCACAAGACCAAGGTGAGCGACACAGGCTCTTTAGAGCCTCTAGTTTTCTTTCAAGTTGCTGTGATGCACACGTATATTTTATATTCTAATGCATGTTTTTGTTACCGTTACTCATATTTATGATGCTATACATACCTTGAAGATGTTCAAAGCACTTTATAGATATAGGATTAAACAAATGATGAGAAAGTCACCGTAGGCAAAACCGTCCTGTTAGCCAGTTGGAAATCATCACTTCGAAAATCGCGACTTCCGGATAGCGTACAGAATAGTATCTACACTGTGGTATATGTAACAGGAAATTACCTTCATTAATAACCATTTGCTATATTGTACAATTGGTTGATAATTGTTTTTGGATCTTATTGTTCAAGCATTGTTTACATATACCTTTATCTCAATTTTATCAATCTTAGATAGAGTTCACATTTTTATTTAAGATTAAGCACAAGCTTAGTACAATCAGACATGAAACATTTGGAGGAAACAAATGAAGAATTTTGTGACAAAGTAAACAACAAAAAATCGATCCCTATTTATATTATAATGAAAACAATCATTATAACGGTTGAATAGAATTATTACAATCAAATCTAGTACCATTAGTTTTTTTATATATGGTTTATGATTTAAATCACCATACGTGTCATATTGAATATGAGGGAAGACATGTCTCATTTAATATCAATGTACGCTTTCAAACAAATTTTAAGTGTTATAACATTTTACAACTGACAATAAAATAGAAAATATGTTGGTGATATATTTTTACGACTTTTAAAAAAGAAGTGAAAATAAACCAAAATCACAATTTAGACGATGACATGGACAAGTGACTTTGAACTTATTTCCTTTCTTTTTAGCTAGGACCTCAAATATAAAAAAAAATTAGGTCTAAAAGCGTTTTGAAATATTTATGGTATCTGCATTTTGTACTTTAAATGTCTTTATACTGTAATTTTGTCAGTGGTTCCCTGTATCAAATATAAACCAATTGCGAGAAAATTTTAGTTTTCATGAATTAGCTTCGCAAATTTTCCTTTCCCTACTGCCCCAATCATGACGAACTCATTTGAACTTCGATTAAGACCAAGCCGTCATGGTGCTAAAACATATAAACCTCTTAAAGTCGTCTTAGGTTATTGATTTGTAATAGATGAAAGGACGTTTATAATGTGTCTTGTAGTATTGCAGAACATATCATATTGCACGGTTGATCAAGACTTAGTGTAGTCATGTGTTTTGAGAATGCAGTATCGTTAATGTTTTTTGTTTTGTTTTGCGGCTAAAGCATGGTTAGATTTTTAGATCTTCATTCAAGACGTGGACGTTTGGTAGTAGTTCACAAATTTCAAATGTGTATATGTATATTATTATGTTCTAACTATTGACTGATAATTTTTGTATTCTGATTCGTAAGGCAGGATCTGACGCTCTCTACGGAAATGGTTTCGGTATTACGTCGAGTTACAGGTTTCCATAAACCCATTTTTCCTTGATTTTTTTTCTGAATGGCATTTCATCACTTATGACAGAGATAGAAAATATTGAATTCAAAAATCTAATTTTTTAATAATCTAGATAGGCAAATATTTTTCCTTTATGCATTATATTCTAATAACACTTATTGTATAAATATGTTCCAGATTATACCATATTTAAAGCCAGCTAGTTCGTCCGCACACCAAATGTAAAATTAATTAGTGGGTTATTTTTTGGGGATTTATACAGTGTTGAAGTATAGTCTAATTTGTATTCTGTAAACTGGTCACATTTTGAATATGTTTGGTATATCTAGTATGGTATTGTAAATACACACATAACATTTATCTGTCCTTGTTTTATTCGTGTAATTCATTTATCACCTATTACTTCTTTTAACAACATCCTATTTCTTATTTCCTTTTTTCATATCTATTCTATCTAAGGTTCATCTTTTCGTTGTAATACTATCAATTGATTGACCAATAAAAATAGTTATTGCCAATTTGTGTGTCATTCACCGTCAAGTTTCATGAAATTTATCTATTTAGTGGAATTTTTAAAATTTAATTTCCATAAAATTATGCATTATATGTCAACAAACAATTATAACTTAATATACTATTTATCTATGAGTAAGGAATAAAAATGGCCAATTATTACTATACAATGCTGACATAGTTTGTTGCATGATAGAACATTTAGTGTTCATCCCAACATAATCATCTATGTCTAAAAAACCTAGCTCTACAAATAAACTCATAACAGATACCAGGACTAAATTTTATATATACGCCAGACGCGCTTTTCGTCTACAAAACCTCATCAGTGACGCTCAAATCCAAAAACAATATATAAAGCCAAATAAAGTACGAAGTTGAAGAGCATTGATATTCAAAATTTCACAATATAAAAAAAAATATTTTTTTTTGATTGTCAAAAACTGCATGACTTGACAGGAAATTTAATCACTTAAGTAAAAAGTAAGGATTTTTTTAATTGCCCTGATGTGTTGTAAATAAAAGGGAAAAGGTCGTCACTTGTTTACTTTTAATAGTATCAAACCATTAGTAGTTTGAATCCGTAAAAATAACCCCTTACTACGTTCTTAAAAAGCTGTAATTGTTATATTTCAAATAACACGAATAAGAAAAGAATCTTGATTGGTCAACTAACAATAAAAATTTGTTTGTTTGCGGAATTCCAGTGTTATATCCAAACATCATCACGATTGAGAGTCAGTTTATTCTATTTCCAATTTTACTTGACATATTGGGCAGTAGTCACAGTTGGTTTATGTCAAAATCTACATGAAGTATGGCTGATTTATTATTATGATAAGAAAATACTAAATTGATTTTTTTCTGAATACATTTTCCAGAATATTTATAATTGTATCTTAACCCGGTTACTCAAGGTCATTCACATATTCGGAAGAAAACTATGAAATCAGATAATTTGCATTTAATATACGATTTACATATTTAGGAGTTTAGTATGACGACCATTATCACTGAACTAGTATATATTTTTGTTTCGTGGCCATGTGAAGCACGATTCCGGTTGCAAGAGTTTCACGCTGCATTGCAGACCCATTGATGGCCTTCGGCTGTTATCTGCTCTTTGATCGGGTTGTTTTCTCTCTGACAAATTCCCCATTTCCATTCTCAATTTTGATTGAATGGACACTACACTAAATGCACTATCTGAACATGTTTGATTGCAAATTATCAGATAAATGATTGATGAAGGGAGGGTTAGTTATGTCTTTGAAAGATAGACTTATGATATTGAGATTTCTTTGTTTTATTTGCTTCATTAATTAACCGTCATCATTCACAACAACTGTCAGTTTCTTACTTCCAGCTTCCTATCATATCTATGTATTGCTCATCGTTTTTTTGTCGTCCCTAATATGGTATACCAGTCAAAAATCATATCCCTAACGAAACTCTTCGAACGGTATCATATTTATTGTTTCACTTAAGAAAAGAATATTTAATTAGTTAGCTTTTAATAATAATTCACTGTGCTTAAACGGCTGTGGGTAACTTAAGTTACCCACAGCCCAAGATGGCGGACTCTAAACTCGTTGATATTTAATTCATACAAAATGTACCTTTTGCGACGTTTTTCATGCAGAATGTAAATATTTATAGGATTATTGAATAAAGAAATGACTAACAATTACCATAAATTTGTTAATATAGAGTTCACTAAATCGCAAGGCCAACTTTAAAAAATGCATAAGATGTCCGTAACTTTTTGATCGAAACTAAGCAGTAACTTTATTTTTAGATGTGGGTAACTTTTGATTTAAAATTTTAAGAATTATAATTTCAACAATTAGAAGACAATTAACATCATATTTGTAACTGTCGCGGCCGTTTATACTACTCATTCACCACCAAATGTGATTTTATTAACGCATCATACTTACACCACAGAATTTTTATGTGGGGTTTGTGGTACTCCATCCTGGTTATGGTTTGAACTTTTATTTACTGATGTGCGTCTTATCGACGTTTTTCGTTTGTCCGACCAAGGCTTTTCCATACTCTTTAATGTTTTGAGTTTAATTATATGTTTGCGGTTTACCTTCACCTCTGTTTCTTTCTATGTGTATTTTGATGAATACTCTTTGACGCGACTCGGTATTTATACATCCCACCAGTTAGTTATAGTGTTATGATTTTTTGAATATGTTTCCTGGTATGTTTTTTTTTCTCTTTCTCTCTTTGTATGTTACCAGGGGTTGTTAGACTATTAAATTACCCTGTTGTCCTACGTAGTTATTTATATTTTTATATACTATGTTGAATTGTTACACTATGTTGACTGTTCTAGCTTTTCCTTTTATTGTCACTGACTTTTACCTATTGTGTCCGACTTTAAGTTTTATTCAGTTTAATGAGATTTAATGCAACTTGCATACAAATGAAATATGCAGCTAGCTGTAAAACTAGGTTTATTCATTTATACAAAATGTCCTTTTTTTAAGTTTTCCCATTTACTGTAAATCTTGGCCAGGGTGTCGCAATATCACCGTGCGCAACGTCCCAGTGTGTCCAGATTGACACCCCTTTTATTTTACTGTCAATGCTGAAGGGATTTGTTTTTGTGGGGATGAGAGAACAGTGTTTTTGGCTTTTTCAAAAAGACGGAAAAAGTTTGTGCACTTAAGTCTCGTATAGTCTATCCACTGCATGCCTGGGCAATTTGGGTTCCCCTCCAAAATCCCGGATTCACGCTACCCTTGTCGTTGCTGGCAGAAAATCAGTAAGTGTATACATGCTACATGTATGTGTAAAAAATACTTGTGTAGTCTACTTGTTCAAAAATAACAAGAGGCTGTCACAACGACAGCAAACCGGATTTATTAATATTTTTTTGTGTCCTGGCAATATCACAAGAACCATTACTGATGAATGGTGAAAGTGAAAATCGTCAATATCAAATTTGACCTCCATTTTGTCATCAGTATCAACATCTTAAAATTTGAAAAGCTTAGATTGAATGGTTCATGAGTAAATGCAACAACGTGAATGGAAACGCCATTTCACAATCTTTCAAGAACCATAACTCCTGAACGGTAAAAGTCAAAATCGTTATTATTGAACTTGACCTCTAATTTGCCATCAGTAACAACATATAAAAATTTCAAAAGCTTTGGTTGAATGGTTCATGAGAAAATGCACGGACACGACTGGAAACACCATTTTTCAATCTTTCAAGAACCATAACTCCTGAACGGTAAAAGTCAAAATCGTCATTATTGAACTTGATCTCTATTTTGTCATCAGTAACAACATATTAAAATTTGGGAAGCTTTGGTAAAACAGTTCATGCGTAAATGCACGGACACGACTGGAAAACACCATTTTTCAATCTTTCAAGAACCATAACTCCTGAACGGTAAAAGTCAAAATCGTCATTATTGAACTTGACCTCCATTTTGTCATCAGTAACAACATATTAAAATTTGGGAAGCTTAGGTAGAACAGTTCATGAGTTAATGCACAGACACAACTGGAAACTCCATTTTTCAATCTTTCAAGAACCATAACTCCTGAACGGTAAAAGTCAAAATTTTTAGACTTGACCTTTATTTAGTTGTCAGTAACAACATATTAAAATTTTAAAAGCTTTGGTTGAACGGTTCATGAGTTAATGCACGGACAACATTTGATTGCCGCCCGCCCGCCCGCCCGACCGCCCGACCGACCGACCGACCGCCCGCCGTACATCCCCAAATCAATAACCGACATTTTTGTCACAAAAATCCGGTTAAAAACGAACAATAATGTTTCAACAGTTTATCTGCTATGATCGGAAACAACCCTCCGAACTAGGCGATTCGGGTACCCCGACGTTATACAAAATGAGACCCGAGTTTTGCGGATTTATCGTGATTTTTTTCATATTTTTCCCAATTTTGTCTTTTATCGATACAATGAATTATATCATACTAGACATCTACTTCGTTTTGTGAATATGTATTCGATGCAATCTCTATCATCAGTTTAAACATTACATCCACGTATGTCGATTCTTTGAAAGTTACGGACATCTCTATTGGTATGATTAAAAAAGTTACGGACAAGTTGTTTTGAAGTTACGGACAGCCTAAGTGTTTTTTAAAATCGTGCTGTGATCGTTTATTTTGTAGAATTTAATCACCTTTCCAGTTTAGGGGTTTCCCTAAACGATTAATACAACTTTTAAATTCAGTTGTTTAATTGATGCATTCGTGGTATTGTTATTCTATAGAAGAAAAGAATCTAACCGACGCAAGGCGGCTCCATCTTGGGCTGTGGGTAACTTAAGTTACCCACTGCCGTTTAAGCACAGTGATAATTTATATGTTTGCGCTTGTCATAGGTACAATAAAACAATATCGAGTTGAAGTATGTTTAAACAGCTTCCAATGTGCTACTAAACATGTTGTGCAGTAGACTACGTTGGTACTGTGGGAACGGATTGTATACTTCTTAATTATGTGAATTTTACTTGTTACTGATCTTAAACATTATATATAGCTGAGTAAATTATTTTATTACTTTGCCTACATGAAAAAAATGCAAATTAACTTTAGTCATAAATGCAAATGCTATCACTTGTAACTATTATTTAGAAATTGCCATGATATGTAATGAATACAGGGAGAGGGGGGTGGTTGACACTCTATTTCAAGTTGTTTACAACCATTATTATTTGCATCAAAGACATTATATTATTGTACTATTCATATCCTTAACAAAACTTTGCAAAGGTATTGATTGTTTATGGTTTCACAATAAAAGAATATCAAATTAGTTAATACGCAATGATTTGTCCTTGAATTTATATTACGCAGTTTTCAAATAAGTACTATATCAAAACCTACATGATATATGGTTGAAAAGTAAATACTGTATTAAATCAAGTTGTTGAAAATATATTAAACATGTAAAAACACTTTGTTCCGAGTATTGACAATTTCATTTTAACCCGGTTACTACAAGGACTCCAACTAAAAAACTAAGATCACATGATACGGACACGGACTCATTTAATAAAAAACGAGGGTAACTTTCATGTTATTAATGTTAAAGATAATCTCATGAATTTGTATCACGTACAATTAAAGTTGATCTCTAGTGGAACTTTGCGAGCTCGAGTGATTACCAGATGCTGCAAAAAGTCAATTTCTAGATGAAAAAGTATGCGTTTTCTTAATTTTCAAGGTTAAAAACGATTTTTGACTCAAAACATACATATATTATTTTACATTTACTTTAACATTTTTGATATTTTCACAAATAAAGATAAATTAGAAAGACATTATATGTTTTAATTCTTATAAGTATTTGTGATAATAATGACAACATAAAAAAAAAAACAGGTATTTATTAAAATTGTGTATTGACGGGCAGCGCTTTATATTAAAAAGAATATAATTTACATATCGAGAAAGACCAATGGTCTATACAGGGTCAATACCAAAAATTGATTCAAGGTATAGACCTAAGCAACAAAAACAGAATTACAATCAAGTTACGATTGAGTTCAACAAATATCATTGTAAAATTTGCTTTTCGAACTGTTTCAACACTTGTTTGTGCAACGATATTGCCACTCTATTAATAGAAATGTAGGTTGTTTGAAATTTTACAAAATACGTTGTTCTACTTATTGAGAAAAATAAAAAGGCAATAAACTGCTTACTAACGACAGAAGCAAAGGTAAAGATTAAACATTTGACAGTCACATGTTGACAGTCACATGTTGACATATTTTCTGCATATAAATAACGGTGCGCATATTACAATCTTTACAAGTTGGAAGACCTTAGAAGGAAAATGTCCGACAACAACTCTGGTCTAAGAACGTTTTTCACAGTCATTACCTCGCCAATTTGGGCACCAGTTGCGGCAGTAGCAGGTGTTGTAGCTGCCCCTTTCACTGCTGCTGCAGACTCTGCTGATTCAGATAATGCAGCAAAAGCTATTGGGAGTTATCCGGGAAACTTAGTTGGGAATGCAATAACTAATCCTTTTAGTGCAATTGGTAATGTGGGGAAAATAATGTCAGGGAATGATAAGGTAAGATCTAAATTAATTCACATGTAATTCATTTTCTAACTCCAACAAAATTAAGACTGACCAGGAGCGTTAAAAAAATAAAAAGTAATATTGAAAAATAAAATGAGATTTTGCACTGCTTTTTAACAATACTGATAAAATGGAAACTTAATTGATCTGTTGATGACCATACTGAAAAACGGTATGCAAAATTGTCATACTTTCAAAAATAGTATTTGTGAAAAGGAAAAAGTGTCCGACTGACATCAACTTCCTTAATGATGATAGATAATTTTAGAATAAATACGTGAATAATATTTGATACCCTAAGAAATGAGAATGCAGTTTTATTCATAGAGATAGTTGTAGCGTCGACCGTATATTAAGTTTACCAATTTCAAAGCAATAAATGAAAACTGCTGTAAAATATATTCCGTTTATTATAACAGAAATAAATGTGAAATGTATTGCAGTTTACAATAAATAGCAGTTAAATATTCTCTATGTGTTCAATTACCTAAAAAATAACTAATCTGTGAAGTTATATATATTTTTAAGTTCGTTTCTAAAAGCAGCTGATCGTTGGCAATCCAAATTTGAAACTGACTATAATAGTCGACCTAGTTTACAAAATGAATACACAAAAATAGATGTTCCCTACTTCCGGTTAACGGTTACAATGTAAACATGGACGCTGTGTAGCAAAAGACTACAATTATGAAAGATTATCGTTATAAATGAATGTGTAAAAGGTAATTCCATACAACTTTAACATATATAAATGACTATTTATGCGGTTCCTATGAAAATTACTCCGCGTAACATCTGAATCGCGAATTACAACATAAAATGTGCTACGAACTCCCGGTAAATTATTACCAGACATTGCGGGAATTATGAAATACAAAAATGAACTGCACAAACTATTTGCATTAAACAACGTAATAACTTCTATCATGAAGGTAAATTAAGTTAAATAGCTTTGGCACAACAATAGTAAATGCATCAACTATAACAGGAAAACAAAGGAACACAGAAGTGCAACAAAACAAACTTAGCAACTATTTGATAACAACGTCCATATTTCTGACTTGGTACAGGACATGTACATTTTAAGAAAAAAATGGTGGGTTGAACCTGATTTTATGGCTAGCCAAACCCACCGCATTTTTATATGTTGATTTATACAATCAAGACCCTTGTTTGGTTGTTTGTTGAAAATTTAAGTAGCTTTAAAATCATAATATCTTGATATTTTTCTAATTCCTTTGCCTGTGTGTATCTACGTAGAAGGCCTATTTCCTTCAGAAATAACCACATTGACACTCCCTTGGGTCGGATACATATACTAACAAAGAATAATCGTGGTGTATGCAAGTGGTAGATGTCATTTGAAGCAAAATGTTTTAACACATTAGTTTGGGAAATAGGTATCTGGTGCCGAAAAATTGGTACCGTTAATTTTATTGTTATATTATACTTCTTATACTTATTAATATATATTTTTCACGTATATGACATGGTAACCTGATATCGAATTTGTTTTTATCAATACATCTTTTTTTATTTCAGTAACAGGGATTCCATGCTAGCAGATTTGAAATGATGTAAGGAAAAATTTTGAAGAAAAAAAGATACTCGATAAAATTTTGATCAACATGACCTAATTACGTGTAAAAATATATTATAGAATAAATTGTAAATTACTATGGACATTAAATTGAAAATGACATTTAAACATATTTTCTTATTTGAAGAAGATATAGCATCATAATCGGAAACTATTATCATTAAACAAACTTGTTTTGAACGGTAAACTTATTAATCATTAAAATAAACTTATTCTAAAAGGTTACCAATTGAACGCTTTGAATATTGATTTAATTTGTATTATTGATTTTGTTATCAGTAAATTAAAATCATACTTAATCTTATTTTTATTTACATATGCATATTTATGGCTATACAATCTGTTGATACTTGTATCTTGACATTGCACAAGGTCATGTTTTCTCTGAATATTCATGACGTCTTTATCCTAAATCTTGGGATGTTGGATGTGTACTGATTGATATTTTAGTCATCGATGCATGCTATATATTGATTTTTTTTATTGTTGGGATGTAATATGAGACAGGCATTACCTGTGAATGGGGACGAAGTCTGTACTATTTTTTTTAATTCAAATATTATGTTGATAAAAGAAACGGAAATACCATAACGTTTCCAATATTGGTTCTGTTGTTAAGGATTTAGTTGTGACGTTATTTAAGTTATGACGTCATATCAAATGTAAACAAAGAAACGTTTTTTTCATAGCAAACAGTTATTAAAAATGATTGGGTGTTGAATTCCTTCCTATAATTGTTGATATGTTGATAAATATACATTTTATTCAAAGTCTCATGCAAACAAGACCGGACATGTAAACAAGACCGGAACAGGAAGTAGATCTGAAAAAAAAGTTAACGATTTTGAGTTCATTAGTAGAATGAAAAATTCGGGAAACTTTCCAGATTTCTTTTTTCTTGATTTTTCTAACATAATTGGGGACTTCGTCCCCGTATAAGTTCCCTGCCTCTTCTACTCCGTGTTTTTGTTAGATGTATTTATACATGTATCCATATGATGAGTTCAGCTCTTTTCGCCTGTTATTTAATAGTTTGTTCTTATTTTGTGCTGTTACATCATTGTCCCAGGTTATGGAATGGTTGGCTCCTTCAAATTAGTCCCCCCTTACATTCTGCATTGGTTGTCCCAAGTCGGACTGTTATTGAGTTGTTATCGTTTTGTTTTTAGGCGTGAATGTATACCCTACCATATCCGGTCTGGGTTTTTCTGTTTTGTATTGATCTAAGAAGTAAAGGTCTATTGAACTTTTTTTATAGGTTTTGTTGTATTAATACTACACTATCCCTGGTTAGGAGGGTTTGTGCCTTTAAAGAGGTTTGAACCCACCACATTGTAATATGCCTGTCCAACGATCCTGTTGATCAGTATATAACAGACTTTAGAGTATGAGGTTTTCTAGTTTTGAACGGTTATCTATAATTGCTTTCATCCACTTAATTTGAACTTTCGGGGTTAAATGTCTTATGAACAATCATACCAAATATTTTCATTATTTTTATACATGTAAGGATAAGTAGATAAACAACACTGGCAGTTACTAAACAACATAAAATCACAAAAATACATCTTATCATGCATATAGTGTCTGAATTGCACAAATATATCAGTAATAACCAAAGCAAACTACAGTATCCGTGTTTAACATGAATTGGAAGATAAACATATGATTTGCAATGAAACAACTATTAGATATATTTATTATATGTAACATACACCAATCATGTAAGGTGCAAGTTTATTCGGTCCATTAACAGTTTTGTGAAAAGATCTTTTTTTTCTTATTATGTTTATTCATGTTAGTTACGATATCGAATCGTTATTGTGCTACCGTAACTTATTCTTTTCAACCGCACACTCTTGCAAATTGGAGTTATCTAACCATATACAATTTTCTTGGCAGTATTTCTCCTAAAAAAACGTACAAGATATTTTTGTTTTACTCAAATTGTCAAGAACTTAGATAAAAACTTTGATGATTCCTTGGGAAATAGACCGATAATTCCTAAGAGAAGAATATGTACATTTCAACATTATTATTTCATTTTCGTTTGAATTGTTTAACACTAGCCTAGGCTCCGTATTGAAGACTTTACGTTGACCTTTAATAGTTTCTTTTACAAATTGTGACTTGGTTGGAGAGTTGTCTTATTGGCACTCATATCATATCTTCTTATATCTATATACATCATGTTTCCTCTTTTATTTTCCTTTTATAGTTTATAAGTTTCCTTCAGTTTTAGTTTGTAACCCGGATTTGGTTTTTGTTGTTGATTTATGACTTTTGAACCCAGGTTTTCTTCTTTTTTTTGTCAAACTGTAAAAATATCAATAGATATTTTTTGAATGGTGTGATGACTTTTATTCAACAGCCACATCTTTTCAATATACACAATAAGTTGTCTAGTAGAATACCATTTTTGTAGTTTATATTTGATAATTGTTGTCTTTCAATTTCGATCCTTGGTTATTAACTTTGAAATCGAGGTCAAGGTCAAAGGAAAATTTGTCGTTTACGAATATGACTCTGCTAAAATTTTATACTGTAAATACACGATATAGCCATTATGTCTTTTGCACTGGGTTTGACTTTAACTAGAAGTAAAATGAAATAGAAATAGCCGAGTTTGCACTAATTATGTAAAATCACCTGGCAACAATATTTTTTTGGAAGCAGTAAGAACCTGAAGTAAGATGGTGTTAACAAAGTATATGCCTTATTTTTTGCAACAGTTTATAAAAACAATAAATGTTTCGAAACAATGTTACATAAGCTATCATATGTCACATGTCTGTGGCCCAACAGAATACAAAATCTTGATATTTCAAAAATATCTGCCGACTTTTTTTATTTCCCCTAAGAATTCCACTAAGTATTCTTTGTATTTCTGGCAAATCATGCTGTGTATTTTAACTGCTCGTGTCTAAAAAACGAACACGGTATCCCTTTTTTTTTAATTATTTCATTATCTGTGTAATTTTCAATCAGAATGCATATGTAAAAAGATAATAAAATATGTGGTAAGTTTATTATGTTGTACTTCACTTCGTCTTGTTTGCATTATCAGTGTAAAAGAACAGAAATATTGACAAATTGTATATCAAAGGTACCAGGCTTATAATTACATACTCAAGATGTGCGTTTCGTCTAAATAAGACTAATCTAGCCTTCAATAGTCGTTTGGCGCCAAAAGGACGATAACTCAATTTTTGAATTTAATATTTTTGGAGACGGTCAAAATTCCGGAATTGCATGCTTTATCATCACGATTTTTTCTTTGGCCGTCGACGACAAAACTATTGCTGCATTCTTTGACAATAAGGTATATTTAACAAGGCAGTATTATCAATGTATTATCGTGGTATTAATATATGTTAGTGATGTTAGATACCCGAATTAATTGTAATTTTGGCAAGGACAATTCATCACTTCCCTGATTTTGTAAAATATCACTTATCGGCATCTCCGGGCGGCAAACAAGATCAATTTTCTGATGATCTTAACTACAGCATTCTGATTGTTATTAATTGCTGCATATTATCGCTTTTCTTTAAATCAATGTTTGTTTACATTATCAACAAATGTGAGTAACATTATAGGTCGAGTTGTCGTTCGTAGTGTATAGTTTGTTCTAAACCGTTGTTTGTTTCTGGTACAGGTTGGCAGTTGTTTATCAACAATAAAGTTGTTGCAACTAAACACATGTTATCTTCAGTGTGTGTGGTTTTTTTTTCTAAAAACAAATGTTTTTAAATACATTTGGGATACAGGATTGTCATGTAATTGCTATTTCCTTGTTGAAAAATAGAAATTGCGTGTTTCTATATTTAATGATTTACATGCCACTTTTCAGTACATATTTGATAAATTGAATATATATTGCTGTTTTGAATTCATTTGTTAAAGATAATTATTTATGTTCTAAAGTTCAATATTTGCATTGTTGCTTATCATTTATAACCTTTGGTGAAAGACTTAATCATTTTATATAAGTTGTTTGGAAATTAATTATCAAGGTAGTTAAAAACTTCCATTTGTTGTTGATCCAAAGCTGCGTCAAGGCTGCCTAAGCTTAATCTGTTAATGGTTGTTGACAACATTCAATGATTAATGATTGAGATGTCTGTGGACTGACGTTCAGTCCGACTATGGGAGGTTGTGCTCTGCCGGAAGCATGCTCAATTATTAGAGTCATTCAAGGCTACTGTTGGTCTACATAATGAAAAATGTACTGTTGAATAAATTATATTGTTTTCTTCTTTTTTTTTTTTAATTGAGATAGCGCTTTTACATTCGGCATCAATCGTTTTCTTATTTATCTTTTGTCAAATAAGACCAATGTGTGGTCTGCATCCCCTGCATATTTTATATTTACAGATTTCAGACCCCATTCCCTTATTTCTTTAATGACTTTCAGTTATTTTGTGGACATGCAGGGGGAATTGAAATTCTGTCCAATCCCTATTCAGTGTCACAATGACTTGCACCCATTCACAATCCACCATTCGGCGACAAATTATATTATACTACCTGATTTTTTTCCTATATGCAAACATTACGAGTCAGATTTGTTTGCTTTAATAATGGCCATTTTTTTTTCACACATCTCTTTTTTTTAACTCCCATACGTATTTTTTACTATCAAATATATGGCCTCAACGCACAAAATACAAACTATCTTTTCACAACACCACAAAGATTACATAGCAAATACATATTAAGGGGTTTTATTAAAGTTTACTTTGTAAGCCCAAAGTGAGAAATTAATTATAAAATATGGGTAAGCAAAATAGATATCTAATCGTAGAAGATGTTTTAAAAATAGACTATAGTTGATGAGCTACTCCCTCGTGTAACAAGAGTAATCTCTCTTGGGATTTAAACACATAGAGATTAAGCTTGACTTGTCTGCCTTTAATAACAGCCAGTACCAAAGCACGATTGTTTGTTTTGTGATTTTTTTTTTATAGATTAATAATAGTTAAGTAAAGGAAAAGGATAATACTTTCAATTGCAAGATCTCACAAAGGCTTTTTCACCTATTATTCTAATTTTACACTAATAACCCAAGTTGAAAAGCATTAAAGACCAAAATTTCAAAAAAATTCTTCCAAATACGGCTTAGGTAATCCATGCCTGGGTTGGAAAAATCCGTAATATGTAGAATAATTCATACTTTTGTAAAAATTATTTTGAAAAAAATGACCATATAATTGATATTCATGTCAACGCCAAAGTCCTGACTACTGGGCTGGTGATTACATCGAGAACGAAACATCCACCAGCAGGGGCATCGAAACAGTGTTTTAATTAGTAATCAAAGGTACTAGGCTTATAATGTGATACACCAGTTCTTTCCGCAATTCGACCTTTGGGATAGATGGCATCAGCAAAAATTATTTGATAAATAAATTCTACAGTTAAACTGTGTCGTTTTAACAATGTTACATGGTGTTTCATTGCAGGTTTTTAAAAGTAGATCATATTTTGAATAAGTGCTTTTTTGTTTGGTGGTAACTTGCAACTGACCGTCAGTTATCTTTTTGAAAAAAGAAATCAAAGGCATTAAAACATACAAAAACTCAGCCTCATTCTTTATAAAAGTTAAGAACAAGATGTTTTCGTTGGTTGCCTTTTTTCACTATTGCCCTTTTCATTCTGTGAAATTATACTTTATCAGGCTGTAATTGCTAGCTGTTTCAAATTATGTTTTGTAAAGAAGACCGGTCTGCACAAACAGCGAGAATCCACATAGACAAAATATGGACCAACACACCGATGAGATTTCTTCACACAGAAAATTTTCTAATCCTTTGTTTGAGGAACACAATTATGGACCATTATTCATCATTTTTGCTTACAGTCCTCTTTCCAACTTCGTATGGTCTATTCACTAATAAAACGAAGCCTCAAGACATTCAAAACATACCTCATTAGGATAGTTTGTCCATGTATATTTACGTTCCGTCAACAGAGTGTAGTTTTGTTCAAATAACTTTTTGTGCATTCTAAAAATGACACAGAGTTCTGATCCCGAACATTTCAGGATCTGTATAAAAAATTAAGTCAAACAACGATTCGACCTTTTCCACACGTTAAGTCACGCCTGATCTAGTTATAGCATATTCAAGCAGTAAATGTTTCTTTTTATTATCTAGTTTACTTCCTTAACCAAGCTTAACTAAAAGTTTCATACCAACGCCATCAGTATCTTTAGAAATAAAAAAGGATAAAAGAGGAAAATTGTGATCTCTTTTTATACTGCAACTTGTCCCTGGGAATACTTCAAAATCGTATATTAAGTAAACTAAAAGCTGAAATAATTGAAAGTTTCCGATCAATGGTTTTCGTCTATTCTCTAATGATCTCTAATGATACAATCTGTTGCAATATTTCTGAATAATTCTTCCACAGGGCAATTTGCATAGTTGTTAATCCACTTTCATTTTCATTCTATAACCTGGCCCATTTTGGAAGAGAAAGTTAGCTATTTCGACTCTCCCTTTCTGTGATGATTTGAGGATATTTGTGCACTGGGTAATTGGTTGTTCAATTGGGTATTATTGTCCAGCAAAGTTTTCAATGCATTTAAGTGACCATTTTCTATTGATGCTAAAAGGGGCGATGTACCATGTTCGTCACATATGTTTGCAATACCACCGTTCTTTATCAAATACGAAACAACGTCTGAATGACCTTCTCCTGACGTAACAAACAATGGTGATCGGTTATTGTTATCACAAGAATTCACATCTGTCCCACTTTCTACGAGGATTTTTACTATTTCTATGAACCCTTTGGCTGAAGCTTGGAATAATGGTGTCATATTACAGAATACAGTTATATCCACGTCAGCGACATTTAGGACGAGATATTTAACTATATTAGAATATCCTTGTATTACTGTGGTGTACGTACAAGGAGGGTACACAACCACCTATATTATACGTATTTGGTATATTTTTATTTACGTCTGCACCATTTAGAACTAGATATGTTACGATCTCATAATAACCATTCTCTAATGCAAAATATTTTGGAAATTCGTAATCTTAATCAGCCAAATTTACATCAGCACCAGCTCCTACTAAATGTATTTATCAAAGTTGTACAAAATCGAACATGTAAGTTGTTTATTAATAGTTAACACGTGTTTGGTTAATTATAGTAAGGTCGGTTCGATTAGGATATTGAGTTCATGCACGAGTGAACTCAGGTGGTTTAAAGTCATTCGATCCATTGCAGTCAAAGTGTACAGTAGCATTTGGCAAAATAAATAATATTATTAATCATATTATTTATTTTCAAAAAAAAACTTTCAACAATATTATACTCATATTATATTTATAATGAAATGTGCACTTGTCTCTGCAAGTGGCGTCTCCCATGTAAGAGTTTGTGGTTACTTGAAAAATATTTTATGTTCGTTTGAGTCTACGAATAAGAATTTAAAAGTTCTACAATTTGGAAATTATTAAACTGACATGCTGCAGTAAGAGGACTGAGCTTTCTATAATGATTAGCTTCAAGAAAGTCGTCATCCATATACATTGATTTAGAGCTTATACTCTCCTTCTTTACATACTTTAGAACTAGTTCAATTAAACCTGGATCCCCATTGTAAACTGACAACATTAGTAATCTAGCTTGTTCTTCTTTGACTGAACCAAAAACCAAATCAGACGACTCGTTATAATCATGCACATGATCAACAATTTCTTGTAAAAGTTGAATGTGCCCGTAAACAACTCAACTGATAACTTGAATTCTATGAACTATGTCTTCAATTTCTCCGTCTCTTTTATCAGTTTTAAAAAAGTTCTCTTTTGAACGTTTCATCATAATACTTATACTCAGTTTCTTCATTTTTCTCTTGGGAATTTATCAAATGATCGCAGTCACCATAGGAAGAAAACTTATGACCTAAAAATGTCTTCTGAAAGTCTTTGTACGGTTTCTTCCTAATCAAATGAATAAATACATTTAGAAATGGCTCACATGTTAAAGCCTTGTTCATAAAAACATCAAACAACTGATATGATTCGAGATCTGAATAAGGACGTTCAGCTAATTTTGAAAAATGTTTTTCTGTTATCTGAATGCTTAGAGCATCATATGAAGCGTTCCCGAATACCGTTACTTTGTTTGCTATAAAGTTACTTGGCATATAGTCCAATATCTGCTCTGGAAAGACCTGGCCATAGTGAAAAGCGATTGCTTCGTAAATTGAATCATGTATACACGAATATTCACTTTCTATCAGCACTACGTATGTTCCTTCAATATGAGATAAGGCATCTATTATCTTTCTGTCTGCAGTTCCTCCATCTAATCCACAAGAGTTGTAAATTCTTTTCTTTTCATTATTGGAAGGCAAATTGTCCATTGACAACTTCCTGTCGTTTAGTAGACATAACACCAAGGACACATATTGTGCGATATTTGTTTTGTAAAGTTTGTTCAGTTCTTCAAGTAGATAATCAAAGGGTCTCTCAAAAAAGTCTGAGCCAAACATTTGATATATTTACATTAGCTGCAAACAAATGGCACAAAAAAGGAAACATGAGTTTGGCAGACGTTAATAATAAGTTGATATAGAGCTTCTCATCGACGCCTGCTTTTAAACAGTGGCTGGTCAAAATTTGTATTTTTTTCAAATTCATTTAATTCATTGGTCTTGCTTTCCAAGTCAACAATATTGGAATTTAAGTTAATAGACTTAAATTCAGTTATCGCCGGGGCCACTCACGGATTGTGTTTCATGTTTTGGATTTACCCAACATGTGTGACGATATATTCTGTGACGTCATTTAGTCCTTTTTAGAATTTCATCGCAGCAAGCAAGCTGTTTAAATTTTGTAAGCGGTAAACTTGAAAACCCGCCCTCCCACTCCTTTTTATTGAACAAGATACTGCTCTTTTGTATTTATTTTTCAGGTTTGTGTCGGTGATAGTGGTAATACAGATTTGACTGATGATGTTAACTCGTTTGCTGTTGAGAAAAGTGACTTTTATTTGAACTTTGAGCATCATGAATATATTCCCGTAAATGACAGAATTCGCTGCATAGAATCTTAATGTTAACTATGAAATTTTAGGTTTTTGGATAATACAGACTACACTTGTGTATCCCACGGTGTTTTCTAAATTTAAAGCACCAGTGTATCCCACGGTGCATCTTTACATTTTCATATATATCTATCTTCACATCTATCTATCTACCTGGTTGCCATATTATCTTCGGGTAACCGACCATAGATCTATCTACATATACATGGTCTATGGTCTATCTATCTATCTATATATATTATATATTGTATGAATCTATCATATTATGAATAAAAGCTGTGGCCAGATATCGCCAAACCATATATGTATTTTGTTTTAATGTCACCATCTGAGATAAGTTCTAAAACGAATGGTTTTAATACGATGGCTTCATTATAAACCGTTTTTCGACAAGTAAACACAATCTTTGATCTATTATTAATTGAATTAAGAATAGCTTGCTTACATGAGACTATATTGTTTAATCTGCTCATATCTAGAGCAAAACTTCCAATGACATCATCTAATAAAAAAACTTGTCGAATACTACCGTTTCCATATCGTACAATTTCATCCCCCTTATACACAGGGATAACCTCCCACCCCAACCTTTCGAACAGTAGTGCAATATGTCTTCCAGTCACTGTTTAACCAGAACCAGGACCGCCGATAAATGTCACCGTTTGTTCTTTGTTTACCTCTTCATATGCTTCTTTGTATCCACGCGTTTTATTGCAGAACACAATATCATGCCTCTTCCAATCTTTTAGTATTCTTAGTTGGCCTTCTTAAATTGAACAATTGATTTCAAAATTATTCCGTTAAATATTCAAAACATGATTTTTTCATTATGCAGATAAGATTATAAGACATTATATATGTAACATCCAATGTATTAAACCGATATTTACTGTTTGCAAAAGTATGAATTATTCTAAATACAAAGGATTGTCTTATCCAGGGCATAAATAACCTTAGCTTTATTTGGTACAACTTTTTCGAATTTTGAATCATTCATGCTCTTCAACTTTGTACTTGTTTAACCTTTCTTATTATTTTGATCTGAGCAACACTGATGAGTCTTTTGGAGCCGAAACGCGCGTCTGGCGTATTAAAAAATCAGCCTGGTACCTTTGATAATAATTAACATGTCGAAATGTACTTTTGTATTGTTTATTGGTGCATTTCTCTATCATGGGTGTCTTTGCATTTATTTATACTGTAGTCCAGTCATGTATTGTTGTCATAATAGTGTTATATTTAACATTGTCATAAAATCGCGAGGTTTGACATGGAACAAAATCAGGTTCAACCCACCATTTTTCTTAAAATGTCCTGTACCAAGTCAGGAAAATGGTAGTTGTTATCGTATAATTCGTTTTTGTGTGTATTGCATTATCGTATGTTTTTTGTTGCACTTCAGTGTTTCTGTTGTTTCGTTGTTTTCCTCTGAAAGTTGATGTGTTCCCCTAGGTTTAAGTTTGTAACCCGGATTAATTTTCTCTTAATCGATTTATGACTTTTGAACAGCGGTATACTACTGCTGCCTTTTTTTTTATACCTCTCATAGCCTGGTTCATTGATTGTTGAACAGTATTTATCTATACACATTTAAAACACAATTTGCGTTAAGAAATTGTTTTACGTTCTCCTTTACTGACTTCTTAGTTCAAAATGAAAAGCAATCATAAATTGATAAAGCAAAGCTGATTCGACTACTTCATATGATAAATTTATTACAAAAATAATTATTACTGTCCTATAAAATGTTGTAGACAGTAATGTTTGATCTTCACGAACCTGTTAAAATATGATCAAGACTATGAATTTAGCAATTACCTCGTATATGATCAGGAATATGAATATTTTTGGCCTTGTGTATATTCCTTCTGCAGTCAATAACCGCATCTTCAATATCTCCAATTGCATTCTGACAACCAATCACATCATTTTGTAGTTCATACATCTCATCTCTAATTTTACAGATTTTCTGCTTCATATTTTTCATTTCAATTGTCTGGGATCCAACAAATTCGTTGCATTGTAATGCTAAAATCATCATTTGTAATGCTAAAATAATCATTTGTTAATTTATATGTTGATAGATTTAGAAATCATTAACAAAAAAATATGGGTCCAACCCACGTATGCCAAATTGGACTAACAATAATTGTAATTGTTTTAGGGTTGATTTTTGACATATAGGTTGCACTTTGTAAATACAGCTGTTTCACAAAGCACGCCTCTTTCGGGGAAATATATAATATTCATAGATATTTTCTTTGTTTACGATCTGGTTCCCAAATAAGATCTTTATGTTTCATCTCAAAGAAACAAAATTTGGGAATGTTACCAGTATAAATAAGCAAAAATATCGACCGCCTTGAATTCTGAGGAAGACCCAAAGTGAAGGGAGGGTAGTACAGAATTTAGTATCTATACTACAAAGGGAGAGACCGATTTCATTGAGTCGCAACTCCTCTGAAACCATACAAAGTCGGAAATATTTGTGATATGATGTTTAAATGTAGTGTTTTGTTCTTCCTAAATTTGTCTTTGAAACAATCTTTTTTTCCACAGAAAATGAAAATTTTTGAGAAAATATCCAAATTTGGAGACCGTTATCGATCCGTGTCTTATACTCTTTCACGCATGCTTATTCGACGTACTGCCTGCAAAATTTAACGTTATACATAAATAATATAGGACAATGGTGTAGATTAAAAATTACACCATTCCATGCCCTTTTGTTTTTCACATAATTAATATTACCAATAATTAACAAGGTTCGGGTCGAATCCTTAACCGATTCCAGTATATGTCACAAAATTACCTGATCGCTGTGACCTAATCTGTACGTTCTGCCTCTGTCAGGCGCACAACCAAACGGTGTATTCAGGATTTTCTATAACTATTTACACCAATGGGTCGATGCCACTGCTGGTGGACGTTTCGTCCCCGAGGGTATCACCAGCCCAGTAGTCAACACTTCTGTGTTGACATGAATATCAATAATGTGGTCATTTTTACAAATTTCCTGTTAACAAAACTTTGAATTTTTCGAAAACTAAGGATTTTCTTATCCCAGGCATAGATTACCTTAGCCGTATTTGGCACAACTTTTTGGAATTTTGGATCCTCAATGCTCTTCAACTTTTTACTTGTTTGGCTTAATAAATATTTTGATATGAGCGTCACTGATGAGTCTTATGTAGACGAAACGCGCGTCTGGCGTACTAAGTTATAATCCTGGTACCTTTGATAACTATTTACACCACTGGGTCGATGCCACTGCTGGTGGACGTTTCGTCCCCGAGGGTATCACCAGCCCAGTAGTCAACACTTCTGTGTTGATATGAATATCAATAATGTGGTCATTTTTACAAATTTCCTGTTAACAAAACTTTGAATTTTTCGAAAACTAAGGATTTTCTTATCCCAGGCATAGATTACCTTAGCCGTATTTGGCACAACTTTTTGGAATTTTGGATCCTCAATGCTCTTCAACTTTTTACTTGTTTGGCTTAATAAATATTTTGATATGAGCGTCACTGATGACTCTTATGTAGACGAAACACGCGTCTGGCGTACTAAGTTATAATCCTGGTACCTTTGATAACTATTTACACCACTGGGTCGATGCCACTGCTGGTGGACGTTTCGTCCCCGAGGGTATCACCAGCCCAGTAGTCAACACTTCTGTGTTGACATGAATATCAATAATGTGGTCATTTTTACAAATTTCCTGTTAACAAAACTTTGAATTTTTCGAAAACTAAGGATTTTCTTATCCCAGGCATAGATTACCTTAGCCGTATTTGGCACAACTTTTTGGAATTTTGGATCCTCAATGCTCTTCAACTTTTTACTTGTTTGGCTTAATAAATATTTTGATATGAGCGTCACTGATGAGTCTTATGTAGACGAAACGCGCGTCTGGCGTACTAAATTATAATCCTGGTACCTTTGATAACTATTTACACCACTGGGTCGATGCCACTGCTGGTGGACGTTTCGTCCCCGAGAGTATCACCAGCCTAGTAGTCAACACTTCTGTGTTGACATGAATATCAATAATGTGGTCATTTTTACAAATTTCCTGTTAACAAAACTTTGAATTTTTCGAAAACTAAGGATTTTCTTATCCCAGGCATAGATTACCTTAGCCGTATTTGGCACAACTTTTTGGAATTTTGGATCCTCAATGCTCTTCAACTTTTTACTTGTTTGGCTTAATAAATATTTTGATATGAGCGTCACTGATGAGTCTTATGTAGACGAAACGCGCGTCTGGCGTACTAAATTATAATCCTGGTACCTTTGATAACTATTTACACCACTGGGTCGATGCCACTGCTGGTGGACGTTTCGTCCCCGAGGGTATCACCAGCCCAGTAGTCAACACTTCTGTGTTGACATGAATATCAATAATGTGGTCATTTTTACAAATTTCCTGTTAACAAAACTTTGAATTTTTCGAAAACTAAGGATTTTCTTATCCCAGGCATAGATTACCTTAGCCGTATTTGGCACAACTTTTTGGAATTTTGGATCCTCAATGCTCTTCAACTTTTTACTTGTTTGGCTTAATAAATATTTTGATAGGAGCGTCACTGATGAGTCTTATGTAGACGAAACGCGCGTCTGGCGTACTAAATTATAATCCTGGTACCTTTGATAACTATTTACACCACTGGGTCGATGCCACTGCTGGTGGACGTTTCGTCCCCGAGGGTATCACCAGCCCAGTAGTCAACACTTCTGTGTTGACATGAATATAATATAATGTGGTCATTTTTACAAATTTCCTGTTAACAAAACTTTGAATTTTTCGAAAACTAAGGATTTTCTTATCCCAGGCATAGATTACCTTAGCCGTATTTGGCACAACTTTTTGGAATTTTGGATCCTCAATGCTCTTCAACTTAATTGTTTGGCTTAATAAATATTTTGATATGAGCGTCACTGATGAGTCTCATGTAGACGAAACGCGCGTCTGGCGTACTAAATTATAATCCTGGTACCTTTGATAACTATTTACACCACTGGGTCGATGCCACTGCTGGTGGACGTTTCGTCCCCGAGGGTATCACCAGCCCAGTAGTCAACACTTCTGTGTTGACATGAATATCAATAATGTGGTCATTTTTACAAATTTCCTGTTAACAAAACTTTGAATTTTTCGAAAACTAAGGATTTTCTTATCCCAGGCATAGATTACCTTAGCCGTATTTGGTACAACTTTTTGGAATTTTGGATCCTCAATGCTCTTCAACTTTTTACTTGTTTGGCTTAATAAATATTTTGATATGAGCGTCACTGATGAGTCTTATGTAGACGAAACGCGCGTCTGGCGTACTAAATTATAATCCTGGTACCTTTGATAACTATTTACACCACTGGGTCGATGCCACTGCTGGTGGACGTTTCGTCCCCGAGGGTATCACCAGCCCAGTAGTCAACACTTCTGTGTTGACATGAATATCAATAATGTGGTCATTTTTACAAATTTCCTGTTAACAAAACTTTGAATTTTTCGAAAACTAAGGATTTTCTTATCCCAGGCATAGATTACCTTAGCCGTATTTGGCACAACTTTTTGGAATTTTGGATCCTCAATGCTCTTCAACTTTTTACTTGTTTGGCTTAATAAATATTTTGATATGAGCGTCACTGATGAGTCTTATGTAGACGAAACGCGCGTCTGGCGTACTAAATTATAATCCTGGTACCTTTGATAACTATTTACACCACTGGGTCGATGCCACTGCTGGTGGACGTTTCGTCCCCGAGGGTATCACCAGCCCAGTAGTCAACACTTCTGTGTTGACATGAATATCAATAATGTGGTCATTTTTACAAATTTCCTGTTAACAAAACTTTGAATTTTTCGAAAACTAAGGATTTTCTTATCCCAGGCATAGATTACCTTAGCCGTATTTGGCACAACTTTTTGGAATTTTGGATCCTCAATGCTCTTCAACTTTTTACTTGTTTGGCTTAATAAATATTTTGATATGAGCGTCACTGATGACTCTTATGTAGACGAAACGCGCGTCTGGCGTACTAAAATATAATCCTGGTACCTTTGATAACTATTTACACCACTGGGTCGATGCCACTGCTGGTGGACGTTTCGTCCCCGAGGGTATCACCAGCCCAGTAGTCAACACTTCTGTGTTGACATGAATATCAATAAGGTGGTCATTTTTACAAATTTCCTGTTAACAAAACTTTGAATTTTTCGAAAACTAAGGATTTTCTTATCCCAGGCATAGATGACCTTAGCCGTATTTGGCACAACTTTTTGGAATTTTGGATCCTCAATGCTCTTCAACTTTTTACTTGTTTGGCTTAATAAATATTTTGATATGAGCGTCACTGATGAGTCTTATGTAGACGAAACGCGCGTCTGGCGTACTAAATTATAATCCTGGTACCTTTGTTAACTATTTACACCACTGGGTCGATGCCACTGCTGGTGGACGTTTCGTCCCCGAGGGTATCACCAGCCCAGTAGTCAACACTTCTGTGTTGACATGAATATCAATAATGTGGTCATTTTTACAAATTTCCTGTTAACAAAACTTTGAATTTTTCGAAAACTAAGGATTTTCTTATCCCAGGCATAGATTACCTTAGCCGTATTTGGCACAACTTTTTGGAATTTTGGATCCTCAATGCTCTTCAACTTTTTACTTGTTTGGCTTAATAAATATTTTGATATGAGCGTCACTGATGAGTCTTATGTAGACGAAACGCGCGTCTGGCGTACTAAATTATAATCCTGGTACCTTTGATAACTATTCTATAAACACGGGTAATGATCACAACTGAACTTCATCATTATACAGGGAATAACTGTGCACCTTATAATCAGCGTGACTTTACCAAATGACATTACGAATTCTAAAAATCCAGGCTAAAAATAAGGAGTAAGGTTCTTTAATTCAGGCACGGACACGCGATGTCGCGGGTATGGTCTAGTAAGTTTAAACTCTTTCAAGTTCTGGGCATATAAATGTTTAAAATATGCCGCTAAGACCTATATTTTGACCTTCAGTTTGAAAAAAATAGTAGTGCATATGAGCTTTCCATTCTTAGTCATAATTTTTTAACAAACTTCATAATAAAAGTGGTACAGTTTAAGCCGTAAAAGGAGTTCCTATGTGAACTTGGCATGGTCTATATTTATAAAAATGCAACTTATATTGGGTGAAAAAAGAGGACATGCAGAATTTCACCGAATCTGGTTTATCTTCAGAGTCCTAAGGAAATTAACTCAGAAATAAAGTATGTTATTTTAAAATAAAACGAAAAATCTATAGAAAATACTTTTAAGATTTTGTCCTTATTCGAAAAAGCTTCGGGTTTTAGAATAAATTATGAAAAAACAAAAGGCTTACTTTTTGGGGATTCTAAAAGAAAACGATCTAATATCACAAGTAATATTAAAACATAAGATGTGTGCCATGGTTATGAAATAGATGACGATGATATAAGGAGAAAAAGAATAGATAAATTTAAAAATTATTTACACCTATGGAGATGCAGGAAGCTTATATTTACAGGTAAAACTTTTATAGTTAAAAATATAATACTTTCTCTCTGTTCTTACGAGATTGAAATACTAGGATTTCCGGATAAATATATTAAAGAGATGCATAATATTTTTTGGAATTTTTTTATGGGATGGAAAAGTGAACCCGGTAGACAGAAATGTCTGCTGTTTGCATGAAATAAAAGACGGAATGGGTAGGGTAAGTATAAATGATATTTACACAAAAAGTGAACAAATAAAACTTCTATATCGCTTAATGCAGAAACCATTGGAAAGCTGGAATGCGATTGGTAAGTATTGACAACTATCAAGGACATTTGAAATTCATAAACTACTGATTTTATAAGCTGCAATAAAATTTATAGGAAGCTTATTGATCGTAGAAAACTGTATTTCCGAATTTTTAAAAATTAAACAGGCAATTCCTAAAGATTTCGTGCAAATTTTGAAACCAGAATTTGCATAATGAAATGAAATAAAAAATATAAAAAAAACTTGAGATTATGAACAACCAAATAATAAAACCATCAAAGCTAAAACTCAAATATATTCGTACGTTATTAAATAAAGAAGTAACTCCAAAATGTCAAATTAAGTGGGAGGAAATATTTGAAAACAATTTACTTTGGGAAAATATGTGGTCGGATTAAAGTAAAAGAATTTCATAAGAGATCCATGCACAATATTTTATATACTAAAAATCAAATTCATTCGTTCAGTGTATGATCACTTGTTTTTGTTAATATGTCTTTTGATTTAGTTAAGCCATATCTATTGATATTTTATAGTGTGTCTTCCTATGTTGTGATGTTACACTATTGTTTCAAGTCAGGGTGAAGGTTGGCGCCTATTAAAACGCTTAAACCTGCTGCATTTGTTTGCACCTGTCCTACGTCAGGAACCTGATGGTCAGTGGTTGTCGTTTGTTGATGTGGTTCATAAGTGTTTCTCGTTTTTTTATATAGATTAGACCGTTGTTTTTTTTTAATTGTTTTACACTAGTCATTTTGCTGTTTGGTGTGAGCTAAGTCAACGTGTTGAAGGCCGTACTTTGACCTATATTGGTTTACTTTTACAAATTGTGACTTGGATGGAGAGTTGTCTCATTGGCACTCATACCACATCTTCTTATATCTATATACATATAAAAATGATATAAAAGTGTCAGCCTATCATGTGTGTTGTAGTAAATGCACATCTTTTGTGTAGGTATTTTATTAATTACTAACTATCTTGAAGTTAAGGTATAGAGTTAGATGCTTCTAACATCATGTAGATATATTTTTGAAACTAATTGTAAATCCAAGGTAAAAAGAGTACTATATGTGTAGCCTTCTATTACCCCTGGATAGATGGTTCATTTTGTAAACAGGGACCCTTAGCCTGTTACCTGGACGACTAGGGTAATGTCATACAGGAAATATTTAGGAATAAAACGTTGTTATGTTATGTATAGTTTACCTAAAGCCCTGTATGCAAAGTAAACTCATAATATATGCTCATTTGTAGCTTAAATTGTTAAGCAGTTCTTATATTTACTTTTCGCAGTCATCGAAGCTCATAGATCACTGATGAATATTGTTGTTGGGGTGTTATCGTCCTGTCTAAAAGTAAGCCGTAACACCTGAATGTGGTTTCTTGTGACCGCGTCTTAAAAAAATACAAGCTAGAATTACAAAAATACCTCAATAAAGCTAACAATAGTGTGTTCTATCCTAAAAATGTACTAAATATTGCATATTCACAGAAACAGCAGAATTAATTTGCAAATTTGAGG
Source organism: Mytilus galloprovincialis (assembly GCF_965363235.1). Classification (NCBI taxonomy): domain Eukaryota; kingdom Metazoa; phylum Mollusca; class Bivalvia; order Mytilida; family Mytilidae; genus Mytilus; species Mytilus galloprovincialis. The sequence goes on along the minus strand of NC_134847.1, from coordinate 27,397,388 downwards.
CCCCAAGTAAAAAAAAAACCCTACGTCACAAAACAGATAATTTAGCATGTAAAGCCTAGGATTATATTATTATAAAGGTCTTCTGTATAAAAAAAAACCCAATAACTGTGCTTTGAATTTATCCAGCAATCAGTTCAATAAAACTTTTAGTGAATTCATATATCTGACTGGTAACTTCATACATACAATATTTGCAAATATGGCTTTGTTCAAACACTTCTAGTCAGATATTAGCAAAATTATGTTAGATATATAGTAAGAAATAATATTATTGTGAAAAGAACTCTTCACTGAGCATTTGTGGCAGAAATTTTGAAATGTTAAAGATAAAGAGGCATACAGTAAGATGTAGACTGGAGACAGAGGCAGGATTGTATACTTTATATAATCTTGAATGTTTTAATGATTAACTACTAAATTTTACATTTAAAGTAAACTATTCTGAAATGCTTTCAATTTGTGATCAGAATAGTTTCATACGGGTTCTATGCATTTCATGACAGAAAACATGCACATAGGGTAAGCTGACATTAATCTAAGTCTTGTTTTCAAAATCTTTAATAATTGAAATAGGGGTGGGAGTATAAAATGTACTGTAAAGAAAAGTAAGAGCATATGCAGTGATTTCTTTTAGGCTATGATACTGATAAATAACTATTGTTATTGAAAAAAGTGTTTTCAAGAGTTTTCTATTTGAAAAAATGTTAGTTTAGGTTGCACTTTGTAAAAACAGCTATTTCACAAACCACGCCTCTTTTGGGGAAATATATAACATGTATAATATTCATCGATATTTTGTTTTGTTTACGAACAAATTTCAGTAGTTTTGATACCTTAGGCAGACTTTTACAACTAAATTATTTCACTACATCAAACAAAACTGACCATATATGCACTTTACTTTGTAAATCGATATAGCCGCATAGTAAATTTGTCATATTTTTTATGTCAAGATTCAATGTATAATTCAAATAACAGCAATATTGGAATACAATAAGATCAAAATGTTGTCCGCTTAAATTTAGGGTGTCAGCATGTCCTCCTTTTATTCAATGTATTGATTGAACACAATTTCAGTAGTTTTGATACCTTAGGCAGACTTGTACAACAAAATGTTTTGACCGCATCAACCCAAACTGACCCCCTAACAAAATTGTAATATATATCTATATCTATATATATAATTATAAAAAAAGACTTATATGACATGTTTAAATACTTACTAATAGCAACATATTTATATCTTAAAATAACTGTTTAAAATGATACACTAATTTTGTTCTTTAAGCAACAGATGTTGGTTCTTAAAATAACACAACATCAAATGTCAATCTACTTTATTATAAAGATACGCGTATTTTAAATTATACGATTAACATATAAACATATTCGGAAAGGCATACGATGATATTCGAAGCATGTGATAAACCTTTCATATCATCCCGCTTAGCACCAATTCGACAAATATGGAATTAACGTTAATTTTATGCTATTATTAAACGGGAAAAAAACACATGTTATTTAGTCGAATAATTTAATGTTGTTATTTCATACTTAAATGACGATTTCAGCTTCCCAGTTATTATTTTTTCATTTCTTTGTAGCAGCATTCCAACAATGCATGCAAACGGAGGATATATCACCAAGTTGATACAATATTTCAGGACTTATATTACCTATCATAATTTCCTTGATAAAGGGTTGCTTCTTACAAGTCTGTAAGGTATTTAACAAAGAATTCCAAACAGTGACAAACAAGTCATCCTTTTGCAAGTTGTATGGACGATATCACGAGTTGGTTGAACGTTATGGAATATCCGTTTCACAGATGATAACGGATATGTTCCTTATGTCGGAACTATAATCCAAAACACTTTTCTCCAAAATGACCTACCAGTTTGAAGTTTTCTGGTGTTGTTTTTTTTGTGTACAATTGTTTGTCTTTTTATCTTTTCCGCCTTTTAGCCAAGGTTATATCTGTTTATTTTGAAATATGAGTTTGAATTCTCATCTAGTAACTTCCGAACCTCATTTAAATAAAGGCAACACTTGTAAACCGCTGTTTGAAATTCATTAATCAATTGAGAAAACAAAATTCTGGTTATAAACTAAAACTAAGGGAAACACATCAAATATTAGAGGAGAACTCCGACACAGCACAAAATAGTAACACACATAAAAACGAACTATAATATAACAATGACAGGCAAGGGGTAATGCAAATTTGTAAATTTAATGCATGGTAATGCAATACATTTTTCCAAGTAATTGCATGGAATGTGTAATGCAATATTTTGTGCATTACATGTAACTGTAATATAATGCATTACTTTAGCAAAAAGTTGTGTAATTTTATGCATTACGTGGCATTACATGTTATTACTTTTTCATATACTACATCTTTAACATATTCATGATATTTTTATAGTTTAAACTAGATCAAATTTTAAGATTTCCTAATTAACTAAGTAAATTTTAGTCATTAGAATATATTCTTTATTTCATTTTGATTCATACATTTTCATATTTTTCCTGTTTAAAAAGATTGATATTTGAAAAGCATAATTAGTTATCAAAGGTACCAGGATTAGAATTTAGTACGCCACTGTCTTGTGGCGTACTAAATTACTGTCTTGTTGTCATAAGATAAAAAAAAACCTTGTCTTGATAGATAAAATGTAATTAAAAAATAAAATTTGTAGCTCAATATTTATGAGATAAGTAGGAAAAAAATTATCAATAATAGAGTATTGTGTTTGAAATTATAAAAAAGAAACAACGAAAAATACCTTAAATAAGTAACGTCAGCATTAAGTTAAAACATTTAAAAAAAATTAGCCGAATTAAATAGGCTTTTCACATTTATACTAAAATTCAATACATGAAACAGTTACTGCATATGCTAGAATCTTTTGTGACTTCTAGTTGTTTTTACAATTGATTTTTCTATTTACTTAATATAGTTTACAAATGAAATGTGTAATTCAATACATTACTTTGCAAAAGTAATTGTAATTACTTTGATAAATGAATGTTATTGAAAATGTAATATAATGCATGTTTTTTCCAAAGTAATTGTAATATAATGCCTGATACATGACTTTTTGGGAATATAAAACAAAGTTAATCGACGAGATATTTGTAATTAAAGATTTTTTTCAACATTTTACCGTTAATACATTAGTTTGATCATCATGCTCATTTAAAGAAGCTATTTTCTCTCGTTTTTTTTATCTCCTTAAATTGTCTTTAAATCTATAAAACTAAATACTGCCGTATTAGAAAGTCGGCATGAGGGTAATTCGGCAAATGTACAGGACGTTTTGAAGCCGATAACCATATTTTGGTATCGAGACAAAACAGCATCTCAATTTGACAAACACGTGTCTTGTTTTGTACAGCTTTGACTATCTCTCTGGTATCTTTCGTCCCTCTTTTTCAGATATTCTTAATAATACATTCGATATTTGATTTTACTAGATATAACATCCACTCTAATTGTAGCTTTACAATTTGAATGTTAGTAATACGTAAATCTATTTACAGGCATTGATTTTCTTTTATTCATTTAGAGATCAAACGAGCATAATTTTCAAACACGAGATGTGCACTTTAGATCTTCGTTGCGAAAGACTTTTAAAGGTATTCAAATATCATTATAAAGTAAAGATTAATCGAGCATCATTGAATGTTAGTAATACGTAAATCTATTTACAGGCATTGGTTTTCTTTTTTTCATTGTCCCTTTGGTATCTTTCGTCCCTCTTTTAGAGATCAAACGAGCATAATTTTCAATTACAATATGTGCACTTTAGATCTTCGTTGCGAAATACTTTTAAAGATATTCAAATATCATTACAAACTAAAGATTAATCGAGCATCATCTTCAAACACAAGCTGTGCTTCATTGCAAAATAATATACATACATTAATATTAATTTTCCTTTTGCTTGAAACATAAATATGTATATCTTAAAACATAATCAACTTCGTTGAAGATTAATTTATTTGAAATTTGTTCTGTTATCGTTAAAAACAAAATCAAAAACTAATGCATAGAAAAAATAGGTACCAAAGTGCCTTGGTCCGGAAATTTCCGAGGTAGCGAAATGTCTTCTTACCCAAATCTTTGACTGTTCCCCTTTTTCTCGAATGCATGATCATCAAATGAAACTTAGATAGTATGTATAGTTTTTATAAGCATCATGGCGGTTGCTGCACGTGGAACAAGATGTGTCATTATATCAATGACAAGAAATTAGGCCTATCTTATTTTAAAGGGCTTTTAGTTTGTACTGCGGGTTTTATTTTCAATGACTTTGCTTAACTTTTTTAGTAACATCCTTATCCTAAGAAACATGTTTAAAGGACAATGTACGATAAGGTCCATTTTTGCCCCCCAGCCCCCTATTTTCTCATTTTTCAAATTCTGTTTTGGAAAGCTACTTATCGTATTCAAATGTTCCCTTAGGTTTGAAGTTTGTTTTGCTGAATTTCAAAACCATAAATTTCAGAAAAAGGGTTGGGGTTTGGGGGTTAAAGGGCACAAAAAACGTAAAAAGGAGGAAAAATTACGATTTTCGGTCACTGTTTCTTAAAATTTAATAGGGTGCGCCTACGTGACCCATAGAAAATTTCGTCGATGTAGACAGCATAAACAGTGCTAATGACATTCGAATAAAAAACAATCCTGTGTCACGTTGGCGCAGGCCCTTACAAAACTAAAAAAATGTTGTAGAAAACACTGAAAGTGAATAATAATTACAAAAGTCCTCAGTCAAATATTTTAAAGCAAACGATTTTACTTACCTATCAGATCATGCATGTTCAAATAACTTTATATATAAAGGGCTCTATACATATAGATAAAGAAATTGGCCTTGAGGAAAAAGGGTGGCACTGGATTAAATCATAACAATGGACAGAAAATTTTTAACTTAAACTTATTGATGCTTTTTTGACCGAAAATATAAAGAATGAGATAATAGATTTTGAAATGCTTAATTACGAGGAAAATCAGGTTGGTGTTGATGAGGCTACAGAAAAATTGACAAAAATTTTAGATCAAATTTCAAGCCTTTCTTGTAACAATGTGTAAAGTAAGAGGAGGAAGAAGAAGAAAAAGAAATTTAAAAAAGTTTGGTCAGACTATGTTATGTTGACCAAGCGTCAAATAAATAAAATAGAAAACAAAATAAGGAATAATCCAAATAATAATAGTTTAAAGCAAATGTTTTTTGAGTTAAAAAAAAAAAAAAACAGAAAGAAAATGGTAAAACAGAAAAAAATATGAATATAAACAAAAACTTTATAATTGGTAAAGTGAATATATCAATCAAAATCCAAAGGAATATTGGAAAATTTTTAAATCACTTAAGAATAAAACAGAAAAAGATGAAAAACCAGAGGTATTAAAAGATGAAGAAGTTTTAATAAAATATTTTCGAGATCAAGGTAAACCTTCATCTATGAATAATGCTTTAATGATAGACATTGAATCACAATTAAAGCTATTAGAAAATAATATAGACTTCAAAGCTGAAACAGATGCTCCAATATCTTGTTCAGAAGTAAAAAAGGTAAGTGGACTTAAACTTCAAAAGTCTGCAGGACCGGATAGAATTATAAATGAAATAATTAAAACCTCAAATCAAGTAATAATTAAGTCAATTGTTAGAATATTTAATTTAATTCTAAAAACGGGTATATACCCAAAATCATGGAAGGACTCGTATATAATCGCATTTCATAAGAAGGGAGACAAATCTGGTCCCAATATTTACAGAGGTATATCTTTAATCGGTAATCTTCTTAAAATATTCAATGCTGTACTCAATAATAGACTAATCACAGTTGTGGATAAACAGCTGAATAACTGTCAATTTGGCTTCAGAGAAAACCACCGAACTGCTTCATTAACTTAAGAAAGGTGTTTGACTCTGTATGGAGGACAGCCCTTCTATACAAATTATGCAAAATGGGAGTAGGAAAGTCTTTTTACAGAGTAATGAAACAACAATATTTAAATACAAAAACCTCTTTAAAATATAAAGATCACATTTCTGACTATTTTGACATTACTAGAGGTTTGAAACAAGGAGAATCAGTAAGTTCTACTTTGTTCAATATTTTTATAAATGATATCACTAAAGGATTGGAAGATGACAACTCAAGTCCATTGGAACTTATAAATAGTAAACTAGGCTCCCTCCTGTTTGCTGATGATCTGCTTTTACTATCAGAATCTAAGGAGGGTCTCCAAAATAGTCTAAATAAAGTTTACATGTTTTGAGAAAACTGGCAGCTTTCTCTGAAAATAAATAAAAAACAAAAAGTATGGTCTTTTCAACAACAAAGCAAAAGCCTGAAACATCTATACTTATATATAAAAACAAAAAAATAGAGAATGTTCTAAAATATCTTTACTTAGGTCTGCTGATTAAATCAAATGGTAAACTCAGTCATAGTACAGCTGAGTTAACAAAAAAGGCAAAACAGGTTTTGTTTTCTATAAAAAAACATATACTGATTCTTTTGGCAGCCTTCCTATCAGAGTGTCAAATAACTTAGACCTATATTGACTTATAATTCTGAAATAACATATATGGACTCATATATAACATATTTCAAAGCTAAAAAAAGAGCTTTGGTTTCTGGAAAAAAATGTGGATCCATTAGATTTTATAGACAAGACTCAAATAGAAAACTTGCATCTTGGTTATTGCAAGTTTACCCTTTGCACTAACAAGAGTGCCTCAAATTGTTGTACAAGGAACGAATTAGGAAGACTGCCTATTGAATTTCATATAAAAACCCAAACTATTATGTATTAAGTAAGGCTTTTCACTTCAAATTTATATCCCTTATTACATGAATCTTCTCAATTAACTTACACTTTGGATTCTAGTGGCTCCTATTCATGGTTAATTTTTGCAAAAAAATATTCTTTCTGAATCTAACATTGATATAGATAGACTAAACACCTGTGATAATGTAAAACAATTAAAAAATATTAAAAGCTATATTAAACCCCAAATAAACTCATACTACAACAACCTGTTGATGGATAAGTTGAGATCTATTGATGATAAAAGTAAATTAAATTTGTATAAAGGACTTGAGCCAAATCTATTGATCAAACCTTACCTCTCTAACTCAAACTTTGAATTTAAAATTAATTACAAAACTTAGAATCAGTGACCATTCATTATAAATTAAAAAAGGAAGGAATTTTAAAATTCCTTGCGAAGAGAGACTTTGCAAAATATGCAAAGTACTAGATGATGAGAAAAATTTCTTAATAAATTGTTCTCACAATTCGAATATTAGATTAACATATTTTAATTGCATTAACATAGAAAGTAATTCATTTGTTAATCTTACTGACAATGACAAAGTTATATATATATATACTTAACCCATCATCACCAACACAAGTGAATAAACTAGGAACCTTTATAAAAAAGTCAATGGAACTGGGGACAGGGGACCCTTTAATATTTACCTGAATTTGTATATATATATTGAGGTACTTAGCTATTGTCTTATTATGGCACCCTCAACGGAGTTGGGGTGACATATTGTTATTGTTCGTTTCTTTTTTTTCTTATTATTTTGTTTATTATTTTTATTTTTCCACACTTTTTGTCCAAGACAGTTCTCGGAATTGGATGGACCAATCTTGATGGAACTATGCTATAATGTTGTCTACCATGTGAAGTTGTGCACCTGACTTTGGAATATGCAAGATGGCATGGAAACTAAAAAAAATGTAAAAGAAAATCAAAATTCTAACTCTTTCGTTATAAAAGCCAACCTAATGAAACTTTGTGCAAATGTTGGTGGTGGGGCCCCGAGGTACCAACAGTACTTAGAAATTCCCAAATGGCTGCCATTGCCATGGAAACAGGAGAAATGTTTAACATTGACCCTATGGGAAAACACATTAAAACTGTATTTTCTTTTAGAATTTTCAATGAAACCTACTGAAACTTTATGGATATGTACCATGGCAAATGTCAATTCCTCATCTGTCATAAGAATTTAGGTAATGATTCTCGTAACCATGGAAATAGCAAACATTTCAAAAATTTCAAAATGCTCCAAAAGTGATAAAAACGCTACGACGATGTGAAAAGACATTTGTAAATGCGGTCTTTGACTTCGGAATTTCAAAATGGCTGCCGCTCACCTGGCAATAGGGGAAGGGTGCCATCCGCTATTGCTTGCAATCGCAAATCTAGTTTTGTTTTTGTTGTTGTTATATGTCACAAACTGTAAAGTTTATATGACAATAAAACTTTGAATTTGAAAAAAAGATTTACAATGAAAAACAACACTTGTTACTATTCCATGTTGCATGATCAGCTAGTATTAGCAAGGTAATTCAATTTGCTATCATAACTGAATATATATTAGAATATCAATATCATTATAACATAATATACAAATGAATAAATGAAATATAGCAGTTTCGGTAAACAATACTCTACACTTATATCAGACATTTTTTTAAATGTTTAAATGTATTAAACGAATGATTAGAACTTCTGTGAACCTACTGTCATAGTAATGTTCGAACAAGTTATTTCATTTCACTGTTGATACATCTTGATTGTTCAATCAAAGGTTGGAACGTTGTTTTCAATTTAGACTTTTATATATTTTATCTATATTTCTAGTGTACTTTAAAAGATCGGTGTTGAAATTCTGCTGACTATATAACAATTAATATATATATTGATAACGAAGTATGAAAGATGTTACACGTACATTATCAAGAAGTACATAATTTGCATAATCACTATTAATGTATGCATAATTAGCTTGTACCATCAAAGTACTTTTAATTTGCTTTTATATCTGAATAGATATTAGAATGTATTATCAATATCGTAATAACATAATATGAAATATTACAGTTTCTGTTAACCATATTTTACACATATATTAGACAATTTACCTACTTACTTACTAACTAACAGGACAACATTTTACATTAGCATTTAAAGGAGTATGGCAAATTGTATAAACCATTAAGTTACTATTGTATAAACAAAAAAATAGAAAATAACTAGAGGCTCTAAAGAGCTGTGTCGCTCACCTTGGTCAATGTGAATATTAAACATTGCTTCAGATGGATTCATGACAAAATTGTGTTTTGGTGATGGTGATGTGTTTGTACATCTTACTTTACTGAACATTCTTGCTGCTTACAATTATCTCTATCTATAATGAACTTGGCCAAGTAGTTTCAGTGGAAAATGTTAGTAAAAATTTACAAATTTTATGAAAATTGTTAAAAATTGACTATAAAGGACAATAACTCCTTAGGGGGTGAATTGACCATTTCAGTCATGTTGACTTATTTGTAAATCTTACTTTGCTGTACATTATTGCTGTTACCAGTTTATCTCTATCTATAATAATATTCAAGATTATAACCCAAAACAGTAAAATTTCCTTAAAATTACCAATTTAGGGGCAACAACCCAACAACGGGTTGCCTGATTGGTCTGAAAATTTCAGGGCAGACGAACTTGACCTGATAAACAATTTTACCTTTGTCAGATTTGCTCTTAATGCTTTGGTTTTTGAGTTATAAACCAAAAACTGCATTTTACCCCTATGTTCTATTTTTAGCCATGGCGGCCATCTTGGTTAGATGGCCGGGTCACCAGACACATTTTTTAAACTAGATACCCCAAAGATGATTGTGGCCAAGTTTGGATTAATTTGGCCCAGTAGTTTCAGAGGAGAAGATTTTTCTAAAAGATAACTAAGATTTACGAAAAATGGTTAAAAATTGACTATAAAGGACAATAACTCCTAAAGGGGTCATTTGACCATTTCGGTCAGTTTGACTTATTTGTAAATCTTACTTTGCTGAACATTATTGCGTTTTACAGTTTATCTCTATCTATAATAATATTCAAGATAATAACCAAAAACAGTAAAATTTCCTTAAAATTACCAATTTAGGGGCAACAACCCAACAACGGGTTGTCCGATTCATCTGAAACTTTCAGGTAAGATAGAACTTGACCTGATAAACAAATATACCCTGTGTCAGATTTGCTCTTAATGCTTTGGTTTTTGAGTCATAAACCAAAAACTGAATTTTACCCCTATGTTCTATTTTTAGCCATGGCGGCCATCTTGATTGGAAGGCCAAGTCACCGGACACAATTTTTAAACTAGATACCCCAAAGATGATTGTGGCCAAGTTTGGATTAATTTGGCCCAGCAGTTTCAGAGGAGAAGATTTTTATAAAAGATTACTAAGATTTACGAAACATGGGTTAAAAATTGACTATAAAGGGCAATAACTCCTAAAGGGGTCAACTGACCTTTTCGATCATGTTGACTTATTTGTAAATCTTACTTTGCTGAACATTATTGCTGTTTACAGTTTATCTCTATCTATAATAATGTTCAAGATAATAACCAAAAACAGCAAAATTTCCTTAAAATTACCAATTCAGGGGCAGCAACCCAACAACGGGTTCTCCGATTCATCTGATAATTTCAGGGCAGATAGATCTTGACCTGATAAATAATTTTACCCCTGCCAGATTTGCTCTAAATGCTTTGGTTTTTGAGTTATAAGCCAAAAACTGCATTTTACCCCTATGTTCTATTTTTAGACGTGGCGGGCATCTTGGTTGGTTGGCCGGGTCACCGGATACATTTTTTAAACTAAATACCCCAATGATGATTGTGGCCAAGTTTGGTTTAATTTGGCCGAGTAGTTTCAGAGGAGAAGATTTTTGTAAAAGTTAACGACGCAGGACGACGACGGACGACGACGGACGACGGACGCCGGACGCAAAGTGATGGGAAAAGCTCACTTGGCCCTTCGGGCCAGGTGTGCTAAAAAGGAAGAATAGCGTATTAAAAATATAAAATCTTCCTCATTGGGTCTGATTTAGACGAAGATGTTTTTAAGATTGATTATAAAAAAAGAAGATATGGTATGATTCTCCAGGAGACTAACATGACACCAGAATTAATAACTATAGTTCACCGTTCGACTTTCAACAATGAGCAAAGCCAATATCGCATACTCAGCTATAAAAGGCTTAGCTAGCTTTATATACCTATATGGAGTTATTTTCTTTCAGAACGACAGGTCATTCTTTTTCAGAATCAACCTGGACGATACCATGTTTCAATGATATATGCTCCAAGGCAAAAAATAATGACCTGTGTGAGGTCATTATTGTCCTTGATAAACATGCAATCTATGATTTACTTCAAAACTTTATTCGTCTAATAGTTTTTTGTTGCCGATTTGGAAATTTATTTCTTAAAGTTCAATCGATGATAGGTGTAAAAGAAACCGTCATTGTAGTCCCGCATTTTAATTTTAGAAAGAAATAACGTGGAGTTTTGTTAATTTATCGCTACAATAAAGAAACATTATCATATATGTCAGATGAATTTTGATGTAGACTTTCATAAAATAAATCCAGATTTAACATATTCGTGTGTAAAATTTTGAAAATCTTATTGGGTCAAACTGAATAGGTTGATTGATTTTTGGTTGCTTGCTTAACGTCCAGTGGCAAATATTTCATGCATGTTTAGAACGATACACACTGAATAGGAAATCATACTGTGACCTACATGTATTTATATGCGTCTTCGTGTCAGTTCTTAACTTTTTAAAATTTATGTATACCTTTTACTCTATCAAATGATCAACTAATAAGATAATCTTATATTCTATTGAATAACATCAACGTAACTCATGAAAGGGTCGGGTGCGGAGGGTATATAATTATATCCTGATTATCTTTTAATAAAATGTATTGCTATTCAAAAGACAATCTTTCTGAATTTTTCATTCGATTCAAGTAAAATTGTTAAAAAAAAATAACAACTTTTCCGCGCTAGAAATAACATAACAAATAGAAAAAACATACCCCCTCCCCCTTTTCCATAAGCTAAGTGGTACAATAAATTACTTACAATGTGTCTTGTTTTTGTCATACACCGTTATCGGATGGTAACAATGCACTTGTGTCTTACTTCATGCAGTTACAGTAATAATTTTATTGTGTATGGATAATAATTTTTAAAAGGCTTATATATCTAAATTATTTAGTGAGTTTCATTTCACATTCTAAATGAGCCGCAGGGCGTAACCTGAACGCATTAGAAAGGAATATCCCACTTTAGTGTTGTCGGTAAAATAGGATACTAAATTTTACAAATCTTTATAAAATTAATATTTTTTTACGGTATATAAGTCAGATAATGCATATTTTAAGGTTTTTCTTGTCGTAGAACACACCTCGGGGTGTCAAGATTGTTCAAAGAAAGACCTCCCTCCGGTCGGTCTTTCATTTGATCAATCCTGACACCCCTCGGTGTGTTCTACGACAAGAAAAACCTTAAAATATGCATTATCTATAACATAAACCCAGGCTTAATCCATTATTTCCTTCAATAAAATGCCTCTACCAAGTCACGAATATGACAGTTGTTCTCCAGTTGTTTGATTTGTTTGGGCTTTTAGATTTGACAGTTGATTTCAGCCTTTTCGTTTAAATTCCTCTGATTCAGATTTGTTCTAATATTACTATTTGCTGATTAGATTACAATATCCATAAAGAAATGAAAATATTTGATTAACAGTTAAAGAAAGTAACACGTTTAAAAATATTTGCTTATTCAATCAGTATCAAGGTAAAAAAAAACCCAACATATGTCACTGATCGGTGTTATTCACCTTGAAGATCATTCAATTTGTACTTTTATTTAACTGAGTATTTAAGTAGCCACTGTATTTCAAAAGTCATTCTTCTTTCTATGGTTCTGCTACTACACATATTGGTAAGTTTTTATTTATTTTCGTACAAACGATATTCTAGTTGTTAACATTTATTCAATACAATTAAAAAGGCTATAAATTATTATCCTGTTACCTTTGATATTCAATCAGATAAATTTTGGCTTGTCTTGTTTGCAGAGAGCTGATGAAACTTGACTTTTACAAATACATCACTGATTTAAGGAGTTATCTCCCTGAAATAAGTTCTACAACCTTAGACAATTTACCAAGAGTTTTTTAGTCGTTAGATTTCTATGTAATGTTTTAATTTCACATTAGTCCATTTTGTTTTTGCCATAGTATTGTCTGGTTTTGAGAGATTTATGACTTTTGTCGAATGCTACCTTTTTTTCGACGTTACATCTAATAGAGATGTTCCAGACCATATGAGTATTTGGACCGTTCGCGTACGGTCTGGACCGTATGCTTAATTTTTCAAAATACGCATACGGTCGGACTGAACGCATACAGTCTGCCTAATTCTATTACCGATCAACATAACTTAAACGTCGAATTAATATACAATGTTTAATTGTAAATAAAATATAAAATTAATATTTTAACTCCTCAAAACAGTCACGTTAATCTGTTTATCTTCTGTATTTAGCATATCAGTAATACACGATATTTAATTATGCTAACTGAAATTGGAGGTATCGGTAGTTAACATAATGTTGGAAGAAAAGCCTTTAAAATATTTAGGAAACCGTCGAAGATACTGGACAGAAATTATAAATAAAATCTGTTGAAAGTACAAAACTTATGCGAAGATTGAAAAAAGGTAGCTTTATTACTCTTAAAATATCATTTGTTGATAGAAAATTCCCCGAATATTATGTAGGGTTGATGATATAATTGGTAAAGATTCAATTTGTGCACACTATCATGTGAGTTTGTCATATTAAACTCCTGTTATAATATGGCATATACAGAACTTTTGACACGCAAAATTCAAACTACACATTGGAAACCAAAAGGATTTTCATAGCATCGACTGCCGCAAAACAAGCAAGCTTTTCTCTTGCTGGCAAGAGATGCAAATGCAAAGGAACATGCATGAACAAAACATGTAAATGTAAAAAATCTGATGTTCCTTGTGGCAGCAAGTGTCACCCTGGGTGAGAGTGCCAAAAATAGGATTCAGATAGACAATACATAATGGTTTACTTTTATAAATTGTGACTTGGATTGAGAGTTGTCTCATTGGCACTCATACCACATCTTCCTATATCTAATTAAATAAATATTTAATTTTAATTGAATGAATGTTCACTTATTCCCTTTTCCATCTAATTGTAGTGCTATTTATTTGAAAAACTCAATGACAGTTTTTAAAAATGTTTGTCCAAAATATGGTCCAAATACATATATGGTCAAGCTTGTAGTAGACCATATGAGTATACTCATACGGTCCGACCATACGCGTACGGTCGGACCGTTTGAATATACTCATACGCCTAGACCGTACGTGTACGGTGCAAATACTCATATAGTCTGGGACAGAGACATAACTTGGGTTTATTACCAGTATAAATAAACAAAAACAGCGGCCACCTTGTATTCTGAGGAAGACCCAAAGTGAAGGGAAGGGTAGTATAAGTTTAAACTCTTAGAAGTTTGGGGCATACAAATGTTGAAAATATGCCTCACAGCCCTTTAGCTATATTTTGAAAAAAAATGTAGTGCGAATGAGCTTTCCATTCTAGGATATAATTTTTTACGAAACTTCATAGTAAAAGTGTTACAGTTGTAGCCGTAAAAGGAGTTCCTATGGGAAGTTGCATTGTCTGTTTTTATCGGTCTACAAGTATTCAAGAATTTATTCATCCCAAAATTTAATCATAATACTTCCTGCTCTGTCTTGTTATATTTGATATTTCTCTAGCATGTCTGAGAAATAAAATTTGCAGATTTTTCTAACAGTTAATTTTTTTTATCTAGTAACATTCAAAACAGTATCGACATGAAAATTGGAACCATGTTGTTTAAGACGATAGCGATTTTGACACTCAGATTTTTAAAAGAAGTTTATGCTGTGAAATGTACCGAACCCGGACTAACAATGTGTGATTGCATAGAAAATTCAATTGCCTGTTGGAACCAAAACTTAACACAAATACCAAGTAATATTCCTACAAATACAACAGTCTTGTAAGTATTGCCATATGTTTGTACATTAATGCTGTTTATTTTGCATTTTTAAATCGTGTTTACTTTTATCAACGTTGTTTTGAGCTCATTGACTTTATGTCATATTATGTTTTAATCGCCAAAGGTTAGGTCCGAATCTTTCAATTGATTATATAATCATGACTATGCTGATCCCAGATGCGTTTATCTTTTACCATATCTCTATAATTCAAATTAATATTGATATTTAATGTTCAGTCTTTATTAAAAAATCCGTAATTTTACGAAGCAAAAGATGTTTTGATTAAATGCTGTTCAATACTAAGAAAATATTTATTATTCAATTTAGATAATGATTCTGGTTTCATAAGGAGGTTGATAAATAAAGAAGATTTAAACTCTTTAATGTTATGATTTAAAACCATAATCTTAGAATATTATGATATAGAACTATAAACTTTTTAAAATATTCATTTAGAACCATAACCTTTTTAATATCCCGATTTAGAACAATAAGCTCTTTCTTTACAATTCAGAACCATAAGGTTTTTGATATAATGAAGTAGTGTAATAAGCTTTTCAATACCATGATACCTGATGAAGTAGCATTGACTTTTGCATCTCATAATTTAAAACCAAAATAGGACCCATTAGCTTTGTAATATCATGATATACAATCAAAGCCTTTGTAATATCAGGATTAAGAAGCCTTTTGATATAATGATATAGAAATATTTGCTTTTGCATATCATGATACAAAACCATAAGTTTTTGAATATCATAATGAAGAACCCTCAGCCCTCGAATATCATGAAACTCAAGAAGCGTAAGCCTTTTAATATCAGTATATAGAACTATAACATGTATTAGCTCTTTGATATTATGATGTAAAACTATAGTTTTTTTTTAATTTCATGATGTCGAAATACAAGCTCTTTGATATGATGATGTAGAACCTCAAGATTTTGAATATTATGATTTAAAACCATAAAATTTTGAAATTAACCCCCAGTTTTTGTTTGGGTTCGTGTTGCTCAGACTTTAGTTTTCTATGTTGTGTTTAATGTACTGCTGTTTGTCTGTTGGTCTTTTCTCTTTTTATTTTTATTTTAGACTTATTACTATGTATGTCCCTTTGATATCTTTCGCCTCTATTTTAAAACCATGATTTCTTCAATATACTGATGTAGAACCGTAAGCTATGAATACCATGATTTTGAACCATGAGCTCCTTCTTATGATGATGAACCATACGCTTTTGATATCATGATTAAAAACTGTGAGCTCTTTCATATGATGATGTAGTACCATAATCTATGAATGTCACGATGTAGTACCATAAGCTTTCTTATTGTTTTATTTCATTTATAAATAAGTAATTTCGCTTTAATCTAAAGTTTTAGTTAATTGAAAGACTTTTTGTCTGCTTCTTAAAAACTGTCTTTTATTATTATTATATGTGAAATACCTCTAGCCGCGATATTGCCTTTTTGTGCTGATGTGACGTAAAGCAATCATCATTCAATCTATAATTTGCTTGAACTAAAGTTTTAGTAAATTGAAAGACCTTTTGTCTGCTTTTTAAAAACTATCTTTTATTAAAATGTTTGAATGGGCTTTCGACACGATATAGCCTTGTTGTGCTGATGCGGAGTAAAGACGTCACCAATCAATCTATCGATTATAACATTGGTATAAACAATGCAAGGATAATGCTAAGAAAGCGATTAATGAGGTCCTCGAAAGTTTATACGATGACATTTTAAAATACACTGGTTGATAAATAGCGATACAGCAAAGTTGCATTTTATCCGTAATTAAGTTGTGTCATATACAAATTATGTTCATGTTTTTTCTTTGTAAGTATTTTTTTACAAAGTGCAAACATGGAAGTAAATATTACAAATGCAATCCTTTTCGAGATAGATTAATGAGAGACATTTTGCTAATAAAAAAAATGAGATTTAGACAAATTCTAAATCATTTTTAATCAGCCAATTACTTCGAATAATACCTTGACATATAATAACCCCCCCCCCCCTCCCCCAAACAAAATGCCGCATAACAATAAAGACATTTATTTATTTCTTACATAAAATTGAGAATGGAAATGGGGAATATGTCAAAAGACTACAACCCGACCAAAGAGAAGACAACAGCCGAGGGAGGATTTGTTATAAAAACCTGAAGATACGATTATTTGACAGCACATTAAATTTCCCAAACTTCCATATTGTTGAATAAAAAGAGATACGCAGCAAGTGTGCAATATTTAGCCTAAATAATGATGATTTATGGCATGACGAATTTTAAAGTTTATATGCATTCATAATTTAGTTGTGTTATATACAAGAAATGTTTAGAATATTTGTTTTACATAGCAAGTTTTCCTATTATTTGTTTTACCTTGGTATTTAACAATGTCATAATAATCGCTATTTATTGATCAATATGTCTGCTTTAAGAATTGTTCTTCATTTTCAGAATTCTTGCAGGCAATACAATTGATTCAATAGGTGACAAATTATTAGGACTAACATTGCTTCATCATTTGTAAGTACATAAAAACTCAAAATCGCATTTGTTCTGTTGAAAAGGTAACCACGAAATGAATT
Source organism: Mytilus galloprovincialis (assembly GCF_965363235.1). Lineage (NCBI taxonomy): Eukaryota > Metazoa > Mollusca > Bivalvia > Mytilida > Mytilidae > Mytilus > Mytilus galloprovincialis. The sequence continues at coordinate 27,379,805 of NC_134847.1, read as the reverse complement.
TAGGACAAATATTTCGTGTATGGTATTGTCCATCCCAACGTCCTTTTATATAATTGTTAACCCTTCGATGTCGAAAGGACTTAGTTAATGGCTGATTTTTGTTTTTTATGTTTTTCGTCTTTGAGAATATCCATAGTCATTGTATTTACGAAAACGTTAACTGTTGCTTACAAATTGTTGCTATTAAGGATGTGAATATTTTATAAGATATTGGATGTATTAAATATTATTCCATTTTATTTGCAAAATCCTCGAAAGGTATGATGCATTTTTTATCTGAATAACAAATTAAAGATCAATACGAGAATATGTTTTATATGTGATGTTTATTTGTCCTGATGAACTCTTATGTTAGAAATGCAACATTTTCAACCTATCATATTTCAAATAGGAGAGCATATCTATTAACCAACTGTCTCCGTCTATCTGACAGACAAAACAACGTGTTTATACAATGCGTGACTCATACTCGTGTTTTCTATCAACAATAGTCTAATATTTCACAGACATTTCACATATATTAAAAATGTTCAACTTTGATTTTGGACCGATTTTCAATGTTTTGAATTTAGTATTTTTTCTCATTAGATCTATAAATGGTACTTCTTTGGGGCATGTGTGTTATAGTTTTTTCGTGCAAATTGATTGAAAGAGTCCATTTCATAAATAGATTGGAATATTTTTTAAAGGTTTTTAAATAAAAAAACAGCTACTTTTGCCATTGAGTGATATAAAGGTTCCTTGGTTGTTTTTTTTATATATGAAACCTGTAAGGATTTCCTCCCACAATCTTTCAATTAGACGAAAAATATCCAAAGGACATTTAAATTCAAATGTTAAAATAAATGGTAATGCCATGACAAAAAACACCGAAAGAGATCAAAAGACATACAACAATATATAAAACAAAACAATCAAAGTCAAAGACTGAGCAACACGTGCCCCATCAAAGACCTGCTGTGATTAAAGGTGCTCCGGAAGGGTAAGCAAATCCTGTTCCACATGTGACACTTGTGTCGCTGATGTAAGTACAAACCTGATGATAAGTCGAATTCGGCAGGTTCATTTCGAGGAAAAGAGGACGTGATTTTGGTCATCTGTCCGTCTGGTCTTGTAAGTGCTTTTACGCATACAATTCTTGTCAGATTATGATATAATTCATATGTTTATATTACCAATATCTCGGTCAAGTTCGAAAATCATTGCTCAACAGCTATTGTCTTATAAGTTGTGTCCCTTGCAAATTGAAATTTAATGGAAACTTGCATTTCAGCGGTCTCACGCCTGCATATCTCGTAGGATTGTTATCAAAATATATTGACACATGGTTGAAGGATATATCAGCACTGTCTTGAACGAGTTCGAAATCAGCGCTAATCAATTATTCTTACCGAAAATATGTTCCTTATCAAAATAAAATGTTATAGAAAATAGCATTATAAACACTCTCAAGTGTACAATTCTTGCCAGATATTTATGTTATTTGTATCAAATCATTCTGAAAAAGAGTAATGTCCCTTGAAAGACATATTTATTATAAAACTGCACAAAAAGTCGACACTACACAAGTTTTTACGGTCACCATCACGAATTGGGTGATTAATGCATAGCAAGAGACAATGTCAGTGCATCCTGTCTTTCTCCATGCTTTTCAGTCTGTGCTTTGTACATTGATAAATACTTTCTTAATACATTCAAGTGGTTTGATAATTGATATACTATTGTTGCTACAAGTTTCCAACACTTACAAATAAGTTACGGTACCACACCCAAACAATTTAGTTCTTTAAAGATTTATTTTACAAATGTCTATTTGATAATCCTCAATTGTCCAAAACACTGAATGCATTCACAACTGATATCAACATATTTCTTTTGCAGAGATATTAGACTCACCGAACTTTCTAGCATAGAAGATAATGCGTTCTCTGGTCTTCAGTCTTTGTTTTCACTGTAAGTTCTTTATTACAAATAGAAAACATGGAAGTAAAATTGAAAAATGCTAACGTTTTCGATCGACAAAATAGATTAATAAGAGAAATGCTGCAAATCCAAAATGTGATGATACTAAGACAACTTTTAATTCAAATTTTTAATCAGGCAATTATTTCGAATAATACGTTGACACTTTGATTACATATACCCCTCCTGCCCCCCCCCCCCTAAAAAAAAAAAAAACAAAAAAAAAAAAACATGTATAAACAGTTTATCAAAATGTCTTTGAAATATAAAGAAAACTTAAAACCATACCTACTTGAAGAATGTTTTCAATCAAGTGTATAAAATCGGAACAACGCAAAGGAAATTCTATACTAGTAGTAATATTTTCACATTTCCAATGGTAAGGGTTCAAAGTCTTGATGATATTCAACGTTACCTTAAATGTTTAATGTTTATTGAATATAACATTACTGGGTGACTTAAAAACAATTCTGTGATTCTCAGATAGCACATGAAATTTTTCAAACTTCCACATTGTTTAAAAAATAGAAATACGCTACAAGTGTGCAATATTTAGCCAAAATAATGATGATTTATTGTTGCAATTAAGGATGTAAATATTCTATAAGATATTGGATGGATATAATATTATACCATTTTATTTGTAAAAATCCTTTGAAGGTATGATGTTTTTTTTATCTGGTAATTAAATGAAAGATCAATACAAGAATATGTTTTATATGTGATGTTTATTTAACCTGTTGAACTCTTTTGCTAGAAATCCAACACTAAAACCTATCATATTTCAATAAGGAATGCATATCTAGTACCTAGCTGCCTCTTCCTGTCTATCAATCTACTCGAAAGACAGAATAACGTGTTTATACAATGCATGACTCATACTCATGTTTCCAATCAACATAAGTCTAATATTTTACAGACATTTCACACATATTAAAGATGTTCAACTCTGATTTTGGACCGATTTTCAATGTGTTGAATTTATGTAATCTTGTCACTAGATCATATATTGTACTTCTTTAAGGCATGTGTACCATAGATTTTCCTGCACATTGATTGAAAGAGTCCATTGCATATTAAAATAAATGTGATGACAAAAATCACCAATAAACGATAAAAAACAAACAACAATGTACAACACAAAACATAGAAAGTCAAAGACTCAGCAACACGTGCCCCACCAAAGACTAGCTGATATTTGAGGTGGTCTGGCAGGGTAAGCTTATCCTGTTCCACATGTGACACTCGTCGGTTCGCTCATGTAAGTACAAACCCGGTGATAAGTCTCATTCGACAAGTCATATACGAGGGAAAAAAGACGTCATTGTTGTAACGACAATTGGAACAAATCCGTCGTCAAGGACATTCAAAATTATGCAGAATGATTATATTTAAAATAATAATATACAAGTTCCTTATTGGATTGATTTGAATTTTAAAAGTAGCCACCTCGTATCGCGATGCAGGGAACATCGAAATACCGGTCATATATTTCTGGTCTTGTTAGCGCCTTTTAAAAGCTGTATGGATAGTTGCATTTCAGCGCTCTTACCCTTGTGTTTCTTGTAGGATTGTTATTAAATTTAAATTGACAAATGGTTGAAGGTTATATAAGCAATGTCTTAAACGAGTTCGAAAATCAACGCTGGCAAATTGATTGTAAAAGAAATATGTTCCTTAGAGAAGTTAAATTTTATAGACAATTGTTTTATAAGCACTCTCATGTGTACAATTCTTGCCAGATATTTATGTAATTTGTATCAAACATTAATATCCTATATGTCTAGCACAATAATGAAAATCAGTGCGGATCGACTATTCCTAAAGGAGTAATGCCCTTTGAAAAACATATTGATATATAAAACTGCACAATAAGCGCTCTCACATCTACATTTGTTGGAGGATTATTCAGAATTTTATATTAAAGGTTAAGGTCATCAATGTCTCAGGAGAGTATAACAAACATTTTTTTGGCAAGAGTTAGGCCCTTGGAAATGGAAATATATGGAAAGTAACACTGATAGAAAATGTATGCTTACAATTTTTGTAAGATCTTAACTAAAGCTTGATAGAACAATTTTATTTTATTATATTACCGCCTTTTGACAGATCAAATACGTGCAATGCGTGAGCACTAAAACTTTGTTTGAAAAATAACATGTAGGTTTGTTTTATAATTCCTTATTGTGACAGACGTTTTAGGCATTCTTTGTCAACTATTCTCCGCATATATTGTTATGTAAATGTGTTTTGTGAAATTAATTATATCAATAATCAGCTCTTTTTCATTGCAATCAAGATACACATTTTTTTTTGGTTTAAGCCGTTTATCATCTATACTCTAGCAATGCATTGTTTCATAAATCCCATTGACGGGTTTGGTTAATAAGAAGGACGACATCAAACTCAAATCTTTGACAGCTGGGATGATTTCAATATTTCAATATTTTAGTCATTAACTTTCCATTTCCAGATAGTAAATGATTTCTGCTGCATCGCGTAGGCGTATACCTATATCAACTAATACATTACAATCGTGCATGGTGACATTACATCATCATGTTCATTAGAAGGGGTGTGCTCCATACAAAAAATACTGCTCAAACAGAGTAATTATGAGCGGATAACCGAACCCGACGTTGACAAAAAACATGTTTTTACGGTCACCATCATGAATTTGCTGATTAATATAGGAGGTGATTAATGCATAGCAAGAGCCATTGTCAGTGTAATCCGTCTCTCTCCTCGTTTTTCAGTAGTTCCTGTTTCCATTGATTTGTACTTTCTGAATGGATTCATGGGGTTTGTTCATCGGTATACTATTATTGCTACTAGTTCATAACACTTAAAAATAAGTTAGGGTACCACACCGGTTCTTTAAAGATTGACCTTACAAATGTCTATTATTTTTATTTTAATTGCCCAAATGACTGAATGTATGCACAAATGATATTTAAATATTTTTTCAGATTTTTAAGCTCAAACAAAATTTCTAGTATAGAAGATGGTGCGTTCTCTGATCTTCAGTATTTGCGTCAATTGTAAGTACTTTATCGCTACATGCAAATATGGAAGTAAATATATTACAAATGCTAACCTTTTCGATCGACAAAATAGATTAATAAGAGACATTTATCATTCCAAATTGTTGAATTGTATATATATGATAGGGTAATTCTTTTCGAACAGATACTATTAAAAATGTTAGAAACAAATCACTTTCTGATAAAAATCAGATCCGTCACATTGCTCCTCTAGCTTTGTTTATCCTCGTGTAAGTTCTGAAAATCCCAAATAATATGATATTAATACAACTTTTAATACAAATTTTAATCAGCCAATTATTTCAAATTATACGTTGACACGACGCTTGGATCATACATACCCCAACTGTATATAAAGCTTAACACAATTTCTTTAAAATATAAGGAATAGATAAAACCATACTTTTTGAATGAATTCAAGTGGTTTGATAATTGCTATACTAGTGTTGCTACAAGTTTCCAACACTTACAAATAAGTTACGGTACCACACCCAAACAATTAAGTTCTTTAAAGATTTATTTTACAAATGTCTATTCTATAATCCTCAATTGCTGAAAGCACTGAATGTATTCACAACTGATATATCGAGATATTTTTTTGCAGAGATATCAGCCGCAACGAAATTTCTAGTATAGAAGACGGTGCGTTCTCCTGTCTTCAGTCTTTGGTTACACTGTAAGTTTTTTTTTATTGCAAACAGCAAACTTGGAAGCAAAAATTAAAAATGCTAACCTTTTCGATCAACAAAATAGATTAATAAGAGAAATGCTGCAAATCCAAAATGTGATGATACAAAGCCAACTTTTAATTCAAATGTTTAATCAGGTAAGTATTTCGAATAATACGTTGACACTTTGATTACACATACCCCTCCCCCAAGCAATGTATAAACGTTTAACAAAATTTCTTTGAAATATAAAGAAAACTTAAAACCACACCTACTTGAAAAATGTTTACAATCAAGTGTATAAAATCGGAACACCGCAAAGGAAATTCTATACTAGTAGTAATATTTTCACATTTCCAATGGTAAGGGTTCAAAGTCTTGATGAAATTCACCGTTCAATTTAATGTTTAACGTATATTGAATATAACATCACTGGGTGACCTAAAACACAATTCTGGATTCTCAGATACTGTGGATTCATTTATTTTCGTGGGTATCAATTTTCGTGGATGGAGAAAAAAAGACGTTTCGTGGTATACGTAAATTCGTGGATCGCTGATTACAAAAAAAATTCAGATACGTAATTCGTGGAATTCTTTTTGATTTAGGAGATCATATAACCTCCTTGGTTTGATCAATAATAAAACAAACAAAAAAGAAGTAATTCATTGAAAAAGTTTTGAATTGTCAAAATCCTCGCTTGGTCATTCTAGGTTAAAGTGTTCATTGATAACTGCTATTACAATAATGGACAGAGACAACTTATTATTTGTTTGTTTTACAATTTATAAATTCTTGTCGGAATTCTATAAGGCATTCAAAACTTTATGATTGAAAGCTCATTTCCCTAATCACGATATAATAAACAGTCATGTAAGTATAAGGTGTGAAAATAAATGTTCCTGTCATAAACAATATTACCTACGGGCAATATCCCCGTACTTAAATCTCTAGTAAACAAAACTATGACACGGTAATTAATAATTTACAGTTATTTTCCGTGAACAGTGTTAATCAATTTTAGAAAGTAAATTATCACTGATATTCGATATATTTATTCTTGATTTACTTAAAATACTTGTATCTTCTTTCAATAAAAAAACACGTGTTATGTTACAATGTTTATCGCTAGTCAACACTATACTAGAACTGCATAACATAACCGGAAATAAACACCCGACTCCATACACATTTCTCTGGATTATTCTTCGTTAAATTCTTAAATTCGTGGTTCGCTGTGACCCACGAAACCCACGAAAATTGGTATACCACGAATAAAAATGAATCCACAGTAGCACATTAAATTTTTCAAACTTCCACATTGTTTAATAAATAGACATACGCAACTTGTGTGCAATATTTAGCCTAAATAATGATGATTTATGTCATAACGAATTTGAAGGCTTATATGCATTCATAATTTAGTTGTGTTATATACACATCTATACTACTGAAATAACGAGGTCCAATTTGTTAGCCGGCATGACGTCAAAACGACGAATCAAAGAATTCAACTTTATATATAATTAATATAGAACAATGGTGTTGTTTAAAAGTTACACCATTCTAGGCCCTTTTGTTTTCCACATAATTAATATTACCAACAATTAACAGGTTCTGGGTCGAATCCGATACCGATACCAATAGTATGGGTCACATGTAGTTTCCGTTACCTGTTATCTTCTGTTAATCACTCCTCTATCAGGATAACCTGGAATTCTTCCAGTGCAGTTGTTTTATATATATGCATATGTTATACTACAGTACCTTATTTAACAAGTTTGTTTTTTTCCACCTTAATACCAATATAACTTTTGGTTGTTATTAGTTAAAAAAAATCTTTTAGTTTACAGTAATTTTATTTTAGTAAGAAAACCAAGACGGGTTCAAACACAAAGCTTTTCAAAACAGACTATACTTTGCACCTAACAATCAGTCTTACTTTATAAGATAACAATACGAATACTAAAATCCAGGCTGAAAATAAGGCATACATACTCAATTCAGTCACGGACCAGAGATGTCGCGGGTGTGTTCTAGAAATGTTTAAAATATATTTTGCTATTATTTGGTACCTTGGTATTTCACAATGTGATAATAATTATTATCAGGACTAACATCGCGTTAGTCATTGTAATTACGTAAGAATTCAAAATCGTATTTGTTCCGTTGTGAATGTAATCACGAAGTTATAATGCATTGGATATAGGTCATGCTTTTATGCAAAAGTTTTGTCCATTCCCACGTCTTTTATATCATGTTTTCGTCCTTCGATGTCCAAAGGATATGGCCAATGGCTGATTTTGTTTATGTGTTTTATCTTAGCGAATATCCGTAGTCATGATATTTAAAAAAAAAGTCAACTGTCGCTAGCATACTGTTGTAATTAAAGATGATAATATGTTATAAGATATTGAATAGATATAATATGATTCTATTTTATTTGCGAATATGCTCTAGAGGTATGATGCATTTGTTTTGTCTGTTTACAAATTAAAGATCAATACGAGGTTATGTTTTATATGTGACGATTATTTGTTCTGATAATCTCTTATGTTCGAAATGCAACACCTAAACCTATCATATTTCAAAAAGGAGAGCATATCTAGTACCTAGTTGTCACCATCATATACGGGTTTTGTAAATATCGGTACAGAATCAAACTCAAATCTATGACAGTTTGGATGAGTTATAATTAGCGGATAAACGAACCCGACGTTGACACTACACAAGTATTTACAGTCTCCATCAAGAACTTGTTCATTATCATTAGAAGTGATTAATGCATAGCAAGAGTCATTGTCAGTGTAATCCGTCTCTCTCCTTGTTTTTCAGTAGTTGCTGTTTGCATTGATTTGTACTTTCTGAATGGATTCATGGGGTTTGCTCATCGGTATACTATTATTGCTACTAGTTTCTAACCCTTAAAAATAAGTTACGGTACCACTTCAAAACAATCCAGTTCTTTAAAGATTGACTTTACAAATGTCTTTTTTTCTAATTTTTATTGCCCAAAGGACTGAATGTATGAACTAAATTAATAATGATATTTAATTTTGTTTTTGCAGGTCTTTAAGCTCCAACAAAATTTCTAGTATAGAAGATGGTGCGTTCTCTGATCTTCAGTATTTGCGTCTTATGTAAGTACTTTATTGCTACATGCAAATATGGAAGTAAAGATATTATAAATGCTTACCTTTTCGATCGACAAAATAGAATAATAAGAGACATTTATCATTCCGAATTGTTGAATCGTACGTATAAGATAGGGTAATTCTTTTCGGACAGATATTATTCAAAATGTTAGAAACAAATCACTATCTGATAAAAATCAGATTCATCACATGGTCCGAGACCACAATTATTTCGTAGTGCATTTCTTTTAGAAGATAAATGAAAATTGAAAAAATCCTACCTGCGCTTTCTCAATGAAATTTGTACAGTGTGTTGTACTACTTTTGGGGACAAACTATATCAAAATTATAGAAAACTTCATCGGCTCTAACTCAAAATATGGACAATTTTATGTTTAGGGCGTCTTGAAATCTTTTGACGGCTTCCGAAGTGCTAATTTTTCAGCTGAACCAAATCACTACTTTCCTTTAAAATCCTGGACCCAAATTTTTTTACAGTGTAATTTCAACCCCCTATTTGAGGCATTAAACATGGAGAAATAAATTTGGAAGGGGTATAAAAATTAATGGCAAGTAACCCACTGTCAACACTAGAGACTATATTCGTGAACAACGAAAATCAAGGGACGACAATTGTGGTCTCGGACCACATTGCTCCTTTAGATTTGTTTATCCAAAGTTTATCCTTGTGTAAGTTCTGAAAATTCCAAATGAGATGACATTAAGACAACTTTTAATACAAATTAATCAGCCAATTATTTCGAATAATGCGTTGACACGACACTAAGAATATGCATACCCCACCTGTATATACAGTTTAACACAATTTCATTGAAATATAAGGAATAAATAAAACGTAGCAACCTGAAGACAGTTTACAATCAGGTCGGTGTTTAAAATTGGAACGACGCAAGGACATTCTATACTAGAAGTTACAAGAGCAAAGTTCCCGACTTTTTTTTCTTGTTTAATTGTTCTAATATTTTCATAATTCAGGGGGAATGGTCCAACGCGTTGGTGAAACTCAACGTAACATTTTTTGTTAAATTGTTTTTTGGAAAATGAACATCTGTGAATACCCTTATTAACAATCGAAAACACAGGTAGCCAATACTATTGATTTATTTTGCATGATTTAGAAACAATAAGATATGGTATGATTGCTAAAGAGACGACTGTCTACGAGAGTTCTGCATCATGAATATGTAAAATGTAAAGCCTGAACGTATATATATATATATATATATATATATATATATATATATATATATATATATATATATATATATATATATATATATATATATATATATAAGTACGTCTGAGTCAGTGACAACTCTACAACAGATTTATCCATCGGATCACCAGCAATGATGGTGATATATGGCTGTGTACATAATGTATATACAACTCGTCTAAACATCAACCCAACAATGTTAGATCTGTAAATTTGCTTGCGAAATTTAGACGAGTTGTATATATATATACAACTCGTCTAAACATCAACCCAATAATGTTAGATCTGTAAATTTGCTCTCGCAAATTTTTTGTTCTTCCCTCGCCGGGATTCGAACCCTTGCTACTGAGATATCGTGACACCAAATCGCCTGCACTGTAGCCGTCCCGCTAGACCACACGACCATATATAAGGCATGGAGATGTTATTGTTACACATCAGCTCAATGATCTATAGTAAAGGATCCCACAAATTAATGCAAGATACAGTCACAGAAAATAATTATATTTATAAGTACGTCTGATTCAGTGACAACTCTACAACAGATTTATCCATCGGATCACCAGCAATGATGGTGATACATGGCTGTGTACATTATGTATATACAACTCGTCTAAACATCAACCCAACAATGTTAGATCTGTAAATTTGCTTTCGCAAATTTTTTGTTCTTCCCTCGCCGGGATTCGAACCCATGCTACTGAGATATCGTGACACCAAATCGCCTGCACTGAAGCCGTCCCGCTAGACCACACGACCACCTGGGCTTCACACAAATAAATATATATATATATATATGGTTAACAATTATTAAAAAACATCGACAATTCTTCAATTCTCAGATAGCACATTTGATTTTAAACTTCCACACAAAATGTTTATCGTTTAACATGTTTAACTGCCGCATAAAGATTAAAAAAGATGAATATCACAGGGAAGGTGTGTTATAAGAAAAGAAAACTTTAAAATAAGATTATTTGATAACGCTTCCGACGTCTCATTTAGTAACGTGGTTGTTCACTTATAGAAAAGGAGAATGTTTGGTAATTTGATAGTGTCAAAAATGCGATTTATAAATGAAAATAGTACTGAACTGGCACGAAGAAAGTACAAAATTGTAAGAATCATGTGCCACGGAAAACTGATATAAAGGTCATAGCGGTCATAGTACGATAACCAATACGATGAGCTTCTTGACGTGGGTATACTGTAGCTTTTTTTTTTTTTATATATAATCCTACGTATCATTGTGATATAACTATCATTTTGTGTTGAAGTAATAACAAATAATAAAACTAACTGTGTTTTATCAAACTACTTACATTTATAAGCATCATAAGTATGATAACTTATTTAAAATTAAAATTTATTTAAAACGATTACTTATTGACTTGGTCTCTTTGATGTATGTTAACGACTGTTTAAACCGCATCTGGTTAAAACGGCATTGCATATAATATTATTTTTTGATGTTGCATTTTATGCTTTTGTTTGAATGTTGGTAATCTTAACATTTCAGTGCTTTAGATAATAATAATTTGACAACGGTATCTGCAAAAATATTTGACAAAGAAACAGATCTTCATGCATTGTGAGTACCATTGCCATATCAAAGACCACTACTTTTGTGTTCTCCATATATACATATATCTCAAGATGCAAATTGACTAACGGAAAATAAAATTACCACGCATAAGTCAGTTTTTGTTAAAACAAAATATAATATTACTTGATTTTTTCTCAAAGATACTTTTTTAAATGCATTAAATTGATGTTTAAGTTCACTCAAATTGATTAATTTATTTTTTGGCATTCAATACTATTTGGTTTGACGTTGATGTTATGTATCTATCATATCAATCAGGTTAGTCATTTTATTTGTTTTCACAAGCTGTATTCTAAAAATGATTTCATTGAAAGTCTGAAAGGAACCACATGTTAAGGTGAAGATGGAAAATATACTTTTTAAATATTCATTAATACGTGTTGTAGGTTGCTTCGTGGTAACCCATTGATATGCTGTACAATGGCTGATTTTTTTGAATGGCGATCAAATCAAAACAATATTACTGAATCTGACGGAACTTGTACTGATTTTAACTCAACCACTGACATAAACAGTTTTAATGTATCAAAGTGTCCAAGTTAGTATTAAGTTGTTTTATTTGAAAAGTAATTGAATCAATAGTTGTGCTGGTACAGAAGGACACACACTTGTTATTACAGTATACTTGTTATGTAATATTCGATTTAAAACTTATTTTATTTCCTGTAAATTACTTGAGGATATCAAACAATCAATCTTGTAAATGATTTAAGTGGTTACTTTCGATATGGTATTGAATGTTGTTATTGTGATTTACACACACAGTGACCATTTCACTATGCAAATATGCAAGCACACAAGCACTTATTGCTAATAAATGACGATCACTTGCTTTTTTGTGTGTGTGTAAATTTTCAAAACACATCATTCAATTCTTTTATAAGTAAATTTTGAAAAATACACAAATATATATTATTCACATTTTGAATCTTTAAGTAAAACTTTAAACACAAAAAGACGTCATTAATTGTCTAGAGTGATGAAAGAAGTACCATACCACCTGAAATTGGTTATATATGCTTCAACATATACAAGAAAAAGTGACTATGGGGAGAGAAAAAATAGTGCTGGGTACTATTTTACTTTCTTTTTATCTTCTTATACAATATTAGAGATATCTGATATTATCCTTTAAAGAAGGATTTTCTCCTGAATCTATCATGATATCACGTTACATAACTATATGTTCATCTGTATAATATGGATAAAACATGCTTTGAAATCACCCATAAGACTTTTGCATCATCTGAGTAAAAAACTATTCAAAGATTTCAATTGTAGTCACTGACATTTAAGACATGTTTTTTTTGCGAAAAGTTACCTTTGTTACATGAAAGTAATCAAAGTAACAATTGTAAAGATCTTTATTTTATTATTATGCATTTTGTTATTCAGGATCAAAATTATAAAAATTAATTTTTTTTATTTGAAAGTTGATGGCGGATGGAGCTCTTGGGTGAACTCAACATGTTCAGTCACATGTGGAAACGGTATTCAATCCAGATCTCGAACTTGTGACAGCCCAATACCTTCCGGCGGGGGAAAATATTGTGAAGGGTCTGATGAAGAAACATTAGAATGCAGCTTAATTGATTGTCCAGGTATTTGTTCATACGGGATTTTAAAATATATATATATTTCATATATGTCTAAGTTCCATATACGTGTACCTAAGCATGTATACAATATATCGGTAAGACAGAGAGACCAAAACACGAGAAAAAAAACCCAAACTAAAAATGGTTTACATTTAAGAACTTGGTTTTGAGCATTGTACAAGCGATAAAAACAATCACATTTAATTCAGGGCGGCAGCAATCAATGACAAATATTTTAATGATGAAATTTAGCATGGAATTTGATAAAATTGATTTATCCTCGGTGCCAAATCCCTAATATCGAGTGAAATGAACATATCAGTTGGTGATTGATCATACCACATTTATGCAAACAATTGCGTAAAATGAAAGCATAGATAAAATGTGTGTCGTTCCGAAAGCTATTTACACACATTCAACTTACGAGTCGGTTTGATATGGGACGATTTTCTTTTATGTTAATCTAACAATTTTATGAGCATGTTAAGAGTTATTTGTTTGTTGCATTGTTATACAATTAAAACTATGTAGATGATGTACGATTATCTCTGTGAACCATCAATCAAAGACCAAATTATGTGGGCGGAACAAACTTTAGGTCACCGTGTCATCAATGAAAAATACTGATACCGTTTTGTAAATTCCGGACACAGCAGCATACAGCCTTCAACAATTAGAAATTATAATGTTGAATATTTAGTTCATGTCTTGATAACAATCGACATTCACCAATGAAAATATTCATATCGTATTGTTTGTACCGGATGTGACAATATTTGAAACGGGAAAAAGAAGGAAACAAATGGTAGGATGTATGCAAAACAAAAAGAAGAAACACGAGCAGACAAATTGACTCTGCAAGAAGAAACAATATTTACAGAAGACGTATACATGAGTAAAACAATAAATTCTTATCATGTAATTTTTGTGTAGCTATAGAATTAATTTTATTAAGCCAGTCACTGGCATTTAATGTTTATTATTGTATTTACAGAATCATGTAAAGGATCAGGAAAGAAACCAGGTAAAAGATATATAGATTCAATTTGATAGTTTATTTTTTCAAGCATGCGCAATTTTGTTTTACCCTTTTCTGAAATGAAGCGCTGGGGATTTACACTACGACTGTTTAAGTACAATGTTTTCTAGTCTTTTCATTCTATCTATCGCTTCTATTGATTGTCTCTAATAAAGTTTAAAAAGTTTGTCGAGATATATTTTCATTACTTTGTTTTTCGAAATCTCTGTTATGTTAATTTTCATGATTTGAATTCTCACTCGATTCATGTATTTGAAAATGGTATATAATTATTATCCTAGCTCTTTAAACAACTCGACATGAATACGAATACGAATACGATTTGACATATGTATATGTATATGTATACAGTCCGCCAAAAGTTAAGCACCACCAATTTTTATTGCATCGAATTTTTTTTCATTTCAAAAAATCAGTTATTCCTCGAAAAAGAGAAAAAAATCATGTAGCAATTTTGCTATCATATACCATGAACAAACCATAAATTTAAGTTTGGTCACTTATGCAGGTTCTATGCATTTAAATTTTGCGTTCATAGAAATAGTCAAAATTACACAAATCAGAAACTGAATTTAATTTTCACTGTGACTTTATTTTTTGACAACAATTAATTACCCAATATCATTTAAATTCTCTACAAATAATCTTTAGTATGTTCGGCAAATTTAATGTCAATATTTGAGTCAATAGTATAAGTAACCACCTCTCTTCCGGTACAGTTCCATAACACGGCGTCTCATACTCTGTACAAGCCTTCTGAACTCTAGTTTAGGAAATCTATTCCATTCATCAACAGTTGCCACTCTTAAATCGCCAAGATTTTGCAACGGTGGATCTCTGCGATTGCGATTTCTGTCAATGGCATCCCAGACATGTTCGATAGGGTTCATGTCTGGAGACATGGAAGGCCAAAAGATAGTGTCAATGGCTTCTTGCTCTTTGTACTCGGTTACAATCCTTACCCTGTGTGGTCTAGCGTTGTCGTCCTTGTACAAGGGTCTTGACGCAAGTGGGTGATTATCAAAATGAGGGACTACAATGTTTCTAAGCACCAAATGCCTGTATGTCTGTCTGTTCATGTTACCCTGCAGAATATGCATACCCAGCTAACAACGGTATAAGAAGCAACCCCATACTGTAACACCACTAGCACCGAATGCAGTCGTTGGGCAAATATTGTTTTGGTCATAGGCAGTTTTATTTTCCCGCCAAACTTGTATTCTGCCGTCTACTGGTCGTAACAGAAACCGACTCTCATCTGACCAATGAACTTTTATCCAGCTTCTCATGTTCTAGCGTCGATGGTCATTAGCCAATTGAAACTTGATTTTACGGTGCCTGGCTGTTAAAGCAGGTCTCTTGACAACACGACGTGCTCTTAGGTTGCCTCTATTAAGTCGACGGACCAATGTTCGAAAACTAACACGACCAACTCGAGGCCAGTGGTGTCTAAGCTGCGGGGCAGGAGTAAATGAGTTGGCTTTAGCACGACGAATAAGCAGTCTGTCAACACGACGTGTAGTTAAACGGGGTCTTCCGGACCTTGGTCTATCCTTTACAGTTCCTGTGTTAACATGACGTTGTAAAAGTCTGACAATGACGGTGTGATTGACATTGAAATGGTTACCTGTGCTCCTAGTGCTCCTATCGGCATTTGACATGCCAAGTGCTTGCCAACGTTCAGCCACAGATAACTTACGTCTTGCCATATTACACAATGACTTGATAAAGGTAAAATTTCACCTGTACGCGGGACAGTAAGAAGATGGTTTAAAGGTATCGAAACAGTGTATAAGTGCAGATGACCTTTAATAAAAAGTTGCTTGACGGGTTTATCGGAATTCAATCTTTTTGGTCGTAATGAATTTTTCTTAGTGTGTGTTAAAGGCAATTCATAACACCAAACATTTAAAAAAAAATCGCAATAGTTAAAAAAATATTGCCAGTTATATTTAGGTGGTGCTTAACTTTTGGCGGATTGTATATATGAAGACATACATCGTATGAAACAACGAGTCGGTTTTTGAGAAATTTCATGTATTATTAAACCAACACAGTATTAAGTGATCTTTTATGTGACTGTCATACAAGTGAGAGGTTTAGCTAGCTTAAAACAAGGTTTTGTCAACTATTTTTTTACGTAAGTAAATACATGTACCAAGTCAGGAATATGACAGTGTTTATCCATTCGTTTGATGTGTTTGAGCTTTTGATTTTGCCATTTGATAAGGGACTTTCCGTTTTAATTTAATTTAATTTTTCTCGGAGTGCAGTATTTTTGTGATTTTACTTTTTGATAAGTGAACGGGATATTAAATGCGTAAATTCTCCTTTTTCATGCTGTGACGCATTTAAATTATTTCTTAAATTAATTCCTTAGCTAAGCCAAAACTCTAATTTTAGCTTTGGTAAGCATGTTCGATAATATTAAAATCAAATATACAAAAAATACCATATTCAATACTGACATTGTATTTGATCATCCTTTTTGTCTTGTAGAATCAAAGAGAATGAAGGCTAGAAAATGGAAAAGATATCAGTATAGACAACTTAGAAGAACAGATACACACAACAAATAATGTGTACTCATGTTTGTCTTGCATCTAGGGGAAGATGCATGACAAATGGACTCATGAGGGATTTTATCTATAATCTATGTTTCATTTCTGATTGTTAATCACTTGTTATGGGTTGTGTTTCCTTTCTTCTTTCTTTCTTTTTTGATAATTTGTTGGGTAAGTTCACATCAGACTGAGTTATAATTTTTATACCTAAAAATACAGACCGATATTTTTCTGTATGACCAATCTGTATGAATATGTACTTTGGAAAAAACGACGTAAACTATTTGATCTGGGTTTGTTTTTATAATAAAAAATTGATATTATCTCTGTTCATTATTTCTGCCATATATTATGTTTTGATTATTCCCTAATGAAGTTATATCCCGTAACAAAAATACCAAACACCAAATCTAATTAAAAAACGGAAGTCCATGAAAACTGAGAAAATCAAACGCTATTATTCAACGACTTAAGTAAAAACAAATGCATATCCTTAACTTGGTATAGGCATTTTCCAAATAAAAAGGCTACACATGCATAGATTATTAATGTTTCGTTTTGCTTTTCTGCCCTGGGTCGATACTGCTTTGGTTTAAAAAAAAAAAGCTAAGCGCTTTCATGATTAATGTGTTGTTCGTTGAATATTTTTCGATATTTGAATTCTTTCATTAGTTGTCCTAAAGTTATTATGAAATTGATAATAAATCTATGAAATTAAGATTTTAATTCTTTCACACAAACTCAATTCTGATGGATTAGCTATTTGTTCAGGTCCGTTTAGTTCTTCCCACGTTTCGTTATCTAGACATCCTTAGCTTTCAAATTTGAAGCTTTGATCATTCTTCATCAAGTTAAATCCAGAAACCGCTTAAAAAAAAGAATGAGACATTTTCGACAAAGATTACACTTCCACTTTTTACAAATGAAAGGAACTGTTTGTTCTTTTTTCTTTTTAGCATCAACATTATTTCATCTTAAATATGCTGTGTTATGAAAACAGCCTTTATATGTGAGCCAAGGCTCCGAGTTGAAGGCCGTACATTGACCTATAATGGTTTACTTTTATAAATTGTTATTTGGATGGAGAGTAGTCTCATTGGCACTCACACCACATCTTCCTATATCTATTTATAGTGTAGTAGGGTATATTGTTTCATGTAATAGTATAGTAAAGTGAAATGTTGCATGTTTTAGTGTAGTAAGGTAAATTCTTGCATTTGGTATATAGTCTTTATGATTGTCGGTCGTTGAAGTTGGTAAGCGTACCTGTAGGTGTCTTTTAAAGTTACTTTGTTTGGTTGCTGTCTATTGTGTGTCGTCAATTATGTCAATACTAAAGCACTGACTTACTGATTTACCATTCGAAACTAATCGTTCACCAGTAGCGCTTGGTCAAACAGTAGTAAATCATATCAAATCTTCATAAATTTCGTTTATCGTTTTAAAATTGATCAAAGTATAACTGTATATATAAAAGTGCGGCGGATGATACCAAACACGCAGTCTAGTTCATAAGTCGAATACGAGCTGACAAAGTAATGGCACAAACAAAAACAAAGAGTGAAAGACGAACAGTTTACAAAGCAAAACAGAGAAATCTAACGAATAAACAACACGATGCCTACTTAAAACCAGAGTCATCTCAGGTAGTCTAGAATGTCAAATTGCCCTCGTCGTGTTGCTTTTTGTAAGTACAAACCCGGTGATAAATCTAATTGTTTTGGTCACATTCAAGGAAAAACGGACTTGATTGTGCTTACGACAAAAGGAACATACCCGTCGTCAACTGTGAAACAGATAGATCCACAAAGTGATGACATCTAAATTTTGTGAATTGATGACTTCAATGTCACAATAAAGAACTCTTACTTTACTACCTTCCTTGTAAGCAGTAACCCTCTATCTAGAAAATACTAATAGAAATAAAGCTCTTTAATATCGTGCAAACTAGAAGACATATACTTCATATGCAGGCGCTGCTTAAATATTGCAACATAGAAATAGAAAGTTAAAAATTTAGAAGCTTAAAGCATCTCTTTGTTTGTTAATTTCAAGAGGTCAATAGTAAGGCAGACCTAAATGTATATGTAGTATCCTTTATTTCAACTTGGATGAGGTGAATGCGTTCTTCGGCATGGTCATCATAGTCACAGAAACTGCTAAAAACTCTGTTTATTCAGATATATCTCAGACTGTGTACTTTTAAATCTGTATTAATGTGGCGGATTAAAAACGTTTACTGAGCGTCAAACCTCCCCTAACTAGTGACAGTTGTGCAACAAAATCAGTCGAATAGGGCTTAACTCTTCATGTCGATACAAACCACAAACACAACTAACTATAACACAAAAGAAAAGTAAAGATCTGAGAGTAATCGCTAGTTCAAACATTCAACATATAATGTATTTAGTGTAAAACATGATCAACAGTAAGATATAAATATGATTTTGTTCATAGACAAAATATAAGTATCGACAAAATGCAGGAGCGTGAATGTTTATATGTTTTTTTCAATAATATTAAGTTGGGTATAAATTTATTGATAACAAAATTAATATTCAAACCGATAAAAAAAGAACATGCACAAGCATAATTACAAAGTTGAACTTTGAGTATTGCGGTAAACAGTGATTTTTGACATTGAAAAAGGGAAGTTCCGTTTTGAATTTTCCTTCGAGTACGGTATTTTACTTTTTACAACAATACAACATTATACTATTGCATAAGATCAAAGAAAAACAGACACCCTGTGAATAAGTATTTAACAGCAAAAGGGTTGACAATTTGAAATTAAACAATTACAGTGCAATATATCTTTCATATGTGTTTCAAAATTATAGAAATCCTCATAAGGGTTGCAGCTAAAATATTTGCATTCAGATTATTTATAATGCTATTTGATTAATTAAAATTGATTGGCATCAATGCTTCAAATGTTGTATAGATTTTCAAGACGAACATAATTTAAGTTTCGCACGGTTGGTCAACCGGGTAGTAGGCGGGATATTTAAACTACAACTGGAAAATATTGGGTTTGGATCGAATCTTTTGTTTTGTATTGTTGAATCCGGATTAATGTCACAAATAAATGAATCAAGAGGGTTTCGGTTTATTCAATACACATGTTATAAAAAAGTGTGTCTTAGTTGTCTTTGAATCGTCCTTAAATGTCTTTTAGTTTTACTTATTTTTGAAGGCCGTATTGTGAACTCTAATTGTTAACATTTACGATACTGGTCTCTAGTGGCAATTATCTCACATTTATTATCTTTATATTCAGAGCAATTTTGGTAAACACATGTTCTCTTCACATACCGTGAGAGACAAATTTTGTTTATCTTTTAATAACAAATGACATTGAGCATTAATTCATGACACCAAATCCCTACATGTACTCGCTCTTTGGAAAATAGATTAAACGAAACAAGATTTCAATTGCTGTTCTTTCTCTTAAAGTCATCATGGGAAAATATAACATTATGCAAAAGGACAACATTGCTTAAATTTAAAGACTGTTGCTTGCACTATTCTCAGTAGAATTTTCCCTTTGGTGTTGAGAGCAAGTTTCAATGAAGTAACTGCGGTCACTATAAACAAAACATGAAACATATAAAAGGCAAAAAAAGAATAAACACTGACATATATTGCAATGATAAAATCCTTGCATACAAAATCTACAATACAATTTCAATGTATTCATGCATCGTTATATTTCATTTTTGATACTTGACATCCGATTAAGGGGGAAATACAATTAAAGATAGTGTCACTTACCTTTTACTCTTTAGCGACTTCCTTGCCCATAATTGTTGCACTAGTAATCAGGCAAAAAAGATATTAATTTCACTTTGATGAAAATTATAGTGTTAGTTGTTTTGCATATTTCAATTTCATTTTATCTCTTTTGAACAAAATGCATTGATTTTAATTGTATTCCAATGTGTTCATTCAAAGTAATTCAGTACTTGGCCAAGACACATCAAACGGATAAGCCACGCACCAGTAACACTTTAAGACCAACTACCCGCGGCCCCGTTAAGCATTTTTCAAACTGCGTTTGACATTCTCTTAAACTGTCTTTTCGTTGCTAAAGTGATCATTCGGAAACTATAATTTTAACTATGAAACTATGGGTTTATAGACCGGTTAACTACATCCCTTGGAAAATATACATGAATAGTAAATATCGATGGTTTCGAGACCATTAATCCTTTGTTTTCCTTTTAAAGTTGTTGTGTTTCCTTCGGTTTCAGTATGTAACCCGGATTTGTTTTGTCTCAATCGATTTATGACTTTTGAACAGTGGTATACTACTGTTGCCTTTATTAATGATATTTTTCACGAAATGTAATTTTCTTACATAAAACCATGTTATCAAACCTGCTGATGTCTAGGACAAAAAAACCATAGACATCATTTGATAGAAACACTTGCGGAATACCAGTTTCTGTGTCGTATAACGTCATCTCCAGAACCAGGACCGCCGTTGATTGTCATTATGGGATGTGTTTGTACACCTTTTTATTCATCTTAAGGATGTTCGCTACTCTGTTTCAAAATAGCAAGCTTTTAAAAGACTTTTATAAATTGATAGTATACATATAAAGGAATTACAAAAGCAGAAAAAATTAAGGGTTCGTGTACTTGTTGTCGAGATATAAGTCATTGGAAATTTGATTCCCTCTAGACTTTATACATTTAACACTGGCACCCTTTTTCTTACAAAATTAAGAAAAAATAACAAGGATTTTATAGGATTTTCAAAAATGGCTTCTTAAACTACATGTAGTAACATTAGGAAAAGAAGAGTAAGGGTAAGTGGGGATAATTTTCTAATGACACGACATAGATAAAACCAGAGGATTTCGAATATCTGGCAAAAATTCAAAAACAAAAGGAGCAAATATCTATGTGTTTTGTTGAATAAAAAAGCATACTCTTTTCAATCTTCTAAGTTGACCATCAGATTTTAAAACAAAATATCATGTTGTTTCTTCCATTAATATATTTACTCATTCTATAATTGTCAATTTTTTTGACGAAAAAAAAATGATAAGACATTGTAAATCCAAAATACAATAAAACAAACACCAGATTACAGCAAACGCGAATTAAAGACAACATTGTCATATTAAACTGGCAATCGTTAAAAGGGGTTGACTGGGTACATGTATGTCTATCATGGTTTCCCTTAGGATAAGTGACCTATAAAAAAGTTTTACCTCAGGAATAGCTGTATTTGGCAAAACGTTTAGGAATTTTTGGTCCTCAATGCTCTTCAACTTCGTACTTTATTTGGCCTTTTTAACATTTTTTTATTCGAGCGTCACTGATGAGTCTTTTGTAGACGAAACGCGCGTCTGGTGTAAATATAAAATTTCAATCCTGGTATCTATGATGAGTTTATTATTATGTCTTTAAAGCATCAGTCTGTAAACTTTATAACAATGTGCATCAGAGGATGATACCAAAGTTTTTTTTATAGGTATACATAAAATATTTTCCCTACTATCACCAAAAGGATCTTCCACCGCTTAAAGTAACATAACAAAATGAAACTTTTATTTCACCATGAATTTTTTTCTAATCTTACAGATAATCTATATAATGCATATTTACAGATCTAACATTGTTGGGCTGATGTTTAGACGATTTATATATACAGAATGTATTCTCAGCCTTGTATTGCCATCACTGCTGGTGATCCGATGGATCAAATCTGTTGTAGAGTCGTCACTGGTTCAGACGTACTTATAATATAATTATTTCTGTGACTGCATCTCACATTAATTTGTAGGATCCTTTACAATAGATAATTCAGCTGATCTGTAACAATTCCATCTTCATGCCTTATATATCATGTACTGTGTTACGAAGCTAGATTAAAACTAAAGAGGAAAGGTAACACTCGGCCACCGAAAGCTCTTTTTTAAGAGCCTAGGTGGTCGTGTGGTCTAGCGCGTCGGTCACAGTGCAATGCGATTTGGTGCCATGATATCTCAGTAGCATGAGTTCGAATCCCGGCAAGGGAAGAACAAAACATTTGCTAACGCAAATTTAATGATCTAACATTGTTGGGATGTTTAGATATATATATATATAATTCGTCTAAACATCAGCCCAACAATGTTAGATCTGTAAATTTGCGTTAAACAAATCAGACAACGTCTGTTACCACATGACTTGCTTCGATGTCTCCTCAAATAAAAGCTGTTCAATTGCAGGATGGTGCAAGTCATGTGGTAACAGACGTTGTCTGACTTGTCAACAAATACTAAATACTCAAACATTTACTTGCCACTCGACTGGGTCTGTGTACACTATATTTTGCAATGTAACTTGCAAAACCCAGAATGTTGTATACCTCCTTCAGTGTCGATGTGGCATGCAGTATGTTGGCGAGACAGAGCAGCCATTCAACAAACGCATGAATGGTCATCGAAGTGACTACACTTGAAATCCCGACCTACCCGTAAGTCGTCATTTGAGAACACCTGGGCACACACAAGCTGATCTCAAAAACCTTACCATCAAAATCATAGACCACAACGAGGGTTGGTCGAAGGTCGACAGAGTCGCTCGGTAAAGATTTTGGATAAGAAGTTACGGACAGTTTCCCCAGAGGGCATAAATGAAAAAACATAGAATGAGTCACTCATTTTCCTGTCATCACTTGTTTCCAGCAACTCCGGCTTCAGTACTGACTTTACAGTTCGAATTTTTTTTAAAATACCAGTTTAAATACAGGACTCCATTCATTCGGGATGGATGTATAAGTACGTAGCCACGCTCAATCATTTTACCTCATTAGATAAAACTTATTTTCCTAATCATTATTAAACTTCTATTCGTTTGGGAGGCTTAAATATGTAGTTTCTGTTGCAATTGCCCTACCGTTGCCAAATTTGAAATATTATACCAACTTGGATCGGTAAGGACATTTTTGATTTTTTTTGTTTGAGGACTGCCCTCCATGCAGTTATAACATCTAAACTGTCACAACCTTTGGAAATTTAGAGTTGTGCCAGTTCACATCGAAAATAACTATTTTCATTTGGCATATCTTTGTAATATTTGCGCCGTGTTTGGAAATTTTAAAATTGTACCAGCGCCTGTGGTGTTCGCTTAAATTGTATAAAATTCAAGATTTTGAAAAAGTTTCTCAGTTTGAATATATTGACATGATTCATTTGACATCGTGCTATTATTGAAGAAGGATATCTGTTATCCGAAATATCTAATATTTGTTCATTTTATAGTTATTTAATGGTGATATTGTACCCTTCTTGACTTGTTATATATATATTTTTTTGTAGTCTAGATGATTCCAAGCTTGCAAAAGGAAGCAGTCTACACATAATAAATATGCACTTATGATTTGTAGGAAATATAAATGTCAATCGCTGATAGTTGCAAGTTATGAAAGAGAGGATGAATTCATAATTTTGTGTAAGTTATTCATTGTTTTTGCAAAAAAAAAATAATAGCTCAAACAGCATTATACAGAACCACGAAGTGATGTTGGGATTAAACTGGACAAGAAGCAAATAGTTCATTGAATAAAAAGCAAATTCATATTTTTTTTAGAAAGATCATACAACTCTAGATGGCTGTTAATATCTTGGATAATTATTCACTTGAAATAGCAATTTGAAATTATTGGAATTCGAGGTCTTAGTGCATATATTTGTAGAGCCTCATACATATATCTGAATTTGATGAGTGCCTTGAATAAATATTTGTTTGAAATAGCAATGTGGAATAACAAGATTTCATAGAATCAGTGAATATTTATATTGTAGTAAACTTTAATTTTCTGGATATTTGGCAATTGTTTACTGTGCTTAAAGTCCATGGAGATTGTTTAGCCCTGTACCTACAGTCATGGTTCATTGACTTTGAATATTTGCATAACTTACATATTAAAGTATTGCTATTTCAATTTTAACATTTGCATTATCAAAATAACAAATAGGCGAGACATATCTCTGTGTTAACAGTTTATGAGTCTTTATATTTTTATGCCCCGCTTAGAGGCATTATGTTTTTCGGTCTGTGCTTCCGTTTGTTCGTTCGTCCGTCTGTCTGTCCTGCTTCAGGTTTAAGTTTTTGCTCATTGTTGAAGGCCGTACGGTGACCTATATTTCTTAATTTCTGTGTCATATTGGTCTATTATGGAGAGTTAAAATTTAATGTTTTTTTTTCATCTATCAAGGCTAACGAACAATTTCATAAACTGTAAAAATTAATATAATTCAAAATCGTTCTCTCATATATTGAAACAATTGTCAACAAATTATAAGTGACTTTTTGTATTATCACATTTGTGACTTTCTGTTCGTTTACCTTAAATACAAGGCACGGACTACGATTACCAGCAAAAAGTAATATAACAATAAGAAATAATTATTGTTACTTCCGAGACTAATTGCAAAAATGTATTTATAAGGACAAGTACTCTATTTCATATGGAAATTGCAGGAAACAATTAAATACCGTTCAAATACAAATATGATTTTGATTTTGACACCTTTCATAAAGTTTCACATTTTCTCTGGTTCAATAATCACAATTTACATACATACCGTTACAGATCTGGACAAGCGCCAAACTTCCCCTTTCAAATTTTATTTTACAACTTTATAAGAGAAGAATACCAAAGGGGGCATCCAAACTCATACATGTAATAAAACTGTCAACGCCATGGCTATAAAAAAAGCTAACAGACAAACAACAGCACCGAATTTATGTGACAATTTAAAAGTTTCCAAACAAGGTAAAATTTGTCCGTTTGCTGTTTAACAGGATGAATAATATATCGGTATAAGCTAGTTCGGCATTTCTGTACATGTGGGTTACACGTCAGTATGACAGCAACCGAACGACAAAAATAAAAAACCCAACAACAACCAAAAGACATATAAAGAGCCGCAATTTGTATTCAACAAAAGACCGGAGTATATAAAAATGATAGAATATAGCAAGCTCTAAATCGTCCAAAGTTTATAAAAAAATTAAGACAACACGTTAATAACTTCATGTGTGATAGATAATGTGTGAATAAGTTAACAAAAACAATCAAAAATCTGAGACGACGGTCAATTCTTAATTTGAAACAGGTTTACGTCTATCAAAATCACTCACAAGAGTTTTTGTGTCGGACAAATATTTGTATCAATCCAAGCATGGTATATTAGAAATAAGGAGATGTGGTATGAACTTTTACCTCTTCATTTCAAAAAGGTAGATATGACGGCATAGGCACAACACAAACATGGCGTCGTTTACTCGAAATAACAAATAAATGAATGCAGATATAAAAGAATGTGAGCTGTGTGATAAACGTTTTTATGGTATGGAAACATTTGTAGGACATCCCTGTGGGGATGATTAGCTGGATAAATATAAGAACTAGCCGGACAAAAACAGTAAGGGGACGACCTTCTGAGGCGGATTTAGATGGGGGCCCAGGGGGCCCGGTTCCCCTCTTCGGCAGTCAGTGGGGCCCAACTTATGAAAATTTCTGGATCCGCCACTGACCTTGATATTCTTGGTAGGGGGAGTGGGCAGGAGGATTTTACATATTTAATAATATTTTGCTAAGCATGCTTTTTCAGCTCTTACCAGGCCACCACATGCATATCTAAAAAACCCCTGTCCCCCCCCCCCCCCCAAAAAAAAAGGGAAGAATAAAATTAGATAAATATCAAATGGTTTTACCCTTATTTAACACGAGTTTTAATTGATGGATTGTTCAGTGGTAATTTAAAACTCCTAGTGACAAATATTGCATGCAAGTTCAGGACGATCAGAGTTTAAAAGTCAGTTATATAATATAAAAAAAAGGAAATGTGGTACATGACTGCCAATAAAGCAACTATCCACCAGAGTTCAAATGAAGTAGATGTAAGCAATATAGGCAACTGTACAGCGTTCAACATTAAAAAAAAAAAAACCAACATACTGTATAGTCAGCAATAAATGACACATGAAAAATGTAAACTCGCATGCGCAATTCAAACGGAAATTGATTGATTGTTGGTTGCTTATTTCAAACGTCCAGTGAGAAATATTTCATGCCTTTCAGGATGACATGAGTTTAAAAGTAGGTATATAATATTAAATAATTTTTATATTGAGATGTAGTATATTATTACCAATAAAGCAACTATCCACCAGAGTTCAAATGATGTGGATGTAAGCATTTATATTGAAAATATTTAAAAATGTGAAACAATGCAAACGAAAAAACTAACACTTATTATATACATGTACATGTATAACAAAGCACTTTACAACAACAAAATGAGTCGATAGACATGAACCAACGACAATCACTGAACTACAGGCTCCTGAAAAAATGTCACGATCACAGCTATTAATTTCTTTCAACCAATTTTCTTTGTTTTTACACTTATTATATAATTACATCTATGCCAAAACAGAAAACAATATTATAGTCATGTCTATACCGTATGAACTGACGTAACTAAATTTCTAATAAATTATCGTAAACTTCATTTATGTCATTCGACATAAAAAATACCGCCATATCAGACGGCAAACTGAATTTTTGTTTTATTACTTCTTCGATCTACAGAATATATCCAGAAAAGGTCCAGAATCATTTATTGTGACTCTTCATCAGAAGACATGCAGGAGACGTACAGAAGGGAGCAATGAAACACGCTTCGGGTGTGGGATGATGAAGACCTATTAAAATAAAGATATTTGTTCCATTAAATTAATTAAAGATTAAAATAATTCAAGAAATATTGTGTGGAATAAAACTAGCCGCATATGGTTTTTGCTCATTGTTGAAGTTGTACGGTTACCTTTAGATGCCAATACCAACGTTGTTTATACATTTTAGTTGTCTCATAGGCGACCATTCCGCAACTCCTTAATATTAAATAATTCAAGAAATCGTATGTGGAATCAAATCGGCCGCAGGTGAAAAACAGTAAACGAGGACTGGCAAGACGATACGAACCGCCGGCATTTTTAATATTGGCAAGTAGGTGTTCTTCTGGTAACAGAAGTAACAAAAGTTCCTCTAAGGAAAATTAGAGTGAACGAGGAGCACGACCCCACACTGACGCTACGCCATAATTTGAATAACGCTTCCTCGGTACTCGGAGGATAAAATTCAAAACTGGTAACAGTGATGAACCGGCCGCTCTGGTAAACAAGAGAAAGCCGTTAATAAATGACACAACTTCCCTGTGGTACCACAGTAGAATATTTTAACATATGGTCTAACGTAGAATTAAAGGGTCATGAACCACCTGTCATCTTGCCAGATCCCGCCAAATGAGAAGGTCTATACACTCTCATCCCCAACGAAACGAGTTTACTACACCGTGCTGAAATATAATTAAACTTATCGATTAGGAAATACTCGACGGTCCAAACTTGCAAACGACTCTAAAGCTCTCCTGAACATTATTTAAGAAAACATCATTACCTATATCTGACAAGTGCACTCTATCGTTCCTGAATAAATCTCTTCCTTGAGCTTTTTTATTTGGTTGGCAAATTACAAGGCCATGATTTAATTATTCTTGAATATATTGCGAAGAGCTGCATTAAATCGTTTTCGAGTCGAATTGATAGCCACCTGATTTTCTGCCAAGTGCCACTATCTACGAGGCAAAATTTCACTCCACACCAAGGAGAGATTTGGCAATAATACATGTAATCGCATAATGTCCAACCTTATCTGCTAAATAAGCTCTTTTCCTTAGATTAAACCCAAATCGTTAGAACACAAAATGGATAATCAAAATGTGTGGAGGTGGATAACATCTAAGATTTTCTTCAACTGAAGGTTACAAATTTTCCCATTTCATCCCTCGCTGCTGTAATCCCAGGTTTTGATCTCCTGGTCTTCTCTTAACGCTTCTGATCGCCCAATATATAATAGATGATCCCAAGACCTAAACTTGACGGGGTTCTACAATGACAAAAATTCTTAAAAAGTACTGTTCTGTTTATACCTTTAAAACATATTTAGATACAAGTTCAAAGACTTCGTATCTATAAATCTACCAAATCCGAATGCAACTAGTGTATGCATCAGAAACCCAACATCCCGTGCCCACTTGTAAATTGTGAATCCGAAGCCCCCATTCTGCTATAATGCGACTCTCTGCCTATTCTAAACGAATGTGATGGAATGTGACCTTTAACGCCACAAAAATAAAGGGGGTTTCTTAAGTATAGAAATAAATCTAAAACGAGTCAATGGAAACCCATTAAAATGTAAAAACAAGGGTTTGTCAGAAGCAGGGTATCTTATTCCCAAAAAGGCAAGTAACATGCGCACAGGACAAAGATCTGCCTTCTTTGAGGAATAACCAAAGTCATTGAAGTACCTCTCTGGTCAGCTTGCGAACTGCAAATCTTCAAATGCAATTCATATTTAATATTTGAAAATTTCAATGACAAATCATTAATGAAAAATTGTGTGGGCTCCGATACTATACTACCTATTCTTAATCAAGCAAAAAATGCAAACCTAAATGCATAAGCGAACAGACAAGATTCATAATGAGAGGAGAAAACGGATGGTATTGATCGTATAATTTTATGCAAAATTTCTAAAGTAACAGGAGCGCGAATACCTGATAATTAGGGACTCTCTCTACCTTCGAACATGTAGAAACTATAAAAGTACATGCAGTGCCAGTTACACATAATAATTCATGATTTAGGGATAATCCCGGATAAGTATGTATTGATTGTAGATGATGGTAAACCAGAATACGATAAGTAAGCTATAAAACGAGTGAACACATCAATTTGTATAGGCTATGATACATTTCAGTCATATTCCTTGCTGATTGATAATTCGAGGCGGGATGATAATTATTGCTCATGACTACAGACGATGACTGATTGACATTCCCTGTCACCACGCACAAAACCCACAATTCCTGATCAATGACATCCCAGGAAGATGATGGAAAGCGCTTTTTTTTAATCGATACTGATCATCGTACACGGCCCAACCATAAGAAGTACCCCTAGACGACACTAATCGAATGCTTTGCATATATTTCAAATAATCTTGGGCTTTCATAGACCATTTTCTAATAGAATTGCCATATAAATCATAAAGGCCGAAGTCCAAATTTCTATGTTGTTCAAATAATCTGGTTTCTTATTAACCACAGTAAGGGCACCTCCTTTCAAAACAAAATCGCCATCCAAAGTAGAATCAGAGCCTAAAACTGCAGCAGATTTTAGCAATAAACATAAATGAAGAAACTCACCTCGCCAAATTTTTTCCTTAATCTTTATTGGAATATGAGCCCCAATCGGATCAAATATGCTAGGGATGCTTTCCGGATTGTGATTAACTAGGGAAATTTCATTACTGGCCGAGTGCGAGCCTGTAATTAGCGACTGGGATTTCCTATGATAAAAGGGGGGTACATTTCGGCCCCCTGTATGTGTATACATACCATGACTATCCTGAATCGATGGGACCATCTCGACTTGGCAAACTATACTAGAATCATTATCGTCTGCTCTTCTGTGGATTGTTGTGGCGACATCGTATAATTCTGGTCGCTGAGAATCTGTACTCGACATCGAAACTCTCGAAGATGACGGTCCAGGAATGGCTACTGTCACAGGGTCCAACTCCGCACGGTCACTTTGGTTTTGGTTGGAGGCAATAATTTCGTCTGCGCTTGCATTTACCATAACTTGAGTTGAATGACTACCTGCCGCATTAATGTTTTGATTCCCACGAGGAGCCATGGGTCTTTTTGGATCAGAATGCACATTAATTTTACAAACATTTGGTCTTTTACGCTTAGAAGTAGACTTTTTCTCTGCACCAGATCGTAAACTATTAGGCGGTTGCCTATTTCTTTTCTGAGGTTTCATCTGTGTTGAGGATGGAACTGGATTTTACAAAAACAAATTGAACAAGCTTCCCGTTCAAACGTTAGAAAATTTAGAAGTGACGTCACATTGCGCTAACGTCACGTGACAGACACGGTCAAAGTTCAGAATGCAAAGAAAAAAGGGGGGACTCGAGAATAAATGCGGAATTTTAACTTTTATTAAACCTGTATTATCAGTAAACTGATAAACATTATTATTACAGTGTGATTCTGTTACATAAATAGCTGATTTAAAAGCAGTATGCTCTGCCGCTTCAAATTTGAGCGATTTCGACAAAATAATCAATACAGTGACACTAACTTCTAGAGACCTGACGTTTTTATTAGTTCATTATGCTAAAAGGCTGGGACATTATATAAATATTCTTACTTGTTTATTCGGGTTTTTGATGAGGAGGTGTGATAATAAAGAGACAGTACTACAGAAGCCGATAAGGGCCATTCAAAAAAAATAATTTATGTCGTAATTACGACATAGTATGTCGTAATTTCGACATAACATGTCGTTATTACGACATCGCTATGTCGTAATTTCGACATAACATGTCGTTACAACGACATAACTTTGTCGTTTTAATGACATAGCTATGTCGCAATAACGACATCGCTATATATATAAAAGAATATACATAACTGTATTATGATTGCCAAGAGACTAAATGACACAGAAATGAACAACTATAGGTCATCATAATGCCCCCAATAATAAGAAAAAGACCCCGCATAGTCAGCTATAAAAGAGGGAGGAAAGATACCAGAGGGAGAGTCCCAGAAATGCTGTGTGGCAGACAGTGTTATTAATAAATTATAAGCTCCCGTGGTAAAACTCCAAATTTCATATTTAATGTATTTCATTGTTAAATAATTTACATGAAGCTTAATATAAGTATATATTTGTTAATTGCATAGCTTTTGCTATTTAAATTCATTGGTGAAAGATATTTATTTCTATTGTAAAGTTTAATATTTGCATCATCGCAAAATCTTTGGTTACCTTCTGTGAGAAACTTATATATTTTAAACATACCATTTAAGTTCAGTGGGCTGCAGTGGTGATGCAGCTGTAAAGCCTTTTGAAGTGCATATTATCTTGTCGATGTTGGAAGAATTACATGCGGAATTAGATGAGGAGTGACATACGGTCATTCAGTTCCATCAAGGCAAGCCAAGCTTCCTACCTACCTGTAAATAAGCGCCAACTGCATGCTTTTTTATAATAAGGATGAATTGAAATATTGATTGCTCTATTTGTACTTTCAAACGTTGGGCACGATGTTCCTTCAACCCCTAGGATTTAAACAGAATCTTCCAAATTTCATCCGCAAAACAATATAAAAATGTTAGAAAACACAAACCAATATTAAAACAAATTCAATATATGATTTAAATTATGTTTTTACAGCTCTTGATCATATACTAAGTAATATATAGTATATTTGAGGATTAAAATAACAAAGCTATGTGAAAAAAATGGATGTCCAACGTTACATTTATGAAAAACTGGTTTAACTCTTATGTATAGTGATCCTATTTCTTATTCTCTGATCTTCTTGATTCTTTGCAGGAACAACGACATGTGTTGGTTCTTTGTGGCGTTAAAGCCGTTATTTTGCCAAATATCATTTGACTCGGTGGCTGCATATTAAGCTGGAATAAGAAAAATGTCCAACGACTAAAAATGAATTTTACAAGTAGATATAGCAGAAAATGAATAAAAAGAGGAAGACAATAATAATATCTAATAAAAGTACAAATATGTGCCTCATTGTTCATGAGTTCAAATATTGTTGATTCAATAAAATCTTCTCTATACACAGTCGTTTTTCAAACGGTAGCCATTTTGTCCAAGTTGATATTTCATTTTTCAAAGCAGTTAACGCGTATTTATATAATTGATCAAAACAAAAGTTAGATAAACGAAGAGTGAAAAATGCCAAGATTCTTTTCTTATTAACTACATATTTGGGTCTTAAAGAAATAAAATGCTTCCACACATTACATAACGGTAGCCAATTTGTCCAAACGTCTGAAAACGTCTAAAATCCTAAAGACGCTAATTTCCGACGTTACTACATGTGCTAAAGTTTCAATTAAATGTTCATGATAATTAAAACAAATTGTGTTATAAAATTTGGAAAAAGAGGTTGATGATTGCTGCCGAAAAAAAAAAGAATAGTGCATGTTGCCCGGGGACATAGGTTCGACACAGGTTAAATTTTGCAATTTTTATTAATCGTGTATATATCTTTTAACGATTTATTTAAAAGAATTGGGAAATGGGGGGGGGGGGGGATTCCCATTACATGAACTTCGTCCAACTTTTGCAAAGACAAATTGGAGACACCAAGAAAGTCCACTAAATGTAAAATGCGAATTGAAATTTATGTTACGGAAGTACTCCGAAATAGATCATTTAAAGTCGTCACTTCAGTAAGGTGCAATCACCAATATTAAAAGATTTAATACCAGTTCACGGAATGTTTTACTTCGTGATTTGTCCTGCTATTCATGTTATAACTATCGTGATGAAAGTAATTCCTGTACTAGCGAAGCCGGAACTTTTCGTCAATATAAACTTGTGCATGAAATGGAGGTAATTGAAAGCACGAATCCCGAACAGCGACGAAAACCGTTTCATCGAATTAATAAAAACCCGGGATTATATTTGCCTTTTTCGCGGACGATCCAGGAGTAGATCACTATATTTTAAAATGAATATCAGAAGTTTAACACTATAGATGACTTGGGAAATAATTCTCAAGCCAAGGTTCAAGTAATTGAAGGGGTATATTTCGACAACTTATGTGACAGGGAAAATACAATTCTATTCAAATATAACCAAGGGTAAAAATGTTCGATTTACTTGCAGAGTGTCAGATATATTTGTATTGGGGTTGAATTAAGATATAGAAATGTTACAATGACAGATGATATGCACCTTGCAAGTTAAACATCCTATGATAAAAAAAATTATGGAAAATCGTATACATGTACTTCCGTCCCATCTTTCCTTCCTACATTACTTGCGACAGTATTGCATTTTTAGTTGAAATAACTTAAAAGGTAAACACTATTAAATCGATTTCCACAACTCGAGGTAATTTTTGATAAAATGACATCACAAAACGAACAGAACCAGAATCAACCAACAATATAAAAAATCGAATAAAACTTGCAAAAATTAATCGAAGTCAAAAACCCTCTTCGACGCCGCATTTTAAGTGAAACGTCGTGTTGTATGAACATCGTGCCCAACGGTTTGAAAGTAGAAATAGAGCAATCAACACTTCATTTCACCCTTATTACAAGAAGCCATGTCGTTTGTGCTTATTTAAGGGAGATGGGATGCTTGGCGTGCAATGTCAGTCCTCATATATTTAAATCACCTTTGTCTGGCTGTACAGCCCTTTCATGGCCGGTAACTTTATGGGATCTATAAAATATATAAGTTTCTCACTGTATCCAAAGAAGGTAACCAAAGATTTTGAAAAGATGCAAATATTAAACTTTACAATATTAATAATTATCTTTAACCAATGAATTCAAATAGCAAAATATATACTTATTAAGCTTTATGTAAATTATTTAACAATGGAATACATTAAATATGAAATTTGGAGTTTTACCAAGGGAGCTAATAATTAATTAATAACACTGTCTGCCACACAGCATTTCGGGGACTCTCCCTCTGGTATCTTTCCTCCCTCTTTTATAGCTGACTATGCGGGGGCTTTTCTAATTATTGGGGGCATTATGATGACCTATAGTTGTTCATTTCTGTGTCATTTAGTCTCTTGGCAATCATAATACATATTCTTTTACATATAGCGATGTCGTTAATACGACATATTTTTTTTTTAATGGCCCTTATCGGCTTCCGTACAATTCTCTATTTTGAACGTTTTTTGTTCTGCAATTATATACAATAAAATCTACAATATTTGACTGTTATTGACAATTTCTCGGCACTATGATGTCAAAATCCGAATGATTTGTAATTCGTTCCGACTATTATCAACTTCTATCCCCAGGCGCTTTGGGGAATGGGCGGGCATATTATTTTTTTAAATGTGAGTGTGTGTGGTTTTTTTTTAAAAAATATTCGTTTCTATTGTTTCACCTTATGTATGCGATATTGCAATTACAGAAGTTGATGCACATCTATTCTTATTTTCGACATGTGGAAAAGGGGGCCCAACACCCAGAGCCCAGAGCACGTTTTCTTAAACTTATTCCCAATCCTATAAAGAGTTCCTTCCAATTTTGATTTTGAGTTACATCTTTTAAAATTTTAACCCTTTTTATTCAGGAAAAAAGTTAAATCAGACTGATTTTTAATT
This sequence comes from Mytilus galloprovincialis, assembly GCF_965363235.1. Taxonomy (NCBI): domain Eukaryota; kingdom Metazoa; phylum Mollusca; class Bivalvia; order Mytilida; family Mytilidae; genus Mytilus; species Mytilus galloprovincialis. The sequence continues at coordinate 27,344,694 of NC_134847.1, read as the reverse complement.
TATTTTTATAACTTTGACTTTTTTGACAAGTGGGTTTTCCTCCGAAGTAAAAATATGGTTGAATTTCTGGTTCAATCCAAAAGAGACATTGCCAAGGTCAGCAATTGCATGCATTAATAAGTCCAACAAGTTTAAATATCAAAACATATTTTCATTCTCAAAATTGTGTGCACGATAGTATAACCAGCGCCGTATGTGAGCGTTCATAAAGTGAGCTCTTGCTTTTAATTTTTTTTTATGTGCGAGCATAGCCAAAATGGATAAGCACTTATGCACGTGCATTAGGCCGCGTGCATTATGATTTACACTTGGACCTTGATATGGTCGTTTACACTTTGCGTGCAGACATCAAGCTTTATTTGAGGTCCAGTCCGTGATCTTGATGAATATATATTTAAATGAACATAATATCAGCAAGGATATATAAAATAACGGACATGTATCTCTGAGGGGGAGGGTCGGTCATTCTGTTTTTTTTTGTACCACACAAGCATTATGTGTTGTCGCGATTTTTTTTATAAATTTCACCGGTTCACATATAGACTTTAAGCACAGTTAACAATTGCCAAATATGCAGAAAATTAAAGTTTACTATAATATAAATATTCACTGATTCTATGAAATCTTGTTATTCCAAATTGCTATTTTAAAGTCCAAGACACTCATCAAATTCAGATACATGTATGATGCACTACAAATGTATGCACTAAGACTTCGAATTCCAATAATTTCAAATTGCTATAATATTTCAAGTGAATAATTATCCAAGATATTAACTGTCATCTAGAGTTGAATATATAGCAGAGTTCAAATGACAAAAATATAAGCAATGGATAATAGTTCGCCGTCTGGCCTTCAACAATGAAAACTCCCATAATGTATAGCCAGTTATAAAATGTGAACATGAAAAATTTGAAACAATTAAAATATGTTAAATGAGAAAACTAAAGGCCTTATCTTTAATTTTATTTAGGGAAACACATGACAGCCATGAACCAACACACACCACTGAATAACAGGGGTTGTCTTTAAAAAAAAAATCCTAAAAATCGGAACATGTTGAACTGTGATGTTTATCATATCTTAAAAATGACAATTTTCTTCAAATGTTACGATCAATGGTAACCATAGTAACACTTAATACCCCCTTAACCTAGTGACAGGGGCATACAAATAAATTCCACTTTCTATTTTTTTTGATATCTTAGCCTTTATATCCATTTTGCTGTTAACTATATCATTTTGGGAAATAATGTTTATTCAAATTGTTATAGATAAAGGCAACAGTAGTATACCGCTGTTCGAAATTCATAAATCGATTGAGAAAAATACAAATCCGGGTTACAAACTAAAACTGAGGAAAACGCATCAAATTTGAGAGTAGAACTACGACACAACAGAAACACAACATTAAAATTTAACACACACAGACACGAACTATAATATAACAATGGCCATTTTCCTGACTTGGTACAGGACATTTTAAGAACAAAATGGTGGATTGAACTGGTTTTGTGGCATGCCGAACCTCCCGCTTTTATGGCAATGTTAAAGATAACATTAAAATGACAACATTACATGACAGGACTACAATACAAATAAATGGGAGAACATATAGGACAGAGAAACACATGAATAATAGCTAACAAAAGGTACCAGGTTTAAAACTAATACGCCAGACGCTCGCCTCGTCCACACATGACCAGATGAAAAAAGTTCAAAAGCCAAAGTTGAAGAGAACTGAGGACCAAAAGTTCCAAAAAGTTGTGACCAATACGGCTAGGGTTTTCTGCCTGGGATAAGAACATCCTTATTATTAAAAATAATTCATACTTTTGCAAACAGTAAATTTTATAAAATGACTATATAATAGATATACATGATAAAACCGAAGTGGTGACTAACTACAGAAAAAAAACCCGGATACATTACATAAAACAACTTAAACAAGCACATAAAAATACACAGCCGAGTTAGCCAAAGCCATCAACGCACAAAGTGACGTCACATTTGAATTTCTAAAAAGATTTCCAAAAATAAGATAGAATTAGGATAGAATTCAAGATTAGATTTCTAAGACTGATATAACATTTATTAATAACAATGAAAATTACAATACTAATTAATATCAAATTGTGGTAGTAATTAGATAATTAATAGTATTATCTAGCTACGTCGGTGTTTCTTCTGAATAAAACTGTAAACCAAATATATCGTATAAATTTCGTTGATTCACACTAAAATCTAATAAATGAACTGGATGATTAATTATCTTTACCATAACACACAAATACAACAGAAAAAAAATCAGATTTACAAATACAAACGTAAAGACATTTGACAAAACCCGATGAGAATAACAAATATAACATCAAAACTAAATACATGAATTTGGGATAGAACAGTACCGTGACACGTCTTATAGCAATGCGAATTCACACTCAGCAAAACAGTAACAATCGGGAATAAGTCACGTTCGGTAATTAAAACATCAGACGACGTAATGACAAACCACAATCTAACACGTGGTAAAAATGTCCTTAGTTAGTAAGGACAAAGACACATCGTATGGATCAACCAATTCGTGATGGTGTCCGTAAAATTTACGGAGTGTCATTTTTAATCTGTTCTCCTCATAACTTTGTTGGAGCGGTTTCTGCGTTAGGAGCACACTCCTGTACATTAAGTCCGTATAGTGTGAACATGCACGAGAAAAACGTATCAATTGAGATATGTAAACACCATACGAAGGGGCAGAGGATATAAATACGTTTATCAGCCAACTTGAATAGAGCAACATACAATGTTACTCGATATCAGCCTTTTATTTTTGACATGATTAGGAAAGCGATTGCAACGTTTCTGAAATCTGTTTGCAACAGTGAAGGTCAATCGACGTATGACAATGGCACCACAAAGTCTGACAGAACATGTAAGTGTAATACCGATAGAGGATATACATTTGTCAAGGGCCCGAAAAACCATTTCTACTGTAATCCCTCAATTGAAGATTGCTCTTGTCATATTGGCACTAATCCAAAGAACAACCCGATTGGCTCAAAAGGTATAATTAAACTTTTTTTTTCGTAATTTATTGATTTTTAAAGTGTTTGAAATTCTGCAAAGCAATAGAAATCTCAATTATGAAAGGTAAACAGGGTACTTTGGATTGTTTCCATATGTGGCAATGATAGGTCTTCCTACTCTGATTTTATAGATATAGGCAGATGTGGTATGAGTGCCAATGAGACAACTCTCCATCCAAGTCACAATTTATAAAAGTAAACCATTAAAGGTCAAGGTACGGTCTTCAACACGGAGCCTGGGCTCACACCGAACAGCAAGCTATAAAAGGCCTAAAAATTACTAGTGTAAAACCATTCAAACTAATTTTCAAAATAACACCATGTGGATTTTTCATTTCAAAAGTTTTTTTTATTCGATACATTGCAATATAAAAAAGTATAGTACATTTTCACTTAATAGAGAAGCGTCAAAGATATCATTGGCCAAGACTTGCCTCCTTTTTTTTTTTACAGAAGCCTTACCGTGACCTGTCATATGCCTGTGTAGAGTAATAAATCTCATTTTGCGAAAACAATGAGAACATATGCATTTTGGCATATATTTTTCTACGTTGACCATGTGTATAATTCTGTTTATCCAAATAGATGAAACTATTTTCATGAAATCTTCAAAATATTCAATCGTGCCAAGATAACGTTGTAATAAAAAAAATCTGTCAAATTAAGTGTTCGATAGTTTGTCGTTGTCTTTTTGATAATTAATTATGAATAACTCACACCGTATGACTATGTTGATTGCACTATTCCAATTGAACTTTAAGTAACGAGCATATAAAAAAACAATTACGACTGCTTCATACCATAAAATTAACAAAGACATCGTAAGAAGGTGTTTTGTTAATATTTCAACTTTTATATAGAGTTGTTAATATCTTTTAAGTGATTTGACATTTTTGAAAATGACTTCAATATCATTTCTTCAATTTTGTACAGATTACCTAGTTGACCGTTACGGAATCTTTTTTTTGCAGATTTTAAATATTATGAAGAAATAAACATAACACCAAGCCAGTCACGGGGAAATACGTAAATTCAGTTTTATTCTTAAAAGTGTCGTCTATTTACGGTTATTCAACATTCGATATGTCTACTTTAGTATGAAAGTTAGACTACATAAAATTTTGAAAAATACAAATACATACATGTCTTCATTAAGTCGAACGCTTTCAAATATATGAAAATAGATGAACTCCGCTAGATTCGCCACGCGTTTTTCCAAACTAGAAGCCATTTCTCCTCTCATAGTTGGCATCTTAATGGAATAAATCATAACTGTAAAAATGTATAATTATGCAGCTGACACCTATTCTCGTAAACATATAATAATGATATTAGTGCACAATTCACGATAGTGTAAAATACCCAGTGCGCTTAAGTTGAATAGTTTAACGGTTAGACAGACATTAAAATCCGAAATAGATAAGCTGCTGCCTCAATTTATCAAAGTTTAAGTGGACTTTATAAAATATATAGAAGTAAAAGTCAGTTTTTTCGTTTTCCTTTTTTTTTCTCAAAAAATTTATCAAGTAATCTTATTAATATGTCTTTTTAGGTTTAATATGTCCAAACAAATAAAGATTATTGACTTCGACAATTACACATACAATATCGCTTGTCCTACAAGTAAGTATAAACTTGATAAGGCAAAAAGCATATATATAGTCGTGCAAAAGTATAACAGCAATAGAGCAGTATAAAGACTGACAAGATTTCGTCAAATACGACTTTTTACATTGCTTCAATTTCCAAAAAAACTAATATTTGCATAGCAATGTCGATACTGTAGCCAGGTCATTACAGGTGGCATTTTTTTTTTGAATTATTGTTAATTAATCCATAGGGTCTTACCTTTTCTAACATCGGACTGGCATCTGTTGGTCTTGTACTTAAAAAAAAATTGGTTAATTCATATGTTTCGTGTGTTCATTTTCTCTGAACTAGTTGACATTTTGTTTAGGGTGCAGCTAACGCCCGCCCGCGGTTTCGGAATTTTCTTGCTGTGTTGGTTAATAATTGATAGACTTTTGCTGTTTTCTACTCTTTGGTCTGGTTGTCATTTGAATACATTCTAGGCTTTTATTCTCAATTATATGCTTTTCATTATTATTTAAGATTTCGAAGTTCAGCATTTTTTTTTATCAATTATTTTCGTAGTCAATTTATTGGAAGATTGACATGAATTCAAGAATTGTTTCAAAAGACTGGTAACTGTTTCAGCTATTCTGAAATATTTCCTTACATAGCTAAAAGCCTTAATCCACAGCAATGAAAGTAACCTAAGTCAACCCTCAATCAGGTCCGTCCGTAGATGATTTGAATGGTAGTACATGTATGACTTTGCTGCAACATGTAATTTGATGTAAAACAAACCTGACATAAAAAAGTATTTTTCAAGATTCAATCTGATATAAAAAAAAAATGCAAATTAATAAATTTGTACATCTATTTTCAATCTTACCAAAATAAACCGAAGCACCAGTGTACACACTGCACTTATTGATCACACTGCTTAAAAATGGTCGTAAACAAATTTTGTTCAGTTTATATGATGCAACATATAAATAACTTATAGTTAGAATTTTTGAAAAACTAAGGCTTTTCTACCTCAGGAATAGATTACCTTAGCTGTATTTGGCAAAACCTTTAGGAATTTTTGGTCCTCAATACTCTTCAACTTCGTATTTTATTTGGCCTTTTATAACATTTTTTATTCGAGCGTCACTGATGAGTCTTATGTAGACGAAACGTGCGTCTGGCGTAAACATTAAATTTTATTGCTGGTATCTATGATGAGTTTATTAGCAGCAATAATGCTAAATTGTTTTGGAAGTACATCTCTTCCTTAATATTTCGCTTTGTGGAAAAGTTAAAAAAGGATGTTACCTTATTATTTACTAGGGATATTTATTGATTTGTTCATTTCTAACGTGAGTGTTGATTCATTGGTTATTATTGACAATATCGTCTTTAACAACTGAGTTTGATACATTCTAGTAAAATTTAGTGTACCATACTATCTTTTGAATCCCTTTAAGGGACACTGGCTACGAGATATAAAAAAATCTAAGATATGATATTTTTATTCAATCATTAATGCATGATGTAATTAATACTTCGCTTTTGACAGCGAGTATGGTTCAATTTGGTCAAAATAAGCTAAGAAACATTAATGATGAATAATTCACTTGGATTGAAAAATTCGACCTCATTGAATCCGTATTCATATTAACTTTAATTTACCCCATTAGCTAGGGATGTATAGTGCATGAGTAGTGGATGTTAAGTTATCTATAGGAAAAGAATGTCAACATTGAAAGTGAAACAAAGGTAAATCAATTGATTGTCTTATTTGATCCACAAAAAATCATTCTTTTACAGGTAATAACGATGATAAACATATATTTTTTTTATAACATGAAATTAAACAGACATGGAAAAATCCGATCGCACGAGCTCACTGTCTATTTTAATCTATTTTTATGTTTATATAGCTTAATTCCCATCGGAGGTATTCGGTCGTCTACTCGATCGTTAATTAGATGGTGTCTAGACTGAAATACAGAAAAAATGAATCTACATATTATCGTGCCCATGCCCTGTTAATTGTTTATTTTAGACTTTTTATAGCTTGCATAAATGTTTTACATTGTTATAAATTAAATATGAAAATTTGAGTCAAATCGGTAACATGAATATACAGCTAGTGCCTATTTAAGGTTGTTAATGAATCGATAAGATATCTGTACCGTTTGCATTTATTTGAATATATACCTATTTGAATATTTGAAAACCTACATATTTGAATATCTAAACACATACATATTTGAATATCTAAACACATACATATTTGAATATCGAAACACATACATATATACATATTTAAATGAAAACATATGTAAATTATGTCAACCATTACAACTCATTTTTAAAAGTAGACTAGTTCACCACACATTTGTCTTTTTTTTCGTATTTTGTATAATTGCAGAACATTATCGTACCAAAGCAGTTGTATGTATATTAATAATAGTTGCATTGTCCCTCTGTAAGTAAATTTGAATAAATGTATATCAAATATGATTTAGAATCACTTAAACGTTATTTGTTTCACTTGAATTAAAGTTTCATTGAACGAATTCAACATAACGTTTATTCTTAATTCAATCATTAAAATTCAGAGAAATTTTGAAAAACAGTGTATGTAACGGTGTGTTAAGACTTACTGATTTTTAACATAGTATATGTATTATCATTTAAAAAAAAAGTTCACAACAACTTGTCTTGCAAATGATTGTAGGTTTAAGAAACCAATGGTGTTTCTTTTCAAGCAGGTATTGTTTATTGTGTGCCTTTATTTGATTACTTTTATTTAAAAAAAATAATACATTTTCAACCATCTCAACACAATCTTATTTTTTTTCCAACATATAACTAACATTATTTTAACATTTTTAACAGTCTTAACTAAGTTTAATATTATCTGGAGATAATGTTAGTATTAGCGAAACCCAATTAGTATGGTGTTTACCAAATATGAAAAAATCTTACGAACATTGCTTTGATATCAATTCAAGAATTGAATAACAATTTGCTTGTAGTTTCATGTCTATTCATAACGATTATAATACGCAATCTAATATATAAACAAAAATATTTATAGTCAAAATAAAATTAAGAAATGGAAATAGGGAATGCGCCAAAGAGACAACAACCCGACCAAAGAGCAGAAAACAGCCGAATCCAACCAATGGGTTTTCAACATTCCGCACCCGGAGGTGTTCTTCAGATGGTCCCTAAACAAAAAAGTTTACTAGTTCAGTTAAAATGGACGTCATACTAAACCCCCAAAATTATTAACCCTGTTTATCACTTAAAGTATCAACTATGTTTATCACTGATACTCTAAACTGTGTTTATCACTTAAAATCTTAACAATGTTTATCACTCATAGTCTAAACTATGTTAAACACTCATAGTCTAAACTGTGTTTGTTACTCAGAGTCTTAACTATGTTTATCCCTCAACGTTTAAACTATGTTTATCCCTCAACGTTTAAACTATGTTTATCCCTCAACGTTTAAACTATGTTTATCCCTCAACGTTTAAACTATGGTTATCCCTCAACGTTTAAACTATGTTTATCACTCAACGTTTAAACTATGGTTATCCCTCAACGTTTAAACTATGGTTATCCCTCAACGTTTATACTATGTATCCCTCAAAGTTTAAACTATGGTTATCCCTCAACGTTTAAACTATGTTTATCACTCAACGTTTTAACTATGTTTGTCACTCAACGTTTAAACTATGTTTATCACTCAACGTTTAAACTATGCTTATCCCTCAACGTTTAAACTATGTTTATCACTCAACGTTTAAACTATGTTTATCACTCAGAGTCTAGTCTAATCTTATCACTCAACCGATCAACTGTGTTTGTTACTCAAAGTCTATACTATGATTATTTTCTTACCATTGATTACATCCAGCATAATACCAATTGCATATCAGCATAACTCTCATGTTCTGTTAATAAATCATACCATCCGTCTCTTTGCCTTTATCATCCTACCGAGTTGCCCCAAACATTAATTTTCATAGAACGGCTTTTAGAAGTGAGCATAACTTATCGGCGACGTCACATTGTCTGATGGAACCTTATCTACGAAACTATAGTGTGTGAGGAGACGTTATCAAGCTGATTTTCGTCATGAATTGTCCTCGAAAGGAGAAAACGACGAGTGATACCATGATAAACAATTTACAGATAAACGGTTTTTCTGCGTCAAAATATTGAAAAATGTCAGCCGCTCGGCATAATGTGAATCTTTTTTGTTCGTTCCAAAAAGTTTCATATTGTGCTTGTAGAACATCCGATAACATAAAGATGTACATTTTACACAAATATACTGCATTTCGAAAACACAATAAAGATATAAAATAATATTTATATAAAAAAAAAATCAATTCCTTTTCAAATAATTGATTTTTCCCATTTGTAGCAATCTAAAGTAAAATGGCACGTAAAGATGATAATAGAAAACGTGTAATTTTTTTCCAGTCTGGGGGTTTTGGGATTTTACAATCTTGATATAAATATACGACGACAATTTCCAAGCTGTAGTAAGTGCATAATATATTTATACTCTTATCAGAATATTTCGTTTAATGGTTTAACGCCAGGTTTTTCTGGGGAATTAAAGGAGCATGACTGGCTATAGTGGTAGTCTTTTGTTTACGTGTTAACAATGTCCCGACCGTCCGTTCATCCGTCATACCGTCATTCTGAAATCTGAAATTTTTCAGAACTTGTAATCTTCTAACCGGAAAATATTAACCTTATTTATTGCTCATTAGTGTAAAAAGATGACCATATGTTGATGTTAAGTTTAGTTATGTTGGACAACGTATTACGGAGATACAGCTGATTGTAATTGTTTGTATTTTTTTAATCTTAATTTTACATTGACTGTTCAGAATTTATATTCATTGAATTATCAGACTTTTTAATTTGTAATGCCTTAAACCAAAATTTCAAAATCCTGCAGGTTTTAGATTTATAAGTTTGACTGTCCCTTTGGTATCTTTCGTCCCTCTTTTATCTTATTTACCATATGCAAATTTTGAATTTGTTTGATTAATGTCGTGTTGTTTAGTTAACGTATAATGAACAAAATTTCAACAGAAAGACAAGAGATTAGCCATTATTCTTATAGGTATGTTCTTCATAGTTGGTTTCATTGACAAAGGCAGAGTAATTCAAACTGCCACTGAAAAAAGTGTTTGTTAGCTAGAGACATACATTTTACTTTGTAGCATACAATTCGCCGTTTCAGAATCTAATGCATTCTGGGTAATTTCATTGTTCGTACCCCAAAATGAAAATAACGTTACGTCATTGGTTGAATTTCCATTGTTTATAACGTTTTAAAACAATCAAAACGCTTTGGTGTACGCTTTTGAAAATATTACCCAGTATGCATTAGATTCTGAAAAGGCGAATTGAGAATGGAAATGGGGAAATAGCATGCCAACTATACATGTGTATAACTCAAAACAGTATATTTGAAAGATATTGATACTAATTTTTTGATAGGATTTGTTTCTATAAATGATGTATAATATCCATGAATCACGACATAAAATGGATTGCAATACTATCATTAATGAATTCAGTCATTTTAAAGATTTATGTAAACAAGACAATTAATATTGGAATTTTAATGCACATGCAATACCTCCATGTATTTGCATTCTTCTAAGTTACCCTAAATCATCTTTATAATACAATGTGTCATTTACGTTACAGTTAGAACAAAAACATGTTTATCATTTTATCTTTTTGAGGTTAAATAGAGAAATTCCTAGAGTGAAATTGACATTTGAAACTAATAAATCAATGAAAAACGTTATTTGTACTAGAACACACCCGTGATATCGCGGGTCCGTGACTGAATTAAAGTATATAACTATGCGCAAGCCTTATTTTAGTATTAGTACTGTCATCTGATAAAGTCATGCCGATTATAAGATACACAATTTTCTCTGCTTTCAAATTTTTCTGTTTGAACCCGTTGAACTGGAACTTATCAATTATTGGTAATTCTAATTATTTGGTAAACAAAAGGTCCTGGAATGGAGTATTTTTTAATCAACAGCATTGTCCTATATTAGTTATAAATAAAGTTAAATTCTTTAATTCGCCGTTTTACGTCATGCTCGCTAACAAATTGAAACTTATTTTTAGTCCAGATTTTTAGTATTCGTATTGTTATCTTAGAAAGTCTTACGGATTAAAACACTACAATAGGTAACAATTTGACAATTTAGTAGTGTCAACCCTGTGATTATGACCCGTGTATATAGCATATTAATCCTGAATACACCGTTTGGTGGTGCCCCTGTCAGATGCGGAACGTACAGATAAGGTAATAGGTAACAGGTGATTATACTATTGGTATCGGTATCGGACTCGATCCGGAACTTCCTAATTATTGGCAATATTAATTACGTGGAAAACAATAGGGCCTGGAGTGGTGTAATTTTTAATCTACACCTTTGTACTATATTAGTTGTATATAAAGTTGAATTCTTTGATTCGTCGTTTTTACGTGATGACGGCTAACAAATTGGACCTCGTAATTTTAGTATTATAGATATTACAATTATTAAATATCTTGTTTTAATTGTAGAAAAACCGGAGACAGATCTAGAGATATACACCCAAGATTAACAACTAATTCTAAATGATATTCGAGGTACAAATATTTTAAGTTAAAGATGAATTTCACTGAAGATTTATTTTGAAGACTTTGATTGTTTTTTTTTTCATTATCCATTATAACCGTGAAGCAACACTTTACGATTGTAATATAGTATATATTAATAGAATGTGAATATTATTTTTTTTTATATGATACTAGTATTTAGATATCATTATTTCCAAAATTGAATTAAGCAAGTCAAGTGTCCCGTGCGCCGTCAACAATTGGCAATCCATGTCGTAAAGTAAATTATTAAACACCCCTACATGACTGAAGTCAAAGCCAGTTAAACGAGAAAGCCAAAATGATATTAACATAATAAATAATTAAAGAGAGAATTTTGAACAGATATATCATTTTATGGAGGGATATTTGCGAAAAATACCAGTCAAGGGACTGTGAAATTTCCCAAGCCGTTGTTTACAGTTTTCGGTTTAACTCAATCAATAGTGCTTAACCATGTTATCTAAATAATCGGGATAAAGTAAGAAATTCCGAATAATGTTGTCGGGAAGAAGCTTGCGATGGATGGTAAAAAATGAATATCAAAAAAGGCAAATACCACGGCAGAGAGGGGAATTTGAGGCGAATTCACCGGCAGTGGTGAAAAACAGGCAAATTCGTTTCATATGAGGAAAAAATGTTAGAATATGCGAAAAATACACTGGCTTACAATCAATTAAAATTCAGCATTCTTATATAAGGTGTAATTAAAAAAAAAGATCGTGTTTCATATCCTTTTTCCATATTTGGATACTAAGTAACAGCTCACAGGTAATGACCAACAATCATACAATTACATAAGAGGAGGTATCCCAGAAGTAAAACTCTTCCACCTTTAAATTATTCTGACTTACATTTAATGCGTCTATGGTTTTATATACATTTTTATCTACATGTAAGTTCATGTTTAAGATATTAGGTTTCATTCACACTCATATGTTTAAATGTGGTGAAATAACGTCTGGCTTTCAGCTTATTTTTCTTTATTCCTTACCGGGTTGTATACAAAACAGTACATGTATATAACTCATCCAGGCCAATTTGGTTGACCTTTCCATGGTTCTGTCTGGTTTTTTTTTATATATCGGAGAAATAGGTAAATAAGAAAATACATGTAATATCATTTGTGTTTTTACTCAGTATAAAATACAACGATGTGATGAGATTGCCTATTAAACAACTCTTTAGTAGAGTCCAAAGGACATAAAGTTAAAAACAATAGGTTCCTTTTCGGCCTTCAATAAGTTCAGGTGTTCATTTTTTATTACAAATTTGTACTTACTTAATGTATATATAAAAATGAAGATGTGGTACGTTTGTAATGAGACAACTCTCCACAAACGACCAAATGACTCAGAAATTAACAGCTATGATCACCGTACGGCCTTCAAAAATGAGCAAAGCCCATACCTCATAGTCAGCTATACTTATTGGAAGCATTTATCTACCGACTAAAATAGACTTCTGTTCATCGACTTGAATTCCTTTTGATTTTTTCAAACAGTTACATGTTCGCATAATTGTTTTTCTGGGTTTCTTTTTTATACTTATCATTCTCCCCTTGATATTGTCACTCAATTTGCAAGGAATTATGTCCTGAAACAGTGCAAAAGAATTATCATGAATGTAGTTGTGTGATTTTAAAACATTGAACTGAATGCTGTAACAATTTCCGATTTTTTTTTACACTGATCCCTTTCGTGTAACTGTCATTATCTAAAAACGGCTAACTTAAAGATAAACTTAGCAGATAACTATAACTTGCAATGTGCAGATTATAAACAAACATGATTTATGTATTTTTTTTACATTTTTATTACATTAAGTACCCTTTGATTGGTATTTTGTGTAATTTGTCTTTATGTAAGTAGTGTTTTGTTTTGTGTTGATATGATGAATGAAGCGATTACAAACTGATTTCCACGGTTTTTTCTCATAAAAGAGGGAAGAAAGATACCAAAGGGACAGTCAAACTCATAAATCTAAAACAAACTGACGACGCCATGACTAAAAATGAAAAGGACAAACAACAGCACATACGACACAACATAGAAAACTAAAGAATAAACAACCCTTTATCCAAGGTTATGTGGTTGGTATAGAGTTCACAAACATGTTTGACACAACCATATTCTAAATGTGCCTGTACTAAGTTTGTAATTCAGTCGTTGTCGATGGTTGACATATTTATTTATTTATAGATTATGGTCAGCTGCAAGAAGAAGCAAAAGAGAAAAAATAACTGACGCTCAATTTAGCAAAAATGGAGAGTCTCTACTTTACGTTGCTTATGGAGAAGGACATATAGAAACAGTTAGAGTGTTATTGCAGACCAGGGCTGACTTCTCTCAGTGTAACCATGACGGAGAGTCACTTTTATATCTGGCCTGTGCAGGAGGATACAAGGATTTAGTGAATATGCTACTACAGAACAACGCTTGTGTTTCTCAATGTAACAGAAGTGGACAGATTTCATTGCACGTGGCCTGTAGAGGAGGACATACTGATACAGTGCAGTTGTTACTGAAAAGCAATGTTAATGCCTCTCAATGTAATATATTTGGAGAGTCTCCATTGTATGTAGCCAGTAGACTTGGACACACAAAAACAGTGAATGTGCTACTACAAAACAATTCCAGTGTCTCTTGTTGTACGAGTAGGGGAGAGTCGCCAGTGTATACTGCGTGTTAAGGAGGGCATACAGTTATAGTGGAACGACTACTGCAGAACAATGCTGCTGTCTTGTAGAGTAGACGAAATGGAGACTTTCCATTATATGTCGCCTGTAGATATAGCCACACAGAAACAGTGGAACTCTTACTGGAAAATCATGCTGATCTTTCTCAGTATAATAGTACCGGACAGTGTGCATTGGGTGTGGCCTGTTTACAGGGACACAAAGACACAGTCTTACTTTTTACTGCATTAGAAGGCCGATGTCTCACAATGTAACCGTGATGGAAAGTCGCCATTGTATTTGGCATGTGCAGGTGGGCATATAGATATAGTGAACGTGCTGTTGCTTAACAATGCTAATGTATCTAAGTCCGACCTAAATGGAATTTCCCCGTTGTATTTGGCTTGCGCAAAAGGTCATACAGAAACAGTGGAATTGTTACTGCAAAACAAAGCTGATTTGTTTCAGAATAACAATTGGTCAGAGTCTCCTTTGTATGCGGCTTGTAGAGGAGGACACACAGATCCAGTGAAACTTTTACTGCAGAAAGATGCCGGTGTCTCTCAGTCTAATCGTGACTTGCAGTCCCCTCTATGCATGGCATGCGCAGGAGGATATATCGATATAGTAGAACAAATACTGACAAAAAATGCTGATGTCCATCAGTGTGATACCTGGGAAATGTCCCCATTGTATATAGCCTGTAAAGGAGGATACAAGGATACAGTTCAACTGTTAATAATGAACCATGCCGATGTCAATAAGTGTAATCAATAGTTAGAGTCTCCATTGTATGTGGCCTGTAGAAGAGGACATACAGATATAGTTGAAGTTTTACTTGATAACAAAGCTGATGTTTCTCAGTCTGACCATTGGTCAGAATCTCCGTTGTATGTGGCCTGTGAAGGTGGATATCCAAATATAGTTAAACTGTTACTTCAGAAGAATGCTGATGTATCTCAATGTGAACAACCAGGAGGACAGTCGCCCTTACATGCGGCTTGCATAATTGACCCTTTCGATGAGTTTGGATCGGATGAAGATACGTATGAAAAGAAATATAAAGACTGCATTGACGTTGTTAAACTATTAATTGCAAGGAATGCAGATGTGAGAATGTGTAATAAAAGTGGTCTCACACCATTAGATATTGTTCGTACCTCGAACTGCATGGAAATTGTCAATCTTTTTACAGAAAGTCTAATATTGAAAAACATTTAAAAATAAAAGCTTTTTTTTTTCTAAAGGTTTTTCATTCGTTTGATGTGCTTTGGCTATGACTTTGCTATTTGCGACTCCCTGTTAAATCCAAGTCTAGAGTCAAATTATATGTTTCTTTATGCTGATTCTCAAAATATAAAGTTTTTATAAACATTTGTATTTAGTAAGAAAGATATGTTGTTACTTCCGGTTATAGTTCTACCATCCTGATGCAAAAGACCCCCATAGCTTTGGAATGTATAATATGAATCTTTTGGCTAGGGTCAAAATCTAGAATATCTAATATGAGAATATTCGCAACAAAATAACCAGCTTTTTTTTTATAACTGTTATAAATTGATGGTTTATGAACAAAGGAATTAAAAAAAGCAGAAAAAAATATGATTCGCTGTTGATTTTTTTTTATATATTTAATATTGGCAAAAATTCAATAAAAAGAGGAGCGAACATCCTTTACTTTGACCTTCTACTAACCTCAAGTTGAATTAGAAAATAATTTCAAACTATACAGATTGTATTTCACTCTCATGCAAATGTACCATTCCATGTCAGTTTAAATATGTAACAGCATAATAAAATTATAAAAAAAGTTGCTAAATTAATTATTTTGTAATTGAATACACTTTTTAAGACATTACAGATTATCAATCGGTAAGATAAAAACGTAATTTCGAAATTATGCTGATGTTCTACATTACAAATTATATCTATATTTATAAATGTATTTTTAATTTGAAATAAGAAAGTTTTTATTTTTTTCTACATTTTCTAAAAAAAATCTTGGAAAATGAAATTGTGTACCGCGATCTTATAGATGGAATGTGCATTCCTTTTTTTCTAAATTGAAGAAAGTGGCAATTTTTGAAATCTTAAAAGGTCTAAGTATTTTCTTATTCTAACATTACATTGTTTTATCTACAAAAACATTTCATGAAGCACTTAGCAAAAAATACAAATTTATCTACCTTCTTCATAGTAAAGAGGACACAAGGATAACTTTTGTCATATGAGTCCTATGTCATTAACACATTTTAGTTGTTATATCCAGAGAAAATCAAATTACATGATTATTAATTCAGCATCAGTAAGAAAGAGATTTTATCAATAAGAGTTTGTTTATTAATTTGTGTATTATTAAAGCTTAAAATTGCATATTCAGTTCTATGTTTAGAAATATAGCTCATAATGTAATGGTATAATAATACAGAAGAAAACAATACCAATCTAAAGAGTTTCATATATCAAACAAAACAATCTTGTCCAAATGTGTTCTGGTCCACACTGAACACACTATATTTGTGATATTATATCATTCAGTATATTTTGAATTATTCTGTGATAAGATTGCAATGATTGGTTGTTAGAAGTGTTTATTTCAGTTGTAATATTCTTGTTAATCAAATGTATAGAATTGTAAAATTAATATTAATCAATATTTACTCCAAAGAGTAGTCAGGTGGTGATTGCAATACTATTGTAAAATCCTAACAATTGACAAAAAAATAAACGAAAGAAAAAATATGTGAACAATATAGTTGGTAATTGTTTCTTGAATTATTTACCTTGTCAAGTAGAAATTACACTTATTCAAAAGACGCCATCTATATGTATGAAAAGTTGATGATGAAAAGATATTTATGTCGTGTTTGTAATGATTTATAGTCATGCTGGTTTATTTTCAGCGAAGTATTTTATTATAACAATAAGGTTAAAGTACATCTACGTTTTGTTTACCTTCAATTCTGCCTGGTTTCGACAATCTAGCCTATTGGTAACCTGTTATAATTCTAAACATAAGTATATAATTGATAACTGTATGTTGACTTCATAATGACTGTTTATTCATGTTAATAGCTTTTTGTTATAATGTGTTGAAACAATTTAGAGTATAAAACAATTGATTACATATCAGATCTAAGAGAAACTTGAACAATTATTCATGGATTGGTCAGTGTATATTGTAGGTATGGAGTCTATTGAAAAAATGTTTGTCGGAAGATACCAAGACCTTTTTCCATATTTACTAAACAAATAGTTCATGGTAGTATATAATAAAATTGAGAATGGAAATGGGGAATGTGCCAAAGAGACAACAACCCGACCATAGAAAAAAACAACAGCAGAAGGTCACCAACAGGTCTTCAATGTAGCGAGAAATTCCCGCACCCGGAGGCGTCCTTCAACTGGCCCCTAAACAAATATATACTAGTTCAGTGATAATGAACGCCATACTAATTTCCAAATTGTACACAAGAAACTAAAATTAAAATAATACAAGACTAACAAAGGCCAGAGGCTCCTGACTTGGGACAGGCGCAAAAATGCGGCGGGGTTAAACATGTTTGTGAGATCTCAACCCTCCCCCTATACCTCTAGCCAATGTAGAAAAGTAAACGCAAAACAATACGCACATTAAAATTCAGTTCAAGAGAAGTCCGAGTCTGATGTCAGAAGATGTAACCAAAGAAAAGAAACAAAATGACAATAATATAAGTATAGACTATAAGTTGTTTATTATCTTACTTACTAGTTATATTTTTCTTATTATATGTCTTTGTTTATTTTTAAAATTTACTGTTCTTTCATTTTTAGTAACATACTTTTGAGGCGGCATCATACTAATACATCCCGCCATTTCGGCATTTGCTATTGTCATTTTCTACTTATGTCTTTCATTTTGGTTTATTTTCATTGTCAAAAGTGTGTATATATGCCATTCTGTTTTCTTCGTTGAAATAGTTTTTTTGTTTTTATAGTGATTAAGATTATGACACAATGTTGGCTGCTGTATCACAGTTTTAGACATTTGTTTCAAGTTATCGTTTTTGATGAAATCTTTTCATGCGCTATATGTATGTAGATTGAGGAACTTCAATACCAGCAAAACGTAATCAATATATTTATTAGAAAGGTTTACTTCTGTACCCTTTTTATGGGGACATTTTACCCAAAATGTCTATACTTCCCTTCACAAATTGTTGTCAGTATAGTGTAATCTAGGGAACTTGCATACAAGTGAGTGATGAATTTAACTATAAAACCAGGGTTCATTTTTTTCAATATAAGGAAATGACTGTACCAATTCAGGAGTATGACTGTTGTTTTCCATTAGTTGTTTGTGTATGAGTTTTAAATTTGCCATTTGACAAATGATTTTCAAAGTTCAATGTAGCTCGTTATGCTTATTGTTCTATTTTTGTAATAAACATTTTTAATTAAACATGTATTCTAACGATGTAACTTTTTATTGGTGGATTTTAATATGTACAACACAGCTTATTGCCTTCAATAAATGCTTTAGAAAGATTTTATTATATTTGTGATTGACATAAAACAATCATATGGTGTTTGAAATTAAGGTTCGATGCAAAAATCAAATATAACATCCAACTATAACATGTATTACTGCACGTGCTATTCACGACTATTTACAACAATATGAACATGCCTCTTAATCTAAAAAAAAAAAGTATTTGATATAGCCAACATTGAGTAAAAATGTTTCAATATGTTGTGAATTTTTTTGTTACAACGTAATTAATTTAACTTTACATTAGCCATGTTTTGGTGAATGGTTTTACATATTTATAGAATCTGGCATCATTGAAAGCAACATTGATAATTTCGTACCGTTGAGTAAAGTACATTAATGCCCATTCAAACACATCTAAGAGCTAAATCACACAGCTTTTAAAAAAATATAATAGAATACAATTCTTAATGTTATTTGAGAACAGTTCAGGCTGTGGAACCGAATATTTATTGGTTACTAACATTCATTGTAACGATGTAAATGGCAACAAATATTTGACAGCAATTGAAAATGTAATTAATGCCACTATTCGGAAACAGTCATCCATTTGAGATGTGTCAAAATACCGTCACCTTCTACATGCAATCAGTTTTAATTTCATGTTAATGCTAATTCTCGATCGGTTTCAGATGAGGTTAAAAAAAACATGTATGTTTGATTTGTGTAAAAAGTAAAATCACAAAAATACTGAACTCAGAGGAAAATCCAATCGGAAAATCCATAATCACATGCCAAAATGAAATGACAAAACACATCAAAAACGAATGGACAAGAACTGTCATATTCCTGTCATATTTCTGACTTGGTACAGGCATTTGCAAATGAAGAAAACGGTGGATTAAACCTGGTTTTATAGCGCTAAACCTTTCACTTGTACCTAGATTTCGGTCTGAAACGGTACAAGTTGTTATCGCCAGAATTTTCATCAAGAAAAATACATTAAATGATTTTAAAAGATTTTTTTTTTCATTTTCAGTCCCGGTTTGATTGATAGTGACTGCATGCATTTGAGACATGAAAAGACGGTCAAAATAAGCAATAATCTTTATGCGTTTGATTCAAATTGTTTCAGTCGTTCAAGGTTAAGGAGGCTCGAGGGTATAACAATTTCAGAAAAAAATCAAACATTTGTTTTTCATTACAAATTTTATTTATTTCCTTTTGTAGTTGTTACTTTATCATATGGTACAAAAATCATTCAAAACAATCAATTCGTGTTGGCCCCAGATGACTTTCAAAATGTATACATCATTGAAAAAGTTCCAAATTATCTCCCTTTGGTGTAAAAATGCCATTTTTTGGCTCTAAAATTGAAATATCTTTTCCAACTCATCGGTGACATATCTTTTTAAATATAATTTCCGTATAAGCTGTACTTAAACTAAATTATTGTAAAATTTTAGCGATTTCTGTAATAAATTTCTTTTTTTATTTCGATATTACCTTTATTTCTCCTATTACTTCAACAGAAAAAAACCACCTTTACAAAAATGTATGCTTCTTTCGAAGGCACATTGTGAGCGCAAATGAACGGTGACCCCACTTTTTTATTTTATTTTTCTATTAACTATAACATAAAGTTCTTTTATAGAAAAATATAGAGAAATCCTATATAAATGATTTAGACCCGCGAACCCCCTTAAGGCGTAAGAAAGATGAAGGAAAAAAAGATTTGCAAACTCATGTTGGGTCATTTCAAGTTTATTCATTTGAAGATTTTTTATTGATTTTTTTTTTCATGCGCATTTAAATATCAACCTGTTATCACATGTATCATCTAAAAGTTTGTGCATAAGATGCTAAAATAAACAAATCCTGTCGGTTTTTTTTATTTCTGGCATTGTTCACATCATGTTGCCTTTGACTGTCCATGACGTTAAAACACTAAATTCCTTAGATGGGTTTTAGTTGATTTTAGTCTCTGATGCATGATCTTTTATGATCAATTGTTTTTGGCTTTTACTTAAACCCCAGTCCCACTAGACCACGATCGCATGACGCTCACCCACCGCGATCTAAAATAAATTCAGATCTTGGTGAGGTGGCGGTATGAGCGGCATGAAAATGTAAATTTTCGTTTCAATCACGTGGTTACTACGTCCTAAATGCGCTTCTTCAACGATCCCGCTACGATTATACCACTCTTATTCTGCGACCTCACTACGATTATCACGATCTTTCTACGCTCATCACGTCCTCACTACGATTATCACGATTTTTCTACGCTCATCACGTCCTCACTACGACCATACCACGGTATACCCGACTTCAACACGATCTTACCACACTTCTACTACGATTATAGCACGCTCTTACAACGACCATACTATGATCATACTACGTTCATACCACCATCTTACATGACGATGCGCACGGTGTTGGTACTAATAAAGCGTTACACGACGTTCCACATGATGAGGCGATTTCGGCGATTTCAAAGAACGTTTCAAGCGTTGAAGTTTATTATTGGTGAAGTCAATTTACTGTTTGGAATTTGGTAACCGATTTCGGTTTGTCTGAAAATGCATAGTTTTACAAATAAAACTCAAAGTGGCCAGCATTGATAATTTTCCTTTTGGCAGGAGTTCGCATTAAAGAATCACGCTTTAATTTCAAAATCAATACAGATTCATCTTTAATATAAATTAGATTTTAAATTCATATTCCATTTTATGCTATATTTGTGCATTTGGGACTCATTTTTTTTTCTCATTTTCGTATTTCTGTGGTATTATGCATATCCTTTGTTTCTCATAATCGCCAGCAATGGTTTTTCTCTAATTTATTTTATTAACCAAAAAATGGTACATGTAACTTCCCTACAAGCATCAGATATAACGTCAATTATCGATCGCACTACTGTCATCCCAAATACTTTATATAAAAAGTAAAATCACAAAAATACTGAACTCCTAGTATAATTCAAATCGGGAAGTACCTAATGAAATGGCAAAATAAGGATTCATAAGACAAACATTGACATTAAAGGCATATATGAATTGATTTCAAAAGTTCAATGACGGCTCCCAGTTCGTACTACGGTTGGTACGGTAGCAAAATGGGAAACCTTTCCGAGGAGTTTACTTCCTGTTATTTTGTTAACTTTTTTGGGAAAGAATGATAGTACTAAGTAAAAGATCTATTGTAGGAATAGTCGAATCACAAAAAAAGTCAGGTCTGCTAGATTAAAAGCTTTTGACTAAGTACAGGCACATACAAAAATTCGGATTGGTAAAATATATTTCTATGTCCTTAATCTTCTTCGAATTTAGGACAGTGTTTGGATACTATATGACATAAGAACTAACTATAAAATTCAATTGAAAAACGCTTGACTTCACAGATCGAGGAAAAGCTCACAAAACAACAACTGACATAACGACTTTCGACACATAAACCGATCATAGAGTACTAGTACTAAAAGCTAGTCAAAGCCAATAGCATCTAACACAACATCCTGTATTCTAGACTTTTGTATCAAACAGTGCATATACTATGGATTACGTGTAAGACTGTGATACAAAGTAAGAGAACATATGACATTGTACAATGCCAAAATTCAAGTAAGTTATATATACAAATACCAAAATTAATATGTGTGCTTATAAAAACGAAATCTGAAGAACTCATTACAATGAAATTCGTTGTTCATATGTAACCATTAGAAAAAAAAATGATATGTTGCCAACGACATATTTTGCAAAAATAAAATCACAAAAATCCTAAACTTAGAGGAAAATCTAATAGGAAAGTCCATAATCACATGGCAAAATCAAATAACAAAGCACATAAAAAACGAATGGACAAGAACTGTCATATTCCTGACTTGGAACATGCATTTTCAAATGTAGAAAATGGTTGATTAAACCTGGTTTTATAGCGCTAACCCTCTCACTTTGATGACAGTCTCATCGAATTCCGTTATAATTACAATGATGTGTGAACTAAACAGACATAATAAATAAAATAGTCAAAATATGGGTACAGCAGTCATCATCGCGTAACAATTTTAAAAAACAAACTGATGTTAATTATTCAATAAAAACAATTTGCTTATTGATTCAAATCTAAAATACTTCGTAACCTCGTACACTATCTCTGTACTTTTATGCAAATTTGACTTCCAGTAGTTCGAAACTCAAAGCATAACAACTAAAACGAACTACAATACATTTTTGAGTTAAATAAAACAGCATGAAAATGATAACTAGTTTAGTAAAACCAATACAAAAGTGGAGTACATATATAAACTTAATTACAACAAGGTAAATCATCATTTAGAAATTTCTTTGGTAGACGAACGGTATATATATTAACAGCATGTACATACATTATATAGAATTTTTTTTAAATGCGTTAATTTCATTTCTGTACTTGGTCGGAAAGTTCTTAAAAGCATGGCGCATAATATGTTCGTTTTCTGGCATCGCTAACTTCAAAATTATATATAAACGTGATTATTTGCTTGCTACATGTCAATTTCATAGATGAGTATGTCACTTGTAATAACTATACATATGATGTGCGCATCCTATAATGCTGTAGATTGTTTTTCTCAATCACACGATGAAACCATTAAAAAAAACTTGCTTACTTGCTCACGTAAATGCAAAACTTGAAAAGTACTTATGTTTTAAAAATTGTTTTTATGAAAATTACACACTATAAAATTTAAAATTAAGATAAAAAAAAAAACATTATTTTTTTTTTCATTTGAAGGTTCATTTAATGATGTATTCGTCTAACATTTCAGTCTAATTCAGTATCGTTGAAATCTCATTCTGGAATTATTTCCAAAACATGTGATACAAGTGGAAAATAGCAATGAATTTGATAATTAACATAATCAAACTAAACTCTGCGAAAGAATTGTGTATTTTCAATAAGTAGTTTTTGAGTAATGAAATTTTCAAATTTTATTACTTATTAAGTCAATCGATTTTTAATGAAATTTTGAGAAAAATGGCTGAGGGGTACTAAAAATGATTTTGCCAGAAATATAAACATCCCATATAACTTTTTCTTTTCAAATTTCTTAGATATGTATTTTTTTCAATCATTTATAACAAGGAAGTTGAAATTATACATGTTATATGCATTTTGTTCTTTAAACAGAGAAAAATTACAAATTGCCAAAATTGACAACATGGTAAATTTGATACGAAAAAGCATCTAAAATGATAAAACTTTCTTATATTAACACCTACCTATATTTTTTTGGTTGAATTTATTCAGATTGATCTTTATTGAGAGTATGAAAAAAAGTTTAATTTTGGAACTGTGATTTTTTTCACGATAATAGCCAGAAAATAGGTAAAAATTAATGAACAATTGGGTACTTTCAGAGGGCAAAAAAATAAGCGCTCCACCATATCATTGTTTCTTCATCAATTGTTTTTTTACAGTCATATAAACCCAAAAATCAAATTTAGAAAAAAAGTTTAATTCTAGACATTTTTGGCTCCTCAGAGGTGTCTATCCTTAGTATCAGTCTAGATAAAAAACAAGTGGTAAAACTATACCCACAATACACAATGAGTACAAAAATAATGCAAAAATACAACATTTTGATGTTGTGCAACAACAGCATCTACAGCTGTTGCAACGACAAGAACAACGACAACACACATCAAATATGATACCAGCTACTAATGAAATAAAATATCTAAAAAGAAGACTGCCGATAAAAGTAAAAAAAGAGAAATATAAAGCTGGTGGAGATAGAAAAGCTTGTCCTAATGATCCTAAAACAATGCTAAGTGGTATTGATATATATCCTGCTACTAACCTCACAAAAATCATTGTCCTTGTGGGTAAAATATTGTACGTATACAGTGATGGATATACAAAGAATAATTTTGTAATGACAAAAATTGTTTCAACTGACCATGATACAATCAACGAAACTAAAAATGTCTTAAAAAGAGCTTCCCAAGCAAGTTTTTAAGAAATTCTGCATATCAAGGGATTATTCAATGATGCTTTTATTTCACTTATAATCTGTTCTCCTGAAGGAATTTCTGAAAAACTTGGAATGTCCTTGTACTTGTCCAACACATTGTCTGCTTCGCGTATAATATTGTTTCCTAACAAATTAGAACATGTTCCATTTCCTCCGATGTTGGAAATTCGGGCGGCTACACCTGCAATCATTAACCTGACATAAGAGTATCTCATAAGTGAACCTTCCATTGAAGTGACAAGCGCGATTATTAATGCTACTTTTAGTCCAACTTCTTTACATTCTCCTAATACAAATGTACACATATCGGCACAACTTTGTCTTGAATTTGCTTCATTACTTAAAGCATTTCCAGTTAATATTTGATTAACTGCGTGTTCACAATTGTTAGCTCTGAAATCGTAAATTCTTTCTCCTAATCGCTGATAAAATCTCTGTCGTATTTCAAATGTGTTTAGAGGGATTTGGTGATGTGCGACAAGAAAAAGTCCTGAATTGAAATCAAACAGTTCATTTCTTTCATCTCTCTTAATAACTACTGTTTCACTAATAAATTTTCCTATTCCAAATCTACTGTTATTCGTTATAATTTCTGCCGATGATGTATAATGAGCAACTATGACTTTAATTTTATTATTGTCTTAATGGGCAATTTCAATCAGTATAAAGTGATAATGATAACTGCAGCATAACGCGGGTCCTTTTCTTTCAACTTTTAGATGTACATATTTCGTTCTATCTGTATTTCTAATAATATCCGAAAATGCTGTGAAATCCCTTATGGCTTGGTCCTGTTGATAAACATAAGTATGGTATAAGTATTATTTTAATATATAATTTTTAAAATATCAAAACTAACTGGTCTTTCTTTGGTATACTCACGTAAAATAACTTACTCATTTCAAACATAGCTACGTTTTTGCATAGATTTATTCAATACTGAAATATACCTGAGACACCATAATTCCTGTTTAAATTAAGAGTGCAGGTGTCTTATTTATTTTTTCCATTTTTCGGTTTCCTTCAATTTTGGAGAAACGAGTTTTTTCAAATAAGGTAAATCCAGGAAAGCTTTTTGGACGCATCACATTTATTCCTTTCAAGATTTTAGGCAATACTGTATTAACACATTAGCACCTGTCATCATCATATGGGTTTTATAAATAACAATTTGTTTGATTCGCTAGTGTATTTAAGTTAAGGTATTTGATTTTAAGGGGAAAAAATCTCTGTATAACTGAAAATTATTACGCCAGGGTTTTTGACACCACAAACATTTCAAAACGTGTATTCAATTTTCTTATCGCTGCATAGACATCATTTGTTAATATAGATAAACGTGCAGACATATAATGCATTTAGGTATTTCACATTTCATCTTTATTTGGGTAATAATCTCTACAAAGCAAAAAAAAGCGTTATTCACACAAAAAGCCAACCTACCTTTGAACAGACCTTTTGACAAGGGATATAGTTACCATACTATTATCAGGTCATTATCTGCTTACCCTTTCGGAGCACCTGAGACCACCCCTAGTTTTTGATGGGGTTCGTGTTGTTTATTCTATAGTTTTCTATGTTGTGTCATATGTACTATTGTTTGTCTGTTTGTCCTTTTCATTTTTAGCCATGGCGTTGTTAGTTTATTTTCGATTTATGAGTTTGACTGTCCCTCTGGTATCTTTCGTCCATCTTTCATTAAAGACTCATTCTTTAAAGAATTAATATTGATTCACTCATATGGTCATGGAATCGAAAATGAACATTCTTATTCTAAAAGGAATTGTTAGTATTAGTCGGGTTATGTTCTTCTCGTATGATTTATGATTAAATGATATTAAACAATTAATATAAGTGGTTATGGTTTATTTTTATGAGATGAAGACAAACATCGTATTCTTTTAATCAGTTTAAATGTGGTCTGGAGCTGACATGTAAGTAACTGCTTGTCGTTCTTTGTAAAATTTATGTTTATTATTGTCATTTTTCTTTTGCACCTTTTTCAATACAAGACTTGGTCTTTTTTTTAAACTAAAAGTTACCATGGGTTTTGCTTTGTATTTGTATATTCCACATTTGCTTAAGGAATTCAAGATATCATTCAACATGTTCAACCCTGCCGAAGATTATCGCCTGTCACAAGTCCGGAACTTGCAAAAAAGGAGTCTTTAGTGTTGCTATTTCCCCATTCTCTATTCTATCTCGCATTCTGTCTCCCATTATGCTATAAGTGTATTCAATTACACATGTAGTCCTAAAATTTTGAATTTGTTTAATGTTCTTAATTAAGGTAACTCTAACAAATTAAAATTTAAATATTCAAAAGGCATTCGACACTTTCACTTTGAATTTGTTGAAACAAACATAAGACTCGAGTAAATGTAACATATAGTGTAACATAATATTCATTACCCAGTGGGCAACGAGGCATCTCAGTTAAAAGAGGACAAAATCTGTATTTATGTGTATGACGTTCAACCCAAAAAATAAATTGCCTGGCATTTCTTAAAATGAGTTAACAAATTACTTATTATAAGTAATAAGTAAGTAAAAGATATTTCCCAGAGCAAGTCATATCAAGTATCTTCAAACCTGTGTATATCTTCTAGTAATATGGGATAACTTGTTTTTATTACTTATTTCTACTTTACTAAGAATTCCTAAGTATTGTTATTTTTTTAGTGTAGCTTTACCTTGCTATAAATACCACGGATGTTACATTTACCAATAATATTCAAAGTCTGTCTCTGCAACAACAATTAGGATGGACAACCAATACCCTCCAAACTAGGTGGGTAAATTTTTACATCTTCTCGAGCTTCAGGCTCCAATATTATAATCACTCCTAAATGTCATGTTCCAAGTAATATTTCGACGACAGTCAATTCTAATGAATACGCTCTCTTGAAAGATGTTACATATATAATTTTCACAAGTTTTGGCACAAACAAGACATTCCCTGAAGAACTAGCAAATCAGCATTAGCTGAATAAGTACAGAATATACAGGAGACTAAGACAGTATTAATTTTTACTAATCATTCTGACTAAATGAATAATATAGTGTGAAGATTAAGGTAAAATACCAATATTAATTATTTATATAATATCTTGTTCTTTAAGATATAAAAAATTATAGTTTCCAAAAACAAAGCTGATTTCTCTAAATTATATTAAAAGCCTAACAAGCTTTGAATTTTCACAAAATATAAAGGTTACCAATTGCATGATGCATAAATAACTACTACTGACATATTATTTTAGAATATTATTCTTGAATATTAAAAAGTGTTTCAAATTCAAAACTGATTTGTTCATATGTGTATCTTGTGATTTGTTTCCCTATTTGAGCAGATTCGTACTTTTATTATATATTTTTCTTATTGTTTCAAATAGATAGAAGGTGTTAGATAAAATGAGCAAAATCTGACTAATTCTAAATGTTCCACTTACTTTATAGTCTGATATAGATATATTTACAAAAGAGTCAATGCTTCCTTCGTTCTCATCCTCTATGTCAGAATCATTTTGAATAAGTGTCTGATCAGACATATTTGTGTATCCGATAAATCTACAATCAAAATAAATTCACTTAGTCAAACTTCGATAAATAGAATTGAAACCCTTTTTCATTTAAATGGATAATAGTATAACAGGTTGTTTTAATTAACAATATTGCTTAAACTTCAATTCAAACACAACATACACAAAGGCAGAATGAATAACATTTATAATTATTCACTTGATAAAAACACTTTTTTCTAAAAAATATTTTTTTTGTCAATTCAAAAATAAATGTTATCAAAAATTTACAGTGATTGTGACATTAAAATATAAAAAAAAAGATGTGGTGTGATAGCCCCGAAATGACAAATGAAAAACAATTCAAACGAGAAACTAACGGCATCATTTTTGTACAAAAAATGATTTGAACAGAAAAAAAGAGTCCATTATATACGGATGCCCCAACCCCACTATCATTTTCTATGATCAATGGACCGTGAACATGGATTCAAAACTCTAATTTGGCATTACAATTAGAAAGATCTCATAAGGAACATGTGTACTAAGTTTCCAGTTGATAGGACTTCAACTTCATCAAAAACTACCTTGACCAAAACTTTAACCTGAAGCGGAACAGACGGACGGACGAACGGAAAACGGACAAACAAACGGACGAACGGACAGAAGAACGGACAAACGGACGCGCATACCAGAAAACATAATGACCATAAATGGGGCAAAAAAAGAATCCCCCTACCCCCAAAAAATTATCATCGATAACTTCACTAAAACAATGAGCTCAATTAGGTTTTCACATGTTAAATCTAACTGTTGTACCATTATCATGATGATATTGCTAGAAGTTAAAAGAATTGCGTTCATATTTTAATTTCAATTCATAATTGTTATGTGTTTACCAAGAGAGTTCTTCAATCAATTAACCAATTTGCAGGTGTCCAATGACGTATTTTAACATTGTTATTTTAGGAGGAAGGTTTAAAGTCATTAGAAACGAGTGACTGGTGAAACATAATGTTCATCCAATTCTTGAACCAATGCATGTATATATCATAAACATAAACTTAGTCCTCTGTGCACGATTTTATCATTTTACGCAAATATATCGTATAATCGTCAATTTGTTTTCTATCAGACTGTTCTGTTATGATTTAACAAATATGGCTACTCATCAAATGCCGTGTTTTGAAGCAAAGTTTACCGATTGTCACCTTATAGTAAATAATCAACAAAAAGCATGGGTTTAGCACGTGTTTAACATATACAATCAGGTAATTGTTTATTTTAATGACAGATTCATGTGTATTGCTATCACCGTATTTTTACGAGGAGGGTCACGCTTAGGTCACTTTGCATACGGAAAATATGTCGGCGAATTGCTTCCTGGCAGCAAGCAATTAAAAATAAGTAAACTTCTTCTAAATGTGGACAAATTAAAGAATTTTTCTCAGAAAAAAGTATATGTACATAAGTTGTATAATGAAAACTATCCATTTAGTTTAAAAAAAAAACATATGCATATATACCTGTTGAACAGTTGATGGATTGAGTATATATTGCAGCTTTTTTATTAGTGCAACTCATAGAGTCGGAATTTTGAGAAGCAATTTCGGAGAAGTAATTATTTCTTAATAATTTATTTATTTCGCAATGAAAAAAGAAGTTAAATTCATCATCTATAACTTAAATAGGGAAAACATTACATAATCTAAGATTGCGTGGAACTTTTTTTTATATCTACCTAATTCAAGTTCCAGACTATTATAGGATTAAACACATATTTTTTCTAAAGGTTATTGATGTGTAAACCGGGGCGATTAACTCACAAACTGAATAAAAGTCCGAATGATTTTTATGTTGAGTTTGTGAGTAAGAGCCCCGGTTTACACATCAATAACCTCTAGAAAAAATGTGTTTAATCCTTATAATTCTTCAGCCAAACATTTTTTTTGTTGATGGCTACTATATATATTTACAATCAAAAGCACAATGGTAAGTCGTAACTAAGGAGTACGCCGCCATCTTGACTTTCTAAAAACCATAAAAGTCCGATAAATACAACGGAATCTTAAATGAAATAGCAACTACCTCAAAAACTTCATTTTAATTAAATGTTATCCGAATTTGAAGCGTACATGTAACGAAATAATCTTTCCCTTGAAAATTTCCATTCGTATGACTTCGTGTTTTGCCATGACGTAAATTCGCCAAATCCTTCATTAAATTTGGCGGAGTTTTATTAAATTTATTTTTTGTACATTTTCGAAGCTTTAGTGCAATAAATTTCTTTCTTTTTTTTTGTTATATATGCACTAGAATAGTCACAACTGTTATGCAATTGTTTTTTAATCTCAATTTGCTGAAAATCCCGGGATCACTGCAAGCTTGTGTATCGCACATGAATAGATTACAAAAGTAGTTTCGGAAACATGGTTTATCGAAGTGTAAACTTAGAGAAAAATTCTAATTGACCAATCCAATTCAAGTATTTATAGATATGCAAATCATATAAGAATTATGATCAAATATTCTAAATTTAGTAGAAAGTTTATGAAATTCAAGTTTGCATGTGACAAGTAAAATTCTGTCTCAGTATCTGTTTTGAGATCTTTGTAGAGAAAAAGTTTATTATGTAAACATAAATTTTCAATATAAGTTTTATAGAGGCTTTTATATTTATGAGAAATTCCTCCTTTGATAACATTTTTTAGAGATTTGACTTCCTTTATATTTTTAAATGAAAAAAACTTTTTGGGATCATCTATCTCTTTAGGGATAATATCTTTGGCATATGTATACCAGGAGTATACATTTTGAGAATCTAACATCTTACAAATTTCAAATGATTCCTTTGAAATAGGATTAATATCTTTGGTGTGTAGCATAGACAAATAAAGTAGAGACTGGACTTTAATAAAGTTTTTTATTGGTAACCTTCCAACTCAAGACGAGTTATCAAATTTTTTGAGCATTTTCTAACACCCAATATATATTTGCAGAACGATAAATGAACGTTTTCAAACGGTGATCTATCCATAAAAAAAAAAATAAGAAAATGGATCAACAATTTTGTTCCTATAATTTGCACTGTACTAATCTGACCATTTATGTTACAATGTGTTATAAAATGTTTAAAAGTTATTTCTGTTATTTTGCTCTTATGAATGGTAGGTACGAGTCCATCATACATACTTCAACATTATAAGTTTGTACTTGTTTGGCTTTATAACTATTTTGATATGAGCGTCACTGATGAGTCTTATGTAGACGAAACGCGCGTCTGGCGTACTAAATTATAATCCTGGTACTTTTGATAACTATTAATAGGGAACAACTACGATTCTTTACAAATTATATTTTAATTTCAATTTTGAAAGGTTTTACATTAGAAGATCGAATCACAGAGACAATTATCATCGACTATGACTAAACTGATGTTTAACAAAGCAAAATCACGAGCTCTGTTTAGACGACACCGTAAAGCATTTTATAGTGTCTAGCTTTGGATTGTGTACAGCACAGTTCTTTAAAAGACAGACGAAAGATGACAAAGGGACATTCAAACACATCATTCTAAATATACTCATAACGCCATGGCATTGGCAAAGGCTTTTCATTGTAGCACAGCAGGTTTTGTTGCTACGTTTTAAATTGCATTAGGCTGTAGATTCTTTCTCATTGATACCGAATGATGATATAAAGAGTTCATTACGGATATAGCAACTTACAGACATAAATAACTGTTCTTCATTGTATGAAACATTGTAAAATTAATGGTCAGATTAGTACATTGAAAAGCCAATGCATATCTCATTTAACCCTGTTTGAAAAATATTTTTATTGACATTAACGACCATTGAACAGGAAAGTGATACTATTAATACATTTAACAAGCAGATTTTTATATTGTCACTTTTTCTTACTACGCCCATCATAATAAATATTTGAAACTTAACCTTTAAAAGAAAATTTTACATAAAAAAAAATACTTTTTCATCCACGAACTCAGGTAATTGTCTTTAGATCAACATACGAAGGTTTTTCTTCTATATAGCATGATAAAAAAATTATCATCCAGACTCTCTATTTATCATTCAAATTAACAACTCAGTAAACAGAAACCAAAGATCATTTGTTGCTAGTTTATCCTTTTTTTACAGTGCATAATAAATTTTCAAACCGAAGTTATTTGTGTAGAGTATCGAGTTTACATTTATAAAAGTAAGCATATTTGGAATGATTTCCCATAAAACTTCTCTCCACCAGTAACGCTGCTAAACATCACACTTTAGCCAATGACTGTACGTATTAAGTCTTAAGAAATAATCATTTTACCATTCTAAAATAAAATATACGATACCAAGATTACCGTACACATTTCGTTTATTAAAGGTATAAAGGCCGCAATGAGATAAAGATAATATAAAGCAAATTATCTAAAGAAAAGACAAACATGAACACGGTATCCTTGATTGTTGATGGCATCAATATTAGTAAATTAAGAAATGTTTGTGTTCTCATTGAATATGAGATTGTTGAAAAAAAAGATAAAATTTTGATTTTTTTTTATTATATAGACTCTGTAAATTTTGATTTAGAATGAATCAATCAAAGTGAAAGCTTTTTTTTTTAACTTTCCTCTCGTAAAAAACGTTTACATCAGAGAACAGTTTTCGGATTTTGTTTGGTGATCCTTACGACGACGACTCACAGACATCCACAAAATGATCCAGTACACCAGTAGTTATTTTACCAAAAAAAAAAAAAGAGTATTAACCAACAAAAAAAGTGATTTTACCAAAAAATCCCTACAAAAATTATCAAGTAAAAAAAGATAAAAAGTAAACACTACCTATGCTGCTACACCACTGTTTCAGGTTACGGGCTGTGGGTCGTTCACAATCATGTTTTAAACCCCAAAAATGTCTTTGCTGAACCAGAACTTATATTTAGCGGTTGTTTGTTCTTGTTGTTTCTTGTGGGATTTTGTAATTGTTTTTCATTATTGTTGTATTCATTAATCGTTTCTCAGTGTCAATTTCATGGCATATAATGGCTGGTCATTTGGTATGGGTTTTGTTGATTGTCGAAGGCCCGTTTGGGGGCAGACAGCTACTAACCTATCTACGTTATACATTTTGATGACAATGTTAGTTTTTTTTAAATAAGCATTTTTGTTCAATATTTTACCGACAAATTAAAATGTTTTGTTAAATGTCATTGGCCTGAAAAAGATACATGTAGCAAACATATGTCAAAATTTAAATCTTAATTAACAAAATGATAAATTTGTAACGGCACGTTAACCTTGAAGTTATGTTAGATATAAAACGATGATTACGATGTTTGTAGACCAAGTGTATCATGCATTATTTTAACAATCGAACATAAAAATAAGATATGGTAGGATTCTTATGAGACAACTTTCAACAAGAGAACAAATGACACAGAAATTAGCAACAATAGGTTGCTAAAAAGCCATAAACAATGAGAAAACCATACAGCCCAATCAGCTATAACAGGAACCAAAAAGGCAAATGTTAAACATTTGAATTGAGAAAACTAACGGCCTGAGTTGTGTTAAAGAAAAGAATAGTATCGACAGATTGTAGAGTCATGCCTATTCATATGTTTATAAAAAAGATTTTTAGTTTGATATAATTTAAGTTTTCTGATAACAAAAAGCAATATGTTTGATTGGTAACCGTTTACCTCAGTTGGCTGCAATTGACATTAAAGAGTAAGAGGAAAAGATTTTTTTTAAGTTGACAAGTTATTGCAATATATCAAACTGATAATTTTTGAAAATGATTCAGAAATGCATTAAATGATTTACTTTTGCACAAAACATTCAAAGTTATCATCATTCATGCCATTAAAATTACTCTAATAACCATCATATCGTGAATATGTTCATGATAATACTTAAATGACTTCATGTGATAACAATAGAAAAATATTTCCTCAACATTATCTCAGAAGCAGCAGGGAAATGTCAGTTTAAAATAACAAGTGCCTTGAATGTGTCAATATTAAACATTCATGTATTGACTTTATATAGTTTCCTTCTCAAACAAAATATTTCGGGAATTTCTTGTACAGTTCTTGTATTTTCTGATAAAAACCTGGACCCCTATCTATTATAAATGAAATGTGAATATTGTTATTTATTATATTTCTTAATAGAAGCCATTGATACTTATCCATTAAGTTTAAGTAGAGTATGTGTTGATGTCAGCTAGTTTCGTTCATTTTGAACATACAATATGACCGCTGTCGGATAATATCTGTATTTGTATTTTATAAAAGACTATATAACAGAAAACAGAGTTTACAATCACATACTAGAAGAGTCGTCGATATCTTTTTCTGTATTTGTTATTATACAGTCTTTTAATTAAAAATCGAAGACTTGATTAAACAGATTATACTTTTTCTAAACTCATGATCAATCACTCAATGTTCTTAACACATCAAATTAACGACAGGTACGAATAATGAACATACTCATCATTTTTGGTAAAAGTCGTATAAAAAGATTTAACATAAAATTTGAAAGTTGGTATTAATCAAAGTATTTATTAATTAGAATACTACGTAAAATTTCTTTCTTGGCTAATACAATATCTTCGATTCCCACAATATTTTGACATTCATCCCTCCAGCCAAAAACACCAATTTGTTGACATATGTTTATTACCTATAGTATTTATAGTTTAATTCCTGATTTTTACAAATACAATGTTATAACATGAAAACAGGGAACGTGGTATGATTGCCTATGTGGTAACATGTATGAACTGAGACAACTATGTACCAAAGTTCAAATGGAGTGAATGTAAGCACTTACATGCAATCGTACATCATTCAAAATTGAGAAAACACATACTGTACAAATCGGCTATAAAAGTCTTCGTATGAACAATATGTTATATTATACCTATATGGAGTTATTTTCTTTTAGAAAGATAGTCATTCTTTAGAAAAATAACCCGGGACAATACAATGGTTCAATGACTTATGCCCCAAGGCATAAAATAATGACCTGTGTGAGGTAATTATTTTCCTTGATAAAAATGCAAACTATATTTTACTGCAAAATTATATTCGTCTGATAGTTTTTCGTTGCCAATTTTTTTTAAAGTTTCAATCAATAATAAGTGTAAAGAAATTCGTCATTGACCGCATTTGAATTTTAGATAAAACTCATGAAGAATCATAACTTGACAGCACGGGGAAGTAGTGAGAAATTAACGATTTATAACAAAATAATTTACGAAAAACAAATTAATATTACTGACAACAGCGGCTGAACTATAGACACCAAACTTGAAAGGCATCTGACGAGGTTACACATATTAAACATATATGAGAGTACTAGTCTATCAGTTACTAATAATTAGTTCAACGCCAATGTCAAATAATAAACAAATCATGTAAGACTGCAATATCAAAGGCAGATCCAAAATTCACTGAATTTAGCGTAAAGACTGAAAGAACAGTCAGAGAAACACACTGCCTATTCGAAAAGCCAACATGTAAGTTAACAATGTGAGTATGTGTATAACCATAACATTTAGTATGGTAATAGTTTATTGAGAACAAATTCAATATATTTACCAATAAAATAATGTCCAAAGGCATAATAACAGTGTAAGATTAGTAACCTTGCAGAATAATCTTTTACATTATCTTGTTTAATTACACATCTGCATGTACATAGTTATGAGTTCAAGTAAAATACTTGTATTTTCTTTTATATCAAATATTTCTATGAGGAATGAATTTACTCAACACATTTATTCTGAATCAGACACTGTATTAGCTTACTTTCTAGTTAGTTAGAAATTGTACCGACTTTGCATAATATTTCGTTTTGATCGGGTCAAATTTTTAGTTCGGAATTTAGCATTTTTCAAAATAAAGTTTAATAATTCCTATAAGGTTAACTTAAAATTAAATAGCAATGATTGCAAATACCAATGAATTTCTTATGTACCTATGTTTAGTAATGACCTACTACTAGTAGTCTTTAGATTTTTTTTATTTGTCCCTATTTCGCTCCAGAAACCTTATATTTAAAAACCTATCTGTGTATGTGTCTTCTGTGTCTATATTACCTTCCTTAACGAGATACTTCAGTGGCCCTTTCCATGACCCAACACATGTTTGGCATGCGTTTTCCCTCACTACTTCCCCGTGCTGGCAAGTTATGATTCTTCATAAGTGTTTATTTTAGCGATATCAAATATTCAATAAATAAAGTGTTCATACATAACAACATGTCAGTGATACTATTGATAAAAATTGGATAACATTTGATCAAAATTCTTTTATTGTTTTTTTTTCGTATTAATTTTAAAATGTTTAAAAAATGCTTCAGTAATGCATGACAATCTGGTGTTCAAACTTTTTCATCTATCTTGCCATAACACATTCTGGAAAGATAATCTATTACTTTAATGGTTAAAAAAGATACAAAAAGGGACGTTCTAACTTATAAGTCGAAATAAACTGACAACGCCATAGACAAAAACAAAACGATCAACATGATATATATAATTTACATCTCAAATTAGATACTTGTAAACCGTTTTTGTGATATTTGAGCACAGGCAGGTATATACAATTGTACGCTCAACACGTAAACTTAAAAACAGTTTTCTTTCATACAAGAGATAATTTTGTTGAAATGAATATTTAAAAATGTCAACAGAGGAAGAATGAGTTGCCTTAATATTATTCAAATAACGTCCTTAGATACTCTTAAACAGTTATTATTCAATGTTGAATTGAATATCTTTACATCTCAAAAAATTGAATTAAAAAATAAAAGTTGAAAAACATGCGCAAGTGTGTCATTTATTAAAAGATGAGATTTATTTATTCTTTTATTTCATTTACCAAAAAAAAAAGTAATACATGTATGAAATAAGTTAAATTAAGAGAATTATTTGAAAGGTATAACTGAACAAACAACAGTTATGACAGTATACGCTGCATATAAAACATGATGTCATCAGACAGTTTTTTTCCTAAACATGTTCTATTTTTAACTTGTTTTATCATTTATTTATTTTTTGTAATGTTTTAGTTATTGTCACAGTAATTGAATTTGACAAACAAATATTGTTTACCTGATATAAACCATATAAATGAACATTTACAATGTATCTGGAACACTTTTCCTGTAAGCTGTTTAATTTTATCGCTTAATTGTAATAATTGTTTCCTTTACCATTGACAAGCTTTTGAGTGATACGCTGTGTATTAAATAAGGGAGTACAATGATGAACAAATGTGTCAACATGGCGGACAAAGTTTTGATGGCCGCCATTGATCATAGAATTTCACAGGTAGTATTGTAACTATACTCCTTAAACAGAAGCATATACCGAATGAATTACAATATCTACTTGTCTACAAAGAGAAACAGACAGACAAACCAATTAGCCTTCAGATTCCCGGTACTGTGTAAGTGTGTTTGATCCTGCCAAAAGCATGTGTTTTTTGTTTACTTGAGATACATGTAATGTTAAGACAAAAACCTTCAATGGCACCCTGTTAATTTTGAAAAGTAGACCACATACAAAAAACGCTGAAGCCAATCTAAATGTCAAATTTAAATTTGCAAATCTTCTTCATCAACAGTAAACAACCATTGAGCAATTTCTGTGTTTTCTGTTACACAAATAAAATTGAATTGTTGTATAGTACCGACATGCACGAACAATATCATCTGGTGAATTGCACAACAGTAACAGGAAATGTTTTTGTTATATACCTGTGTATTCTTTTTACAGGAAGCAGGAAATGGCTTTTTTTTGGTGCCATTAAAGGTTGTTTGTCTAGAGCGACACGTTTGTCTTTGATATTATATTCCTAACCCTCCCATTTAACAATTTATTTGGGATTTTTTCAACTGTCTCTTTTAGCAAAAAATCTTTTCCAACGCTAAAAAATGTAGAAATGTAAATATTTGATTACTATAATCAAATTTGTTTTCCAACACTGGAAAAGTTTTATATGTCTTTGATCTTTGATTTCATTTTTGAAGCAGCTGAATAACATTCCTGTCGTATGACGTAAGTATCTTTTTGAAAAGTTTTGTCATCGTTTTAGCAAGAATCTTTGAAGCAATCAGAATAAGCTATAAATTTTAACTTACATTCTTTCTGAAATAAATGGTTAAGTTGCAAACTACAGTAGAATAATATCCTTTAGTAAATAAATGTGCAACTAAATTTCTTACTTACCTCTTTTAATAACAATTCTGGTCAAAAGTGGGAAATTAAATGAGTCAGAATTGTCCGATGTGCGCCTTAAATTGTATAAAATGAGCCACGTGATAATGTTTTCATCTACTTAGCATTACCACAGATACATATAATCCTGTTTGACAAGAAATGATAAATTTCTAATAACATAACGGAATGTAAATGTTCGGTTTTAAAATTATACAACTACAAAGTGATGTAACAACTATGTACCCACATGTATTCCAGAAACGTTAGGATGTTCAAGATTTGTTTAACACCAATCCTAATCTACATAACAGCAGGTAAAAAAGGATGAATACTTATGAGTCTCTTTCAATTTCTAGCATTAAAATTATGTTTTCGCAGTTAAGAAACTGAATCATTGGATGAATACATTTTTGTGATGTATTGCATATATGAGAAATTATTTTCGCTACACAGTTATTAAATGTTTGATATATACTAGTCAACAAAAGTAACGATACACATGTAGAACTTTAATTTATCATAAGTTATAAAACGAGGAGGGAAACCCGTTAAATTATCCAATGAAAATCATCAATTTGCTTTGCAAAAGAGGGACGAAAGATACCAAAGGGACAGTCAAACTCATAAATCTAAAACAAACTGACAACGCCATGGCTAAAAATAAAAAAGACAAACAGAAAAACAATAGTACACACGACACAACATAGAAAACTAAAGAATAAACAACACGAACCCCACCAAAAACTAGAGGTGATCTCAGATGCAAATGCATATGTTTAAAAGAAGCT
This sequence comes from Mytilus galloprovincialis, assembly GCF_965363235.1. Lineage (NCBI taxonomy): Eukaryota > Metazoa > Mollusca > Bivalvia > Mytilida > Mytilidae > Mytilus > Mytilus galloprovincialis. The sequence continues at coordinate 27,305,615 of NC_134847.1, read as the reverse complement.
GACAAAATCGGAAAGTTAAAAGCAAAACCGTGTTATTGAACACATGTTTCAAATTTGTTTTACAGAAAATGATGACAAAAGCCGGAACTTTATTTCGGATATGACATTTTAATATGAAATATTTTTAAAAGCATTTATAATTGTAAGCAGACGATTTTAAAGTTCAGGTTTTCAATTTCTGATATCTTTTCTTTAATTTTTGAGGGTAAAATACGACTTTTGAAATAAAAAAATAAAATAAAAATCGCGTATTCGCCTTAAATCAATGGTTTTGATAACAAATAACACTCTGTAAATATTAGACCAATTAAGCAATTATTGACCTTGGTACAGTATCTAATTTCATTATATATGGGAAAACATTGCCTTGTATCGTTTCTTTTGTTGACTGGTATACATTGCAGATTAGGTTAAAATATATCTGGTTGTTTAAGTACGTTTTTTGGTAAAATAAAAACAACACAAAACATGTTGCATGCAAATAGTGCTGTAGAAGTTAAATAACTTTTTGCACTTATTATTTCAACATGTAAGATTTGTAATTACAAAAAGATACTATGAAGTATTGTACACAAAAACAAGGAAGGGTTAATCAATGATATAACTTTAATTCGAGTCTCATACGGTGACATTATATCAAATAATATACACTGCGTCAAAATTGACAAAGTATGATACAAGAAATCTGTAACTTCAAGTTGTGATAATACCAACAAATGAAATGTACAGTTTAAAGCATTAATTATCCATTTTCCCCCCATAATCTCAAATACAAAATACTTGAAATTGTTATGTTGTGGCCAAACCGGTTCTTAGGGTGAACACTTACATAAGAAAAATCTTGAGGCCTGCTTAATGCTTGATAAACATGAAAAATGCTTTTTCTAATGTAAAATTATCGTGACGATAATTATTTTAATTTGACGAATTTACCAATTAAATGCAGACGTTTAAAATGTCATAGGAATAATCAATACAAAATATGATTAAAGCTGCGTTAATTTGAATCATGATCTTTATATGTCATATTTTAAATTCAACATTAAAAAAATTAAGTTGAATTTTCTCTGAAAAGTCCATAGTAAACACACAGTTAACGACGGTAAGTCTTTTGCTTCATTATCACTTTGGAAAAAAGAAAACCACTCTGTTGTCCATTTTAAGTGATTTAATTTAAAATAAGAATATTTCACAAAAAGATCAAACTCATTGTTAACATTTTAAGAATTCTTACATTTATTAATCATGCTAAGTAACAGATATTTTTTAAACATTTTTCCATTGTTTCAGATTAAGAATGAATCTTTTTTCTCTGAGAATTATAGTCTTCATTTTCCTCAGAAGGTTTACTAAAGCAGGTATGGCATAACTATCAATTTTATTTCATATCTGTGTAATATAAGACATATATACTATGTCAGCAAAGCTTAAATTGTACAAATGTAAGATACGATGAGGTTTATAATGGTACCTTACATGCCTAATGAGAAGTTAATATTGTAAAAGAAACTAACAGGAAATAAAAAAAGACGAAAACCGCATCAGGACACACAATGTTAAAGACGACGGAATAATGATGAAAAGACAGACTTAGATATTGTAAATTGTAGTAAACAACAATCTACAGTTCTATTGTCAAAATTTTTATGAAAATCAATTAAGGCAACATAAGTGTATTTATGTTCGAATTCGTGAATTTATTTTGAGTATACAAAAAAAAAAGAAGAATTAGAAGTAATGTGAGTCCAAACTGAATCAAAGTTTTCATTACAGAGATACATACTAATTGATAATGTTTCTTTAAGAAGCTTTCCCCTATTCTGCAAGTCTGAATAATTTTGATATGCAAGAGAGTAAATGAGATACTAACTGGTAAATGTCGAACAATAATGTAGAGGGTATGTTATCACTTCAAGATGATATATACCTCTTCTATATATCAATTTATGAGTGTACAAACTTGGTGTTAATTATGCTATGTCTGTCTGAAGATGTGTAGTCCTTATGATCACTTGTTACATAGCTATATAGTTTAATAAACAATTTCATTAAAAACACATGATTCAATTTTGTTGGTGCAAAAGTTGGTGTAAACGCAATTTAATGTATTGACAAGTCTTCATCAGCTGGCTTTATCTTTATTCCTTTTTTTCTTGCCAACCCCGAGCATAGAGTTCGCGATATTCTATATTTCAAGTTTATGAATATTGAAATGTTTAAAAATTAATAATCAATAACAAACATGTACGTGCAGATTATGGATGTGTAAGGGATATGAAAAAATGTCCAGGAATGTCACTGTGCATAGAACCTACGTATATTTGTGATGGTATTCCGGATTGTGAAGATGGATCTGATGAATCACCGGAAATGTGTCTTGGTATGTAAGGCTTTATCATTAGCATTTATATGGTCATAATTATGAATAATGTGTTAACAACATTTTCTTTTTTTTAAATAATAAGTCTTTTCTACCTCAGGATAAGGTAACCTTAGCTGTATTTGGTAACCTTTAAGGAATTTTTGGTCCTTAGTGCTCTTTAACTACGTACTTTATTTTGCCTTTTTATTTTTTTTTAACCGAGCGTCACTGATGAGACTTTGGTAGACGAAACGCACGTCTGGTGTAAAAACAAAAAAAATCAATCTATCTTGACGAATTTATTTAGGAACCTCTGAAGACTTACTGAATGGTAAACTCCATAAATAATGAATAAGACATTTTACCACTTGGAATAGATAGATACATACCTGTTATATATATATTAGCGCTAATTATAGATATAAATTGACAGTGCTTCGTCAACCTTTAAAGGCTGGCTGATTGACTTTGTATCAATGTATGTAAAAATGTTATATCAGGTTGCTCTATAAATAAAATGATATATACATACATATATATAGATAGATAAAAGTGCCAATTGAATGTTGTGCCAATAAAGATTAGAAAGTAAAACTCTGGTGAAATTTCTTGTTTTAATCGTACAATAATGAAAGTCCCTATAAAAATCGTTATTAAGTTAAAACCAGTGACAGCCAAAATAAATAACATTCAGATTTCTGTCGGTGTATATGTTACAGTGAATTTGTATAATCAGGTATTATGTAGAATCCCTGATTTTTCAGGGAATATGTAGATTCACTAAAATCATTAGTAATTATATATAATCCCTGAAAATGACCAGTGATTTTACATAATCACTGAACATTTGAATAATTATTCTACAAATTCCCTAATATAATTTCAGGGATTATGAATAATGTAAGGATTCTTTGTTTGATAAAATTTTTTTTTTTAAATATAGACAGAACAAATTAATTCGTTCATAGTGTGTTAATTTACGTTTTTTTTTTTATTGAGTTAAGCCTTCCAATTGATATATTATCGTGTGTTTTTCTATGTTGTGATGTTATACTATTGTTTCAGAAAAAGGGAGAAGGTTTGGTACCATTAAAACGTTTAATCCCGCTGCAAATGTTTGCACCTGTCCTAAGTCAGGAATCTGATGTACAGTAGTTGTCATTTGTTTATGTAATTTATACATGTTTCTCGTTTTTTTATTTAGATTAGACCGTTGGTTTTCCCGTCTGAATGGTTTTACACGTCTAGTAATTTTGGAGCCCTTTATAGCTTGTTGTTCGGTGTGAGCCAAGGAAGGCTCCGTGTTGAAGGCCGTACATTGACCGATAATGGTTTACTTTTATAAATTGTTATTTGAATTGAGAGTTGTCTCATTGGCACTCATACCACATCTTCCTATATCTATCAAATTATCATTTTTTTTTACTTTCATATACCTTGCCAGATGAAATAATTTTGCTTTTAAACACAGAGGATGGTCTTAAAGATATAACCATACAGGGTTTCGAGATAAAGTTGGACTTCAAAAATAATAATATCAAGATTCCCTTTATAGCGATAGCTTTACATATATTGTTTGTTTTTAAAAGCCAGCGTCAAATGGATATTCATGTTCTATTTGTAAATCTACAGATCATGTTATTTGTGGTACATGTAAAACAAATGGTGAAGAAGATCATGGAACATCTGTATTTTGGTGTTTTTTTGGGTTGTTTTTCTCAAATGAACAAGAAATTCAAACAGAGAGAACTTACGCATCTAAATGTATAGAAAAACTAAGGATTGACAATTAGAACAAAATTGCAGAGGAAGCTGGAATTTGGTGTAATATTCTCATAGCAATTCCACACGGTAAAAAAGGAATGGGAATCCCAAAAAACATAATTGTAATTGTTCACCCAAAAAAAAGGATATCGCCTGGCCAAAAAAACATTGGGTCTTGCAAGAACCATTTCGAGGTTGCTAATTCTCTTTTTTGGGGAGTACCTACAGATGTTTTTACTGAAAACTTTATTTCTCTTAGGCGGGTCATAAAATCTGATTCGATATGTGAAGGTAAATGTTTTCTAAAATATGTGGATATTGTGGTAAAAACAGATGTAAAGCATATTATTTTAATATATTGTTTTTAACATTTTGATATATATTGTGCCTAACATTTAAAAAATAAATAGTTATAATTTTGATATTTTGTGCTTAACATTTTACAATTTATGTTTAGACAGTGTAATGCTGTTTTAATATGATTTTATAGCATACATTATTTGACTTTTATTCATTTTCTTTATAAATAAAACTATTTCTTCATTTTAGTTATTATGTATAATTCCTGACGTTTTTTCTAGTGATTATACATAATCCCTGAAAATTTTAGTGATTACTGTAAATTCAGAAATTATTGCGAGGTTTTTATTATTGCGAATAATGCGACAGAGTTGTAAACGCACTAATTAAAACTCGCATTTTGTAATATCTAAACTGAATTATGGATGGCTTTTCTCAAAATCGTAATAATTAAAATCGCATTTAATTTAAAATGACAAAATCGCAGTAATATATGAACGCAATAATTTCTGAATTTACAGTATATATAATCCCTAAACTGGTCAGTGATTCTACATAATCCCTGAAATTTTCAGGGATTCTACATAATCACTGATTATACAAATTCACTGTAACATATATACAATTTCATTCATTGATAAGTAGCGACTCTCCAACCTTCTTATTCGAGTTTTTTTTTATTACCAACCTGCTGATAGGGTTCACGTTTCTTTTTGGCATGTCTTTATTGTACGTTGATGAATATTCCTCCGTTTAACAATAATCCCTACCAATCATTAAAATCCGCAGATTATAACTGCGAGTTGGACATGAGAAAATGTAAAGATGGTTTACAGTGTATAGATGTAAGGCATATGTGTGATGGACAACACGATTGTAAAGATGAATCGGACGAGTCAATGCCATTGGAAATGTGTCTAAGTATAATGCATAAGTTTAGAGTTTTATTTTCATTTTGAAGATATGTCACACATCTTTAAAAAAATACTGATAGGGCTAAAACATCTTACGGCTAATACAATATTCTAGGGCTTCGGTCATATTATCATTGATAGAAATGTTGCTATTCACAGGAAAGGAACTAAAGATGATAACGTTTGGAGAGAAGTTTTACGGACGAAATCATGAGTTAATTGATCGTGTGGAATTTATGTGATGACTAATGATTGTTTATATTGCTTTAAACATTTCTTCGCCTTTTTTGTTAATTTCAACTAAATAGCACCAAATGTCAAATTTAATTTGTTCTTACCATCATTCACATGACAAGTGCCACATGTGGAGCAGGTTCTATTAATTTAAGATGCACACGAGCTCAAATTCAGTGTTTGTTTTTTTAAGAGGGGTTGGCTATTCGTTATGATAATACCTATTTTTTTCAATGTAGTGCATTTTGTATTTTCGTACTTCTACTTGTTTTGTCAATTTAGACAATTCTACTTTTGCTGTTTTGTGCTTATCTTTTTTTTTAGTTTCATTTCAACATCTTTTCATATATTTGAACTGTAAAATTTTTACATTTTAAACTACTATTCCTTGGTTATAGTTGATATGAAATACTTCAAAAACATGAACATAACATAAGTATTATATTATAGTATTCAGTAAGATATAACATCGGTTTTACAGTCATGAAGGTATCAGACTGCAAAAACATGTCGCAATTTAGATGCGATGTAAACACTGAATTTCTCGCTACATTGAAGACCTGTTGGTGACCTTCTGCTGTTGTTTTTTAATTGGTCGGGTTGTTGTCTCTTTGACGCATTCCCCATTTTCATTCTCAATTTTACTCTTTGTCAGTAGTTTAATCATTAACGATGACAGTTACATTTTTGTTGTTCACGCTGATAAACCATATGATATGTTTCACGTTCTGGCATGCCTGTATTGTATATTTATGAATATTTATGTGTTTTTACAATAGGTTATAATTGACAATTATTACAATGCACAGATTATGACTGTGGAGTAGACATGCGAAAATGTCAAGATGGATTACAGTGTATAGATGAAAAGTATATGTGTGATGGTCATCAGCATTGTGAGGATGGATCGGACGAGTCACTGGAAATGGGCCTTGGTACGGAATGCATTATTTTAGATACTTTTGATTTGAGAATTTTGATATGTATCATTATTACACAAATGATAATTATTCGTATAACATATAGTTTAAAGATTAACGCTCCCATTTCATAATTTTCTTGCATCCGAAGAACGTTCTAATTGGCTCAATCTAATTGAATATTGAGATTACGCATTTTCATTTAAAAGAGACAGGGGATACGAAAACGGATATTCAAATTCAGTCAAAATCGAATTGACAATGCCATAGCAAAATAAGAAAATAAAAACCAAACACAAAAAAGCCAGCAACATAAAAAAAAAGATCATATAGACGACAGCCTAGGTGCCGTGTGCAAAACTGTTCATGTCACGTGGTTCCGTTTCACAATTTCAAATATTGCAAAAGATTGGTTGTACGTGTTTTAAAATCAAACGCACCCTACTGCATTTATGGGAAATATAGCAAGTTTTCACATAGAAATATTTCTTGATGATCGAAAAAAACTTTTACATATTTTGTATACTTTTTGATAAAATGTATATTGGAAGAGTATATTCCGTTATGGCGGGAACTTTATTTGATGCCTATAAAAACAAGGCACGAGTTTTTATTATTATTTCGTTATTTCGCTAGTAGCAATTATTACAATTTATAGGAATTAAAGAATATTTATCTTATATCCTAACAGTTAAAATGTTTTATTAAGTCTCCATATGTTGCTGTATAGAACGACACTTAACACGATAAAAACGTGTCTTAGTAATTGCACAAAAACCGCTTGTATATAACTGTCTATATTTAATGTCAGTAGACTCTCCAAGTGCTGTTAACGCGCCACGAACGGCTTGTTATAAATGACACGTTATCACCGCGATTGGTTGATAATAACAAGTTTGCGTGCCGTGTGGAGAGTGTCATCTTTCCTCTGATAATGACATAAAGACTGAGCAACGCGTATCCAAAAAACAAGTATGATTTCAAGTGTTACGGAAGTGTAAGCATATTCTGTTCTACATGATACAGTCGTATCAAGACGACGATAGATACTAACTCAAAAAATGCATAAGTGCAAGCCTTTCATTTTAACGATATTTTTTGTACTATCCGTTATATTTACTAAATATTATAAGAATACATTTTTAATATACAGATTATAAATGTAAAGAAAATGACATAAAATGTGCCGATGGACTACAGTGTATTCCTGCTCGCGTTCAGTGTGACCGTAATAGAGATTGCAATGACGATTCAGATGAAGATATTGACTTTTGTAAAGGTAAAGGAATCTACATTATTTTCATTGATTTTCATAGATATAAGCAGATGTGGTTTGAATACCAACGAGGCAACTCTACACCAAAGTTTAGGTCAAATTATGGTGAATTAAAATTTCGTGCAATCAAAACAAATATTACAGGGACATATAAAACAAAATAATATTTTATCTTTTAACCCACCGTTTTTTTTAAGGTAGATCATAAGTATATACTTTTTGAGACAGAATTTTCTTATAATCTGCCAAAATGAAGATTTTACTATGCTTTTTTCAAAAATATAATAAAAAGTATGGGTCACCGTGCTATTTTTCAAGCTATGAGTCGTTGAAAATTGTTTGGTTAGATTGTACATGAAAAAACACATTTGTATGCCTAAAAAAAATTCTATGAGATAGAATTTTGGAATAAATTGTGAGAAGAGAGGTTTTATTACATGTTTTAAGAAAATAAAAAGAAAAAAGGGGGTCACCGAACTTGTTTTTTTACAACAAGTAAAAATAAACATTTTCCCTATTAGTCCAGTATAATTTTTTTACTAAAAGAGTTATCTCCCCTTAAATGGCTCATTTGAAAAAAAACAAAAGAAAATGATATTTGTTCAAATATTTTGGTTAATACAATAGATCACCAAGTTTTCCAAATATAAACAAACAGTCTAACCATTAAGTTGCAAATCTGTCTCAAAAATAGCAGATTAGGGCAAATAACTAGACCTAAAAGGGAAATACTTATACCAGTATAAAAAAGATGTGTTATACTTGCTAATTAGAAAATGTATGTGAAGATACAAAACAATTTTCAATAGTCAATCATTGTACACGTTGTACATAGAAGATAGTAATCTTACAAAAAATGTATACCACACAAAATCAAAATTTGTTGCGTGTTATTTCAACCCATTACATTCGGAACATTGAACCCGGTATATTTTCGTTATGAGACAGTAGCATGATACGCAGCTACCTTTGATTTGCACTTCAATATTATCAATAAACAAAAAAATTAATATAAAAAAATAAAATATACAGTAATGAACATTTACATACAGAGGTATATAATGCAGTAGTTGGGTATACCGATGTACTATTTTAGCACCATTATAATACAGCACATGTACTATGTGTGTACCATAAATTTGAAGTATCAGTTTTATATCTCGATATCTCGATAGTGTAGAATTATGAAGGTATCAGATTATAAGATTGTTTCGCTCTGCTTTCAACTTTTGTTCTAAGAACACTCGTCTGACGTACAAAAGTATTAACCTGGTATTATTAATGTTAAGGAGATATTTCCAAAAAGGGTTAACACTTAATGTACTTCAAAGGTATCAATGCACAAATTTAAATGTTCTCTCAATTAAGATTTAAAAATAATATACAAATGATATACAATGCAAATCACTTTAGAGAAAAAGAACCCTAAATGTTTGTTTATTTGGCAGTTGCATAATTTAAAAAAAAAATCTAAACACGTGTTGAGTATGCTGAGATATAAACAAATTTTGAAGTATAATACATAAAAATGATATACATTTGATTATGAATACATTTTTTGGTCTAGTAGTCTAATATTGTGCAATGTAAATTGAAATAGTAATATGTCGTTGAAAAAATTACATCATAATATAATGTGATTAACAACTGTATCGATATATTTATCGTACTACTTGTATTATTGTTCGGGTCCTACCATTCTGACAATTCAGCATTGGTGAAGTTTACTCTTTTAATTTTTATGATATACTATCTTGGAATTTATTTTAGATTTTGGATGTCTTGATGGATGGACAAAGTGTGGTAACGGAGTACAATGTATACGAAAGATCGATATATGTGATGGATATATGCATTGCAATGACATGTCGGAGGAGAACACAGAATTCTGTAAAGGTAGAAACATATTTTTTTCGACTCTGTGCTAAAGAACAAAGAGAATATATGAATAATATGATGTGGTATGAATACCAATGCGAAAAATATCTATCCAAATCAAAACAGTTTATAATTCTAGGTCTTCAACACGGAGCTTTTACTCAAAATGATCAACAAGCTGCAAAGGGCACCAAAATTAATAGTGTTAAACAAATCAAACCGGAAAACGAACGGTTTATTCTATATAAAAAGATCAAAAACGAACAAAATCTTAGAACCACACCAACAATCGACAACCACTGTAGTACAGGCTCCTGATAACTTACGACAATTGCAAAAAGCGGTTGTAAACGTTTTAACAGGTGCCGACCTTAAAATTTTATTAAACCATTGTCGTGACGTCAGCCTATTAATTAACCTTGGATTCTTTTCTTTATGAAATCAAGGCTTCTTTAATCTGTCTCTGAAATGCACCTACAAAGTATGTTTCCACTTTTTTATAATGTAGTATGATTCATCTGTTTAAGTACATAATTTTACAAAAGAGAGACGAAAGATACCAGAGGGACAGTCAAACTCATCAATCGAACATAAACTGACAACGCCATGGCTAAAAATGAAAAAGACGAACGGACTAATAATAGTACACATGACACAACAAAGAAAACTAAAGAATAAGCAACACAAACCCTACAAAAAATAGGGGTGATCTCAGATGGTCTGGAAGAGTAGGCAGATCTTGCTCCACATATGACACTCTTCGTTTGTTCATGTTATAACAAATCTGGTAAATAGTCTAATTCGGAAGGTAACATTCATGAAAGGGAAGGAAATTGTAGTTACGACATAAGAAACATATCCGATATCATCTGTGAAACGGTTATTCCATAACGGTCTACCAACAAATGTTTATTTGCAAATTCCGAGGCGAGTAGATAGTGATGTGCCTAAAATTAGGTGAGATGGCCGGTTTCAATTGTTAAGAAATTCGGATTACCCGGAAAGAAATACAGAAAATCGGTAGGAAAACTAACTATCATGGTCAAGTAAGAAGTCGGACGCACCTTTATCGTTCGGGACTCGAACTCACAACCTTAGTAATGACATGAGAAGAGATTTGTTCCTTATACAATCTTTTTAACTTAGAAGATTAACAACTATGACAAAAAAAAAAAAAACCACTGAATAATGAGAATAACTCTAGAAGTCATTAAACCAAAACTAAACTTCGATTCTCACCTAACATATTCATAAATGTCGCATAAATAGTGCATTGATTTTAATAGCCATAGAATGTGAGGCAGACCAAATAAAATGTAAAAATGGACAGTGTATCAATGATTATCCTTTGCCCCTGTGTGACAGACATAATGACTGCTATGACAAATCAGACGAAGACAAGTTTTTATGCAAAGGTTAGTTATATGAGGTAATTGTTTGAATAACGAATTTACGCAAATAACAATGTGAATAATAGATGCTATAAGTTGCAATTTCACCATAGGAATGTGATGACGGTAAAAACATTATTAGTTTATATGTAGCATTAACAACTGAAGAGAAATTTGAAACATGAACTTGTAAGAAATAAGTTAGCAAATGATTTTTTGGTAATAAAAAAATAATTGTATGCAGAGTATATAAACAAACGTACAATAAAGATTACTTCTAATGGACTTTCCGTTTTAAATTTTCCTCGGAGTTTAGTATTTTTGTGATTTGACTTTTTTCTAAAATATAAGAAGTGGTATGATTGTCAATGAGACAACTCTTCACAAGAGACAACATGACTGTGACATTAAAAACTATAGGTAACCGAACAGCCTTCAACAATGAGAAAAGTCTATACTGCATTTTCTGTCATGAAATCCTAAAAAATGGGATGCTATTTTCTGCCAAATGAGGGTATGCTGTTCATGCTCTATTAGTGCAACCCGTGTAACCGATTGCAAATAAACACTCGTGATAAGTCGCTTTCGGTAATGTCACAATACTTCATCGGTCATGTTGCTAGGAATACGACTTTGACCTCGTTTTGATAATTGTAAAATATTCATGAAATCTCACTAAGAATTGAGTATCGTTATCATCATTTTTGATAATGTCTATAAAATCCGAAGGTGTGATTAAACTTAACCTTTGGAACACCTCGTGGCATAACCGATTTATAAGAAGTAGCCTTCTGTCAAGAAAATCATGACAGGAAATGTAAGGTCATTATTCTTATCACGACTTATATATATTTATTCTATTAGAAAGCAATTTTGGAATGGAGCTACAAATGCGAGAATGTTGAATTTGATTTTTCCTTGTCTAAAAGTTCAAATTTTAGATTGTCCATCAATGCATTAATGTAATGAGTTGTAAGTAGTAATATGATTCTCATGTGAAGTACCATATATTTGAGGTTTGCAAAGGTAAATGCGCTAAATATTTAGCCATACTATAAATTAATTAATGAATGAAATACTGTAATTGTTTAGGGTTAATACAAGCTTCCTTCAATTTTAATTTGAAGTCGTTAAGAGAAAAGCGTATATTGTGCTCATAGATATGCTAATTGTGTGTGAAACGCAGCATATACATGTATCACGATATACACTAAATTGAAACAAAAAACTAACCCAATTAAAGTACAATGAAATAAAAACGACAGTCAAACCATTTTACAATGGAAAAATCATACGTTAACATAACATGAGAATTGTCCATACTGTATGACTTAGTATTTCATGACATTCTTATTCTTTTCAGATGGAAGGAGAGGGAATTTGAGTATGACAATTTTGTAACAGTACAAATCAATTATAATACACTATTATAATTCACTAATTTTTATCAATGGTTCTGATTGGATGCGACAAGCGTAAAAATCCTCTATCTAACTGGCTGCATATATTTTTGAATTCAAGAATGTATTAATATGTTATTTCTGCCATAATAAATAAGAAAACTAACTTTTGTTACATTAATTGTTTCTTTCGTTTAATTTTATTACATCCCGAGGATTACAAAAAGTCTGAAAACGGCCTGTATTTACATTTGACTCAGGAAGTATGCACATGACGTCACCTTTGTTAAGTTGATAAAGACAATGACACCAGTTTGCGGAATATTCTTCTAATAAAATTAAACAACACAATAATGACTCAAATGGACTGTTCCGTTTATTTAGCATTAGAACAAAAATATACAGTATTGTATTTAAGATTTGGCTACATAAACATGCTTAAAACAAAGCAAAGCTTTGAATATAATTATTTTATCCTTAATTCCCTAATGAGAGTAGTAAGTAAAGAACAAAAACCCGAAAAAAAAACCAATTCAAAATCTTGAAAAATTGCTATACCTTGGTAAGTCCTGATGGTTTTCGAGAAGTAAGGACACAAAATGCAAACAATATATTATGGTTTTTAAGTTGTATGATTGGAGGTATTTTTGTAAAAAAAAAATATAATGTACATAAGTAAAAGACAAACATACATAGCAATTATAACATAAAGGTTGGAACTGAATTGGTGTACCAGTATATATTAATATTTTGAGAGCTTACACTGTGAAATTAGAAAATTCTTATGCCTTTTAAATAGCTGCTGATAATTTGCTGACTTTAAATTAAATGGTACGATTTTGTTTTTCAATTCCTTTTAGTTGTTAAGATGCTAGTTTGTTATTTAATTTGCTTTGATTTGTTACATTTTGTAATTATTATGTAGACTTCGTATCTTATTTAAAATTGCATAATTGAAAGTTAAAAGATTTTTTTACCCCTGGTTCTTTGGTGGGTAAGGGTTAATCAGTCTTCGACTTTTTTATAGTGTTTTTGTACACTTGCTCGTTTTTTTTTCGGTTTTGCACTTTCCGTTTTTATCCAACATGTATGTTGTGAATGCCAGTTAGGTATCAGTCATTTTAATCATTAAAATGCTATTTGGTAGCGACTTGTTGTTATTTGCAGAGAAAACTGGATTATCATGAGAGAACCATGTCCTCGGCAGGAAAACTAACGATCTAAACGAGACCACCAATATCATAATATTTTGTACAAAACTTGTCCATATAGGAAAAGTGTTTTGTGACCTTTATATGTCTGTTGACTATTAATGTCGTTTTGTTGATGATTTATTAAGGTATTTAACAAATCATCTGCTTTTTAAACCCTGTTAGTTCACACCTTTTTTTGTGTCCCTTTTCTTCTTCTTTAGCCATTGCGTTGTCAGTTTATTTTTAATTTATGACTTTGAATGCTACTCTTGTACACTCTTGTATCTTTCGCCCCTCTTTCTTAGGAGACTACGGGGGGGGGGGGGGTACATTTGCAGTGAAAAAAATTGCCTTACCTATTTAACCAATTATAAGGAAAGTATTTGGCCTATGTGCTATTCAATCGATTAAAAAAATAGATTCACTCTCTAAAAGTTAAACATGATTGATGACTCAAAATATAAAGAACTTTACCTTAGTCCTTAATAAAAACCAACTACCATCAAGTTTGTGGCGTCCCACCTTTCGAGATCAATTGAATGTACCCACTAGTATCCATCGACTTTGTTAGGCTAGACCATTTACCTCATTATTCCATGCACATGGGTCCAGAGTCATTCTAGACAAAAACAGCATCGCATTAAATTATTTTTTTCGTTTAATCTCGGTCCAACAAGAAAAATGTTTTCAAAACAATATTCAGAAGCATGGACTGTCACCATTCATCACAACTCGACTGATTCTGTATCTTCATCTAATAGATTAAAGGAGAGTAGCGGATTCTTTCGAGGATTGCCGAATGGGACTAATCCAATTTCAAAGTAAGGAAGGCTCGAACAATTCAGAAGATTGACGACCTTTAGTCTAAAACATCCCTCTAACAGTACTTAAGTAACCATTCTCTTTAAAATCGCTTACAACATGTACCCCATCTTTTTATAAACAAGAAAACATGAAATATCAAGCTTGTATACAATTCCTTCTAGATGTTTGGACCAGAAACGTAAAGTACGAACTTAGAAAGGTTTGACTGTAAACCGTATCAGATATCAAACGTAAAGAAATAAATATCAACAATAACGTAACAATCACATTCATTGTGATTATCAAAGTATGTTTTATGAAAATTATTACTTTTAAGCATTTATTATTTTTTTTAATAAATCACAGATACAATATAAAATGCTATTCAATAATACGAAATAACAATATCTTGAGATTTATTAACCGGCATTTTGTTTTAAAAAGAGATATTGTCTTAATATTCCTATAACACAGTGAGAACATGTAGTTTACGTCATTTTTACCATTTTCCTTTGTATAAAATGATATTGCCCGAACTTTTGACACATTTGTAGTCCTTATACGCTGGCAATAACGAAGAGAGATTAAAAAATTGATTGAAACAGATATGCAAAATAGATTAAGCTATAAATAAATAAAAGTTCCCTGCAAAAGTCAATGACGCCAAAAAATATCAAATAAACGTCACCAAATGGCCTTCTACAAGGCGCAGTTCTTATACCGGATAGGAAGCTATATAATACATAAACTTGACAAATTTAGAATAATTCAAAAGAAAAAACTTTAGCCCTGATTAATGAATAAAACAATGTCCGAAAAAAACAACCCAAAACAACACACAGTAACAAACCACAACAACTAAAGGAAGAGATAATTACCCGGCAGTGCCACACACAGAATAAAGGGGATAATATATAATTGCCTCTTTTTAACCATTTATTATCCTTTGAGAGTTGTGTAACAGCAGAACACAGAAAAAATAAATAAGAATGTCCTGAAAAAGGTTAAATCCAATCACATGACACAAATCACATACAATCAAATTAAGACGTGGGACACCTAATACGCATCACAGAATACGCACATCAGCTTTTAATGAAAGCTAGTTCAAAGGAAACTACACCTATATTTGAATCATGATGTACCATTTCTACTGCGCATACATAATTTACGGGTATATTCTGAACATTTCAATCAATACTAATAGAAAAAAAAATTACTTTCATTCTTAATATAAAAACTATTTCATGTTAACAGACAAAGAACGATTTCGTTCAGATAAATAAATCTAGTACATGAACATCTACATGTAAGATGGTATAATTTTTTTTTTATATCTATTAGTCATGAATTTAACCTTCTATCTCTTTGTTTCATTCAATAGTCAAAAAGCGTTTTTACCATCGTTTTGTCTGCATCCATCGATTTAAATGATTTGCAAATTTTCATTCATAAAAACTTTCTATTGATTCTCATATTTTTACGTCACATATCATAACTACTAGGATTCATATATTCTGCATTTTATTTGCCTCGGATAATTTATCTATGGAAATAAATCACATCATATAGAAAACAGAAAAACGAACTTGCTAAAGTAAATTCAAAATTCCATTTACTGATGTTATGATGTTTTTTATCAACATTTCACACAATGAACAAAAATGTATGTGTAGATGCCTGTTCAGGGAATAATTCAATTGCATACGCATGAAAACTCAGTCTAAGTAAAATACAAGTGGTAAAATTATTCCTACAAGAGATGCTAAGTAAAAAAAAGTAACAATAAAGAAGCATATACATTCTTTGCAACTACAGCAATTACTTTCTACGTCGTTTGTTTTATATTGATCAGTATGTAAACAGCAGTTATCCTTAAAACATTTACAACAGTTGTTTTGACAACTTTTATAACAACTATTGTAACAACTCTTGCAGCAACATTCGCAAAAACAACAGTAAAAACAATCAAAAATTACACTTGCAACTAATGTAAGTAGATACCTTGTGAAAATGCTTACGAAAAAAGTTATAAGACAAAAATATAAAGCTGGGGGAGACCAGACGGCTTGGCCTGCTGATCCACAAAAAACACCAATAGGAATTGAGAGATACCCTGCTACTAACCTTACAAAAATCATTCTCACAAGGTTCTGTTTAGAGGTTATTTTAGACAGTGGTACATATACAAAGACCATTTTTGTTATGACAAATATTGTTTCAACTGACATTGATGTACACAATGAAAATTTAAGTGTCTTATCGATAGCGCTCCGAGCAAGCTTTTCAGAAATTTTGCATATCAATGGATTATTAAATGAGTCTTTTATTTCATTTATAATTTGTTCTCCTGCAGGAATTTCCGCAAAATCTTCAATTTTATTGTGCCTGTCTAATACGTCAATAGCTTCACTTATGATATTTTTGCCGAGACGATTAGAACTCGCACATGTGTCATTGCTTCCGATATTTGAAATGCGGGCGGCTACACCTGCAATCATTAAGCTTACGTAAGAAAACCGTGTTAGAGAACCTGCTACCGAACTGACAAGTGCTATTATCAATGCTACTTTTAGTCCAACTTCTTTGAATTCTCCAATTACAACAGAACATAAATCTGCACACTTTTGCTTTGATTTTGTTTCATCACTAAAGGAAATCCCAGTTAATATGTGATTAATTGCGTGTTCACAATTGTTGGCTCCGAAATCGTAAATTTTCTCTCCTAATCGCTTATAAAATCTTTGTCGTACTTCAGGTGTATCTGACGATTGGCTGTGCACGACACTATAAACACCTGAATTGAAATCAAACAGATTATTGTTTTCATCCCTTGTGATGACAATTGTTTCACAAATGAATTTTCCAATTCCAAATCGGCTGTTATTTGTGAATATTTCTCTCGATGATGTGTAATGAGCAACAATGACTTCAATTTGAATGTCTTCTTGTTGTACGACTTCAATAAGTAAAAAGTGATGATAGTAGCTGCAGCATGATGAACACTTTTTTCTTTTAACTTTAAAATGTACGAAAACTGGTCTTTTCGGATCTTTTATAAACTTCAAAAATGCAGAAAAACTTTCTATGGCTTGGTTCTGTTGAATATAAGTTTTGTATTATCATAATTATTTATTATGTCACAACAAATGGAGCCTTGTTTGGCATAACTAAAAATAATTACTGAATCAAATAATATAACATTGATAGTTTTGATCTGAGCGTCACTGATGAGTCTTATGTAGACGAAACGCTCGTCTGGCGTATTAAATTATAATCCTGGTACCTTTGATAACTAACTACTATCACATGTACATGAGTAACCTAAATAATTATCTCTTTTTCCAATGCACATTAGATATTTGTTTGTTTCTTTATCATTTTGCTTCAATTTTAGTAAAAGAAAAGAGTCTTCCTGATTCATTGATGTTTCATCTCATACCAAAACTGAGGATTTCCGTATTATTTCTTGGGCTTTAAGTGCATAAAGAAATCATCAGCACGGTGTTCAGTGATTAGGTATTAATATATTTCATTGTATATCTTTAGGAATTTTTCAGGCCAGGTGAGATTACAAATTCTTCTTTCATGATACTTGAGAGACAGAAATAAATTAAAACACAACTAACAGGTCTTTAAGCATGTTAAACAGAAAGAAAATATTGCAGCAATACGTTATAGGTAAATCAAACATAACATATCAAACATTCCAATTTTACTTACTCGATCTTGTGTTGTAACCCTACCGTCTTGTGTCGGTGCATTTATATCTTCTTGTGTGACACTCTCGTCTGATAACGATGTTGTAATGCTGCCATAATTTGTTTGAGGTACATTGATAGCTGTCGAACATTCTGCCATTTTCTTTTTACAGATTATCTAGTAAACGATTAAGACATAAAAACCGTATTTTAAATACTAATCAATAAATTATGAATATGTTTTTAAAAAGTGACTAGTGGAGTTCCTTAGATTTGAAGTGTTTATATTCCAATCAACACATTCTGTTTTCTTTTGATAATTGATACCTTTAAGATCTAATCAGTAACCGTTTGTCGAGACAGTAAACATCTATTTGCGTCAACTAAAGCGTCCTTTTAGGCATTATACAAGACAATTGTCTAAGTTAAAAACTAAATCAATAAAGGAAAATGATAGGTTAGATATGGTTATATGGCTAACCAACCTTCCTGTTTATATGATGAGGTTAGACATACCCAAATTGACAGAAATACAGTACAAATAACGCAAGAACACTCCGGACAAAGAAATACATAAATAAATTATAAGATAGTTCATTGCTACATGTAAAAAAAAAATCACAAAAATACTGATCTCAGAGGAAAATCCAATCGGAAAGTCCATAAACAGATGGAAAAATCAAATGACAAAACACGTAAAAACGAATGGACAAGAACTGTCATATTCCTGACGTGGTACAGACATTCTTAAATGTAGAAAATTTTGGATTAAACCTAGTTTTATAGCGCTAACCCTCTCACTTTGATTACAGTCTCGTCAAATTCCGTTATATTTACAATGATGCGTAAACTAAACAGACATAACAAATAAAATAGTCAACATATGGGTACAGCAGTCATCATCGTTTAAAATTTTTAAAAGGAACAGTTTAACAGAACACAAAAACATCTATCTACAAACACATTCATTGATACGCGTGTCTGACGTCAGGAAATTTTATACGTCACAGATATTTGTCGTTTAAGGTATACATGGTATGCAACAATTTCAAAAAATTCATATGGGCAATGTTAGCATACAGGGTTAAAAAAATCAAAAGTATGTAAGAACTTATTTCAGAAATAGACCTAAACTTAAAATAGTCCAAAAGTTGTATATAATTTGTATGAATCCACAAGTAGTTCATTCTACTACGCGATTAAATAATTTTGACGTTTGTGGTTCAACGTATTTTCTAATTCATAATAGAAATATATCAAAATAACATATAATAGAACAATATCATACTGATCTTTTAAAGTACAGAGTCACGTTATCGAAGTTAAACGCTAAATCAAAAACAAAGATGATAGGTTGAATATGGTTCTATGGCTAACCAAACCTTCTGTTTATATGACAAGGTTCAAAATACAGCTAAATTGACAACACGTCGTGACGGAGTTTAGTATGACATCCATAATCACTGTACTAGTATACACATTTTTTAAGGGGCCAGCTGAAAGACGCCTCCGGGTGCGGGAGTTTCTCGCTACATTGAAGACCCATTTGTGACCTTTGATGTCTGCTCTATGGTCGGGTTGTTGTCGCTTTGACACATTCTCTATTTCCTTTCTCAATTTTTGTACAAATAACGCAATTACACTCAGGACAAAGAAATACATAAATACATGATAGTAAAGTACATTACTACACGTAAACCACAGAATAACAGCGGACACCTCCTACGAATTAACGACAGTACACAATGACACCATGATTAAGTTATCGAAGTTAAACGCTAAATCAATAAAAAAAATTATCAATTTCAAACCTCTTGCTTATATAACAAGATTAACAATAAAAATTATGCAATAACACTCAGGACAAAGAAATACATTAATAAATGATAAGTTAGTACATTGCGACATATAAACCACAGACTATCAAATGACACCTCCTATGAATTCATGACAGTACATAATGATACGGAAGCCAACAAGGGTCATTCGAAAAAAATAATTTATGTCGTAATAGTTATCAAAGGTACCGGTATCATAATTTAATACGCCAGACGTAATTCGTAATAACAAAATTGCTATGTCGTAATAAAGACATATTATGTTAAAAAACGACATCGCTATGTCGTAATAACGACATGTTATGTAGAAATACATGTGACTACATCGCTATTTCGTAATAATGACATATTATGTTGAAAAAACGACATCGCTATGTCGTAATAACGACATGTTATGTAGAAATACATGTAACTACATCGCTATTTCGTAATAATGACATATTATGTGAAAATAACGATAATCGATATGTCATAAAAGCGACATATTATGTGGAAAGAACGACATCGCTATATCACAGGACAGTCCGTTCTATGTATATTAAAGGCTTATTTTTTTCACTTCAGTGTTCCTGTTGTTCGTGTATTTTCCTCTAACTGTTGTTGTGTTTCCCGTGTTTTAGTTTTACACTGGTTTGTTTTCTCTCAATCGATTTATGACCATTGAACACCGGTATACTACTGTTGTTTTTATTTAATATTAGGGTCTATGTAGTTGGTTGCAGGTCATAATCGACGGACACCAAGTGATTTCAATACATGTAGATATCCCCTAAAAATGTTTTGTTTTAGAGGACACAACTCATATATGGTTAAAACTGATCATTTTGAAATGTTCGGCGTATCCATTTTGTCATAATGAATGTAACAGTTTTCAAAATATTATCAAAAAACTAATGTGTACCCAATATGTTCTATTTTGTGAAGGTAAAATCAAAGTAACTTTCAAAGAACTTTGCACATTCGTTTTAAAGGAGAAAACAATCTTACGACAGACGACATCGGACGACGAGCGATCATAGCATTCACTCGCATACCACTGCGGGTACAAGACAAAACTTCCAGATAGGCGTAGGTCAGAGGATCCCGATCTATTGGGCGTCGTGCAATAAAGTGGTTGTTGTTTGTTGCTGTGTTACATATATGTTTTTCGTTCTTTTTTTGTACATTAATAAAGCCGTTAGTTTTCTCGTTTGAAAAAAAAATTGTTTAACATTTGTCAGTTCGAGCCTTTTATAGCTGACTACACGGGGGCTTTAGCATTGTTGAATGCATTCTAATGACCTATAGTTGTTAATTTATGTGTCAATTTAGTTCCTTGGCAATAATACTACATTTTTTGTTTTTTTTTTTTTATATATAGCGATTTCGTTATTACGACATAAGGATGTCATTATTACGACATGTTATGTCGAAATAACTTTTTTGTCGAATGGCCCTAATCGGCTTACGTATAATGACATTATGCTTATGTTTGAAAAAGTATTATTTTGTGTATTTTCAAACAATGACTAGAATATTAAAGTGAACTCTGTGTACAATGATGTTAAAAGTAAAATCACAAAAATACTGAACTCCGAGTTATAGTTTGTATTTTTCAAGTCATGTTCGGTATTCTTATAATCAAAACGGTATATAAACAAAACCACCCTCCTCATATAATAACTTTAAACTGAAAATTATTAAATTAAATAAACTTCATTCAAATGAAATAAATTAATAAAAAAGAAAGTTAATTCGGTTTGCAAATTTTAAGCAAATTCTGCTTTTTCTTTTCAAAACACCAAACACTTAGTCTTCATTTAAAAATTTATGTTGTACTTTGGTTCCATTGAATTGTAGTGCACTAAGTTACCAAAGAGATGACATACTCACTTGTCTTTCTAAAATAAAACATTGTTTACTTACGATGCAGATGATAGTACTATCAAATGTGTTTGTTATTCATGTGATCCTTCCACTATAAATATGATTATCACTATATTAAATTTTCTGGTTGGTTCATTTTATAGACTTCTATAGACAGATAATGAAATATACTGATGAGGAAAATGAATAATTTCATTGTAATGAAAAGATTGAAATATAAAAAAAAAAGATTTACTTGACCATACACATATGATTATAAAGCAAAAGTTTTAGAAGTTAACGTAGTCATGATTTCTATAATCTGAATCTCACCTATAGACCGCAAAATAGAGAGTATTGAAAACTATTCGTGCGTTTTTCATGTTGCTCAAAATACTCATGTGAAATTCACATGACAAAAAGATAACTTAATTAATTCAAAGTACAGCGATATAAGGTTAAACATGTCGAGATCTTGACATATATTATCATTAACACATATCTTTTATCATTATTCATATAATTGCACAAAGGGACATGAATCAAATTTAATGTTTGTCTTTTGATTTGATTATGCCACATTATATCTGCCAGACGTCAGTGTGTCAATAAACGATAGATATACAATACCAGTTGTTTGAATACAAATATTAAAATTCTCATACTGTGAAAAAATAGAAAAACAATATTTGCTGGGTATTGCACCTTAGCCGTATTTGGCACAACTTTTTGGAATTTGGATCCTCAATGCTCTTCAACTTTGTACTTGTTTGGCTTTATACATATTTCGATATGAGCGTCACTAATGAGTCTTATGTAGACGAAACGCGCGTCTGGCGTACTAAATTATAATCCTGGTACCTTTGATAACTGTTTGAACCACTGGGTCGATGCCACTGCTGGTGGACGTTTCGTCCCCGAGGGTATCACCAGCCCAGTAGTCAGCACTTCGGTGTTGACATGAATATCAATTATGTGGTCATTTTTATAAATTTCCTGAATATAAAACTTTGAATTTTCGAAATACTAAGGATTTTCTTATCCCAGGAATAGATGACCTTAGCCGTATTTGGCACAACTTTTTGGAATTTTGGATCTTCAATGCTCTTCAACTTCGTACTTGTTTGGCTTTATATATATTTCGATATGAGCGTCACTAATGAGTCTTATGTAGACGAAACGCGCGTCTGGCGTACTAAATTATAATCCTGGTACCTTTGATAACTATTTACACCACTGGGTCGATGTCACTGCTAGTGGACGTTTCGTCCCCGAGGGTATCACCGGCCAAGTAGTCAACATTTCGGTGCTGACATAAATATCAATAATGTGGTCATTATTTTTTTTAATTTCCTGTTTACAAAAATTTGAATTTTTTGAAAAACAAAGGATTTTCTTATTCCAGGCATAGATTTCCTTAGCCGTATTTTGCACAACTTGTTTGGAATTTTGGATCTTCAATGCTCATCAACTTTGTACTTGTTTGGCTTTATAAATATTTCGATATGAGCGTCACTGATGAGTCTTATGTAGACGAAACGCGCGTCTGGCGTACTAAATTATAATCCTGGTACCTTTGATAATTGTTGTAGATATCTAGAATCATATCGTTTGCACTGTTGGTCAACATGTGGACAAGCATCTTCTTAATCTATATTTAATAGAGCCTAAATGAACTCATCGATAATCAGACGAAAATATACCATGCTCAGGATCAAAACTTAATTATAAAATATTTTCTCAAAGTTTCCCATTGATGTATATATTTCATTGCTACGTTGTACCAACAAACTTATAACTATGGAGTATAGCGTTTACTAGGAGGGGAAAAAAGCAAAACGAAATATGATTTAAGTATTTTGGTAAAACGAAGCAAGACTAAACTGGTTTATTACATTGCTTTCAATGAACTTTCGTGATTTTCCTGTGAAATTTAAACCGATTTTATGTGAAATAAATTCAGTTGTTTTACCTCTAACCTCATAAAACAATAGGTGTTGTGAAAACGTTGTCGGTGACGTCAAATCAAAACAATTGTGATACGAATAATTCCTTGTTTTTTATACTTTATTTCCACTAAAATCGTATTGGCAATGTTATAATAAGAATAAGTATTCAAAATATCAAATATTGAAAAATTCTTGACCGAAAAACAAGGATAATCAACACATGCGCTTCGCGTATTCGCGAATTAATGTGTTGTTAGGTCACACGTTGACTATTTTTCTCTTATTGAGTTCTTCGATGAATTACTCTATGATTAATCCACCGTTTTCTATACATGAAAATACCTGAACCAAGTAAAGAATAAGACAGTTGTATAATATTCGTATGGTGTTTGATTTGGTCTTTTAATAAGGGCTTTCCGCCTTGAATTTTCTTTGGAGTTGGGATTTTTTTTACCATTTGTTATACATATATAAAATTTCACAATCACTGTACAAAGCAGTAACTTATCTAACTAATCTTATTTAGCCGTCAATTTTTTCGTTTGAATTGTTTTATGTTTGTCAATTCGCGGCATTTTCTAGCTGAATGTGCGGTATGAGCTTTGCTCATTGTTAAAGGCCGTATTGTGACCTTTAGTTGTTTATTCTGTGCCATTTGGTCTTCATTTGGTGAAAATGGCAATCATACCACATCTTCTATTTCATAATTACAAAAAAATCTACGTTAAGAAACGAAATTTTATTTCGTGTAACTTTAACACATTATCATTAAGAACATTGAACTCGGTATTTTTCTATTATCTTGTTGAAGACAGTAGCACGTTACACATCTACGTTATGCGCTTCTGATAAGTATTATAAATAAATCAAAGTAAAATAATCAGTAGTGAAAATAAACATATAAAAGGCAGTAAAAAGGTATTATGTTACAGCACATGTACCAGGTTTGTATTAAGGATTTGAAGTACGAGTGGTATACCTCAGTAATCTAGTACTATTATTATGAACTGTTTTGCTGTACGTTCAACTGAAGTAAAAAAAGTGTGAAGTTGTGTATCTAAAATTAAAGATAATTCTAAAAAAAAACTAGTACTCCCTTTCCAAGGTATCATTTTAGAAAGAAAAAAACATACATATTTATTTAACAAACCCTTTCAATTTTTTGGGTTCTCAATAGTCTTACATTTTGTATTTGATTTGGCCTTGTAAGGATGTTCTAAGATAGGGTTTGTAATTTTTATCAAATGTCCGGATTTCTTGGTTTTTTTCCTACGATAGAAGTTAAAATATATTGTCCAATAACACCCATTTTGCTTTTCACAAACGACTTCATAAGCTCATAAAATTGTATTTACCAAAATTCGAGAATTTGTAAAAATGACCACATTATTGATATTCATGTCAATACCGAAGTGTTGACTACTGGGCTTGTGATACCCTCGGGGACGAAACGTCCACCAGCAGTGACATAGACCCATGCCAGTGGTGTAAATAGTTATAAAAGGTACCAGGATTATAATTTAGTACGCCAGACGCGCAGTTCGTCTACATAAGACTCATCAGTGACGCTCATATCAAAATATTTATTAGACCAAACAAGTAAAAAGGTGAAGAGCATTAAGGATGCCTTGGATAAGAAACTCCTTAGTTTTTCGAAAAATTCAAAGTTTTGTAAACAGGAAATTTGTAAAAATTACCACATTATTGATATTCATGTCAATACCGAAGTGTTGACTACTGGGCTGGTGATACCCTCGGGGACGAAACGTCCAACAGCAGTGGCATCGACCTAGTGGTGTAAATAGTTATCAAAGGTACCAGAATTATAATGCAGTACTCCAGACGCGCATTTCGTCTACTTCGTCTATTATAAGACTCATCAGTGACGCTCATAAAATATTTATTAAGCCAAACAAGTAAAAAGTGAAGAGCATAGAGGATATCATTTGGGTAAAAAAAATTACAATAACAATACAACACATTTGGCTTTTAAGTAAAAGACTTAATTGATTGTTTGAATAACTGTTGAATCATAAATTTAAAACAAAGCATGTGTTGAGATATAAACACATTCTAATTTTATTAAATGAAAATGATACACATTTGATTGTGTATACATACTAATTGTGTTTACTTTTTGAACTTTCAAAGACAAAACAAAAATATACTCCTAATAAAATTGAGAAAGGAAATGGGGAATGTGTCAAAGCAACAACCCGACCATAGAGCAGACAACAGGCGAATGTATCTTTAAAAAAACATTATCTTTTTAACGCAATATAAATTTAAGTGACACGATCCTATGTTACAAATACCTCGACATTAACTAATGAAGTATTTTTTTGTCTGGGAATCCAATATTTGTTAATTTGAATAATAATAAGTCGATGAAAATATGACAACATGGTGTCATACTAAAAATATAAAATTTATTAATATCTTTATGGTACTACTTGTTGGAATGTTGGGTTTTTACCAATATGTCGATTAGGCATTGGTGAAGATCAATCTTTTAATTTTACAAACTCTCTTATTTTTGATTTTAGATTTTGAGTGTCTTGATGAAGTGTGGTAACGGAGAACAAGTAATAAGAAAGATCAACTTGTGTGATGAAAAAATACATATTAATGTCTGGTCGGAGGAGAACACAGAATTTTGAAAAGGTGAAGACAATTGTTTATTTTAACTATGTGATGAAAAAAAAAATGAATGTAATTAGGAAAATGAGGGCAGAGTATCCAAGTATACAAGTGCATATGAAGTGTAGGTCGAAACACGCCCTTAACACGGAGGATTCGCTCACACTGAACAAGATACAAAGATCCTCTAGTGATTAGTGTGAAATAATTTAAAAAGGAAAACCATCAGTCTTATCTATATCAAAGAATGAAAAACGAGAAACACTTATGAACAACATCAACAAATGATGTAGAACAGATTACTGATAACTAAGGACAAATGCAAAATACAGCCGGTGTAAACGTTATTTCACTCTATGATAGAACGAATATTTTCAAGGGTGTATTCATCATACTGCTATGATTTGCTTTTTATCGAATAATGTCATATTAAAATAAAGCCACTAAAACATATGAATATGCAGTGCAGTCATTTGATTTAGAAATAATGAGCATGGCAGTGACAGAATTTCCATGATATACAATACTAATTGATTCAATTAATTAGTGTTTTACACTGTTTGCCTTTTTGAAAATGAGATAGCCATTTTCAATTGATTCAGAATTCGGGAGTACCCGGTGAAAAACACTGAAAATCGTTATGAAGACTTACTATACTAGTCAAGTAAGATTGGAGTCGAACGCACCTTCACCAAGAGGGACTCAAAACCTCAGTGATTACAGCCGGCTTGCAGTATAGTAGTTGAGGTACCCAGACAACTAATTAGATATCGAGGACCGCATATGATGAAGCTCAATAAAGATATTGAGTCATTTAGAGTAACTTATTTTCATCCAATACAGTCAGAATTTAAAAAAAAAAAGACTTACCCCTTAAAAAAACTTTAAACCAATGAAATAAACAGCTGCGAAAAAACGCATGAAATACGAAAATTGTTCAAGAGAACATTAAACCGAAAGCCTTAGGATACTTCTTTTCTGTAATGACATATACATAAATGAAGAAGAAATAGTACCTTGATTTTAATATTCATAGAATGTGAGGCAGGGCACATACAATGTAAAAATGGACAGTGCATCAGCGATTATCCTTTACCCTTGTGTGTTAGACATAATGGCTGTTATGACAAATCAAAGACAAGGTTTTATGCAAAGGTATGTAATATGAGATAATTGTTTAGCATAACGAATTTACGCAAATAGCAATGTGAATCATAGACGCTTTAAGTTGCAATTTCACCATAGTAATTTAATGATGGTACAAACATTACTCCTTTATCTGTTGCATTAGCTACTTAAGAGGAATTTGAAATACGAACAAGTAAAACATAATTTATCCAATGATTTTTTAAGAATAAATTGTATGCAGAGGATAAAACCGAATGTACAATACAAATTTATATGAATCTTAAATACAGCACGACCGAATGTGACGAGTAAGGATAGCAGTTCTTCCTCCATTGGTAAAGTTGTTGATGATCAATAAAATAAAAGAAACAATAGTCATGATAGTATACCTTTGCCAAAAGTCATAACTCGATAGAGAGAAAACTAATCCTAGTTAAAAACTAAAACCGAGGGAAAAACATTATTTATAAGAGGAAAACAACAGAAACACTGAGTGCAACAACAACAAAAAACACGATAATGCAACATAACTGCCGTTTTTCTGACTTGGAAATGCGTTATCAGTCTCATTCGGTAATATCACAATCGTTATCGTTATTTCGATCTATAAAAGTCGAATGGGTTGATTAACTCTACTTTTGGAACACCTCGTCATTTATCATTTTTATAACAGAGTCTTCTATCAAGAAAAAATCATGGCATAACATGTAATGTTTGCATTCTTATAACGACTTATAGATATTTATACCTTTAGAAATTAATGTTGGAATGGAACTACAAATGCGGGAGAGTGCACTATAAGGACTTTGATTTTGTCCTTGTCTTAAAGTTCAAGTTTAAAATTGTTCGTCATTGCATTAATGTAATGAATTGTAATTGGAGGAGATTGTCATGTGTGATACCATATATTTGAGGTTTCAAAAGGTATATATACGCTAACATATTAGCCATGAATTAGTTAATGAATTAAATACATATTTGTTTAAGGTTAATACAAGCTTCCTTCAATTCTAATTTGAAGCCGTTAAAAGAAAAGCATAGTTTGTGCACATTTATATGCTGATAGTGTGGGAAACGCAATATGTATCAATATTAATACTAAATTGAAACAAAAAAACTAACCCAATTAAAATACAATGAAATAAAAACGACAGACAAAATAATTCGCAATGGCGAAATTATACGTTAACATAACATGAGAATTTTCCGTGCTGTATGACTAATTATTTCATGATATTCTGATGCTTTTCAGATGGAAGGAGAGAGAATTTGAGTATGACAATTTTTTAACAGTACAAATTAGTACACAGATTAGTACACTTTTATAAAGCCATAAATTGTATCAACGGTTCTATTTGGTAAACATCCCCTATCTAACTGGCTGTATATATTTTTGAATTCTCAAATGAATTAATATGTTATTTCTGCCATATGATAAATAGGCAAACTAACTTATGGAACCTTAATTAATTCTTTTGTTTAATTTTATTACATCCTGAGGAGCACAAAAAGTCTGAAAACACAATGTGTTTACATTTGACGCCGGCAGTATATACATGACGTCACCTTGTTGATGAAGACAGTGCCACCATATTTGTCTTATAGAATTGAATTAATTAACGAAATAATTACTCAAATGAACTGTTTCGTTCATTTAGCTTAAGAAAACATTGCTGTATTGAATTCAAAATTTGGCAACCTTAACATGCTGAAAACAACGCAAAGCTTCGAATATAATTCTTTTATATATTAAAGTGATATGGGAGTCTTAAATAAAAATGATAGAATTTGTTCATTTTTTGCCAAACCGTAGTATCTATTAATATGTTCCAAAAAATAAAAAAAATAATAAGTAACAGCGCATTTTCTCAAGCTACAGATTGAGACGAAATGAATTAATTTGTATGGGTTATACAGAAAAAAAACACCATTTTGTGATAAGAAAATAAACAAAATGATAGAATAGTAAAATAAATAAGAAAAGATAGCTTCTCGACAATGTTTTCAGAATATCAAAAGAAAAAACAGGGTCACCGAAACATCCAAAAATAATCTTCACATGTAAATATATATTAATATTTATAAATTCTATTCGTCAAAACTGGTTCTTTTTAATGAAAATTCACATTAGATATCTGCATTCCTGCATAAAATTTTGCTAACTTGATAAAAAATCTGGACTTTAGATTTTTATGTTTTTACAATCCAAGAAAGCGGAAGACTCCTATACCACAAACAAAAATATCAATCTTGAAATTTGAAACTGAAAAAAATGCTACACCTTATTACGTCCTGATGGTTTTCGAGAAGTAGGGACACACCATGCAAACAATATAATTGTTTTTTTAAGTGGGAAGGTTGGGGGAATTTTTGTAAAGAAAAAGTAAAGATGTATTAGTAAAAGACAAACATACATACACAATTTTAAACTTCATGCATTTTTTATTTTTTTATTTTATGTAATATTATTTTTTAACTTCTCTCTAACCTTTGTAGCTGCATGGTTTTATGAAAATAAACTATATATCTATCATAACATTTCTAAAATAAATGTTTAAACTGAATTGTTGTACCAGTATTTATTAATATTATGAGAGCTTTAACAGTAATGTGAAATTAGAAACAATCTTAAACCTTTTAAATAGCTAACACTAATTTGATGACTTTAAAATAATGCCACGAACTTTGATATTTTCAATCCCTTAAAGTTATTTTTTTTCATTGCTTTTATTTGTTACATTCGTGATAGTTATAAAAAGTACCAGGATTATAATTTAATACGCCAGACGCGCGTTTCGTCTACACAAGACTCATCAGTGAAGCTCAAATCGAAATATTTATAATGCAAAACAAGTACAAAGTTGAAGAGTATTGATGATTCAAAATTCAAAAAAGTTGTGCCAAATACGGCTAAGGTAATCTATGCCTAGAATAAGAAAATCCTTTGTTTTTTCGAAAAATTCAAAGTTTTGCAAACAGAAAATTTATAAAAATGACCTATAATTCAGTGGTTGTCGTTTGTTTATGTTTTACATATTTGTTTTTCATCGTTCTTTTTGGTTATAAAAAAGGCCGTTAGTTTTTCCCGTTTGAATTGTTTTACATTGTCTTATCAGGGACTTTTATAGCTGACTATGCGGTATGGGCTTTGCTCATTGTTGAAGGCCGTACGGTGACCTATAGTTGTCAATGTCTGTGTCATTTTGGTCTCTTGTGGACAGTTGTCTCATTGGCAATCATACCACATCTTCTTTTTTTTTTTTATACATGATTGATATTCATGTCAACACCAAAATGTTGACTACTTGGCTGGTGATACCCTCAGGGACGAAGCGTCCACCAGCAGTGGCATTATTATGAAGACTTCGTATCTTATTCAAAATTACCTGATCGAAAGTAAAAATATACTGTTTAGACTCACATAAAAACTTCTTTATGTTCTTATACCTGGTCCAGGCCGTCTTTTGCCACATTTTAATGTTATGATATTTTTGTTGACTTGTGCGAATGGCACATCTTTCACTGGCGTCAACGTGATGATCGTAACTGCAATTACGATCATCCCAATATGGCGTACACAAATATAGGGATATTTTATAAGGCTGATTTCTCCACTTTAACAGCTTATTTTCAGATTTGTATTATATCAAGAAACATCTTTATAAGCATTGCCATTAAAATATTTTTTCGGACCGGATGGAAAAGCAACAAGAAGAATGAAAATCGAGCTACAACATATCACGATGATGATCGTAACTTTTATTTATTTTTATCAACGATGATCGTAACTTTTACTTGAGATGATCGTAACTGTCTGTTCCAACGAAGCATTTTCTGATAAATAAGGACAAATAAAGCTGTCTAGTATGCGAAAAAGTGTACGTTATCAGCTGATATTGTGATAATAATGAGGAACGATCACTAACGTCCTATTGGTAAGTGCACAAATAGTTATGACTTCGCGAGATTTCGTATTTATTGTTTTTTCTAGTTCAATATTAAAATGCATTGGCGGTTAACAACTTTATACTAATTTCATATGTTTTATATAAATAAAGTATTGGACAGTTTATATTAATGACCAGTTTGTTAAAATTGGACATTTTTTTTAATTCCCCTCCCCCCTCTACACTTTATAGGGACAATAGTACCTTTCGAGGATCTGGTATTTTTGGGGAATTCAGACTTTATAGTTTCTTTTATTAACAGATTTACGATTTTTAAAGGAGAGGTTGAAAAAATAAAGCATTAAGAAGTGTAATCATATCTGTTGAATGAAAAAACATTAATGAAACCGTCAATAAAGGGAGCTACTATTTGATTTTTATTTGGGGGAGGGGCTAGGATGAATAAGTTTGTCCTGCATTTTTTATGTTGAAATCTCTATCTTGTGTTTTTTTTTACTCTATTCGGTCCTGCTTTTTTTCATCCTGATTTTTTAAACAGATATATCATGTTAAGGAGGGGTATTTGCGAAAAATACCAGTCGAGAGAATGTTAAATTTCGCGAGCCGTAAGGCGAGGGAAATTCATTCTCAAGACTGGTATTTTTCGCAAATACCCCTCAAGAACATGCTATATCTGTTTAATTACACCGAATGTTAATGTTAAAAAACGCATTGATGATCGTGACGTTACAAGCGACCAGTCGGATAGAGTATTTTTTGGCAAATACCACGACAGAGAGGATAAAAAAGGCATAGCCTTTTGGCAAATACCTCGGCGGTTTTAAAAAATGGACGATATTCATTTTATAACAGTAAATTGATGAACAATACACTGGCTATCAACCAATCAAAACCCAGGATTCTTACATAAGCCGTGTAATTATTACATAAATTGTCATCCTGCCTTTTTGATTGACCAAGATGTTAATCCGGCCTTTTTCTACTCAAATCTCCTGTCCTGCCTTGTTTCAAATTTCATCCCCCTTATAAAAATCAAATGGTAGATCTCTTTTCGATATGTTTGGCTTAAAACAACTTCTTCGACTAACTTCAATAATACATGTCATATACTGTAGAAATGTAAGGATTTGTAGCTTGAAAAATCTAATATGAACGTGTATACCATCTATTTTAACTTTTCCTTCTTTACATAAATACAAACCATGGTAAATATAGGTAACAGTAGTCCAGGGGCGTATCCAGATATTTTCATGAAGGGATGGGGGACTGGTTGCCTAAGAGTAGGCCCGCTACAGTCATGCTTCATTGGTTCCCTATACAATCAACCAAATTTCCCTCACAAAAAGGTGATGCGAGCACCTTGACCCTCCCTCTAAGTCAGCCTCTGGAGTCTACCAATGTTTAATAGTCATAGTTTTATTAAGAAATAAAAAGGCCAGGCAACAATTTAAAACCGATAGAAAGTCATAAAAATAATGACACTTCATGTCTTCCTTTACTTTATTCAGTGAAAGTTTTGGCCTGTATTCTTAAAGTGCATCATGAGAATGATATTTATATCAACTTCATATCAACGTAAATCCATTTTGAATGTTAACTAAATTACTCATTAGAAAATAATATTGAGGACATTTGCATATAAGCCTGCTAATCCCCTTCTGTCATTTCATTTTAGAATAACGGTTTTCAATTATTTTTTGTTTAATTTAAAAATCATAATATTTTTTTTATCGTGACTGCTAAATAGGATCCCCATTAGGGAAAAAACGTTTATAAATTTTGGGTTACGATCATCTTTATATAATAACAAGTCAAAGTTACGATCATCTATAGACGAAGTTACGATCATCATCGTGATGTTTGAATCTCGATTTTCGTTCTTCTGGTTGTTTTTCTATAATTTATGAAGAACACAGTCAATGGCAATGCTTATAAAGATGTTTCTTGATATAAAACAAATCTGAAAATACGCTGTTAAAGTGGAGAAATCAGCCTTATAAAATATCCCTATATTTGTGTCCGCCATATGGGGATGATCGTAATTGCAGTTACGATCATCACGTTGACGCCAGTGACCTTTGATTAATCGTATATTTACTTTTGGTAAACCTCTGGTTCTTTGCTGGGTATGGATTGATCAGTCTTCGGGGTTTTTGATAGCGTTTTAGTACACTTGCTGATTGTTTTGTTTTTGTTTGGTTTTAACATTGTCCGTTTCTAGTCGTCATGTATGTTGTGAATGCCCTTTAGGTATCAACCCCTTTTAATCATTAAAAGGCTATTTGGTTGCGACCTTGAATTATTTGCAGAGTAAACAGGATAATCAAAAGAGAACCATGGACTAGGTAGGAAAAATAATAATATCAACTTTAACTGTTAGACCATCAACGGGATACTATTTTGTACACAATTTACCTGATAGGGGACCTTTATATGTCTGTTGACTATTAATGTCGTTTTGTTGCTGATATATTGAGGTATTTAAAAAATCTTCTGCGACAACCCCCGTCGCTTTTCAACATCTGGGGATGCTATACCGTATGTATCTCTTTAAAGCCGTCCTTCCGAAAATATCAATTATCACAAACCGCACGACAGAAAGCCTACATACATGTCTGGATTATTTGCTTGGAACATGATCATAGTACTTTATCAGGTTCATTATGTTATATTATTGAGCTAATAGGATTTTTACCATTCTTTAAAAAGATTATAAAAAAAGGCCACGGCAGCATTCAGTTGTCCCTTGAATATAACATAATTATCAACCTGATGAAGAAGTTGCTGTTCAAAGGTCATAAATCGATTGAGAGCAAATAAAACTGGGTAACAAACTAAAATCACATCAACTATATGAGGAAAACAATGGAACAGCAGAAACGTAAAGTGCAACGAAAACAAACGAAAACAAACAAATAAACTGAATATTTGATTACAACTGCCTTATTACTGAGTTGGTACCGGACATTCAAGGAAAAAAAATGTAATAACTCATATAGCTCCCATTCAATCAGATAGTTCATGTTGTTTGCCATTATGTATGATAAACCAAGTGATATTGTCATTCTGTTGGTCATTAATGGAAGTTATGTGATTATCAAACTACAATGACACCTTGACGTGGGTAGACTTTACATAGATTAATTCAGCCGTATTTGACGTGAAACTGTACTTATGTATCCCGTCATACTTTGAACCACACCATTATTTTATTTATTATTTTTACTGTAAGTCTGTTTTTTGTTATATCTACTTTACGTGAGTCTGCATTTATGTATGCCGTCATACGACAAAATTATTTTTATGTCTACCTGTGCGAATTTCAAACGCGCAATTTTACACCAGTAATGAAAACCTTCTTTCATTTATGGGTAGACTTTACATAGATAAATTCAGCCGTATAGGAAAAGCAAAATGAGAATGTTGAATTTGATGTATGCCTTTTTGTGCTACTTTGTTACATTTGTTGTTTATGTAGTGATATTAAGATGATAACACAATATTGACTGTTGTACCCCTATTTTAGACATTTTTACTCTTTGAGTATGTTTGTTTTGTTCATGCATCGTTGACAATGTAATGGAATTTGATGCGACTGTCATACAAGTGAGAGGTTTAGCTAGCTATAAAACCAGGTTCAATCCACCATTTTCTACATTAGAAAATGCCTGTACCAAGTCAGGAATATGACAGTTGTTATCCATTCGTTTGATGTGCTTGGACTTTTGATTTTGCCTTTTGATTTTTGATTTTCCTTTTTGAATTTTCCTCGGAGTTCAGTATTTTTGTGTTTTTACTTTTTTCTTGAAATGCAATTCGTAGGACACTTTAATAGAAATCTCTCAAAATTGGTTTTTATTTATCACGTGCAGTTGATCATATCATACAGTTTTTTTCTTTCTAAATTTTATGATTTTTACCGGAATTCCAGGAAATGACTGTGTGTTTTTTCTACTATTGTACAACATTGCCTTTTTTAAAAATCGAATCTGCTTCTACACCATTTGACAAAAGCTCTCATGTTTAGTCGCATTGTTCGCCGTCATATTCAATATATAAAGTCATTTTGATTTGATGATATTCATTGTTTGCGGTCTAAGACTGCTTTTAAAAATATCCATATCACAGCTTTTTGTGACGTCAAATATGTCATCCGGTCTTCATAACTTTGATCCGGATATATCGGCGACGGCATACTACTAGTATATAAACTGACATTTGTAAGTTAACCAAAAATTATCAGATCATCTTTCGGTTTTCTGGCGAAACAAAGAAAACACTTGTTTCTATGCTGTAAAATCCGTTTATATAACCCAATAAATCAATTACCTGGTTGTCAGCATATTTTTATTGTAAAATATCAGATGCCGGACACAATATAAAGTCTTTATGAACTCATTCGATGTGCTGATGGAGATTTATTTCCCCGAGTGTATCACCAGCCCAGTAGTCAGCACTTCTGTGTTGACTTGAGTTATCATTGATATGTTCATAATTATAAATTAACTGTTAACAAAACTTTGAATTTTGAAATACTAAAGCTTTTTTACCTCAGGAATAGATTACGTTAGCTGTATTTGGCAAAGGTTTAGGAATATTTGGTTCTCAATGCTCTTCAACTTTGTACTCTATTTGGTATTTTAAACATTTTTTGATTCGAGCTTCACTGATGAGATTTTTTTTATACGAAACGCCCGTCTGACGTAAATATGAAATTTTGATTCTGGTATCAATGATGAGTTTATTCACTATATAAAAAGCTTCATATTAGCACTCTCAGCTGATATTTAACAAGATCAATATTCAGATAACCGAATAAACGGTTCGTAGACTTCGATAGACCAGAAGTTGAGGCACAAATGTAGCCCACTTTTCTGGATTTTCAAATTAGCATACATACATGAGGAAAAATTTTACAAAACCTTTACGTAGTTTCTCAGAATAATGCGAAGACAATTCAATAATGGTCTTTTTTTAGTAGTATATTTTCAGGTATTTAGCAAATATTAACATGATCAAGTTGATAAGCGTAAAAGGTATTGAACAGACTGGCGAACAGACATACACAAAATAGCCACTCCATGGGATCATGGTATGATATCCAGATTTGTATTATCAACTGTAAAACATATACAACTTTACAAGCTTTCCAAACAATATCTTCAATTGAATCATTTTTTTCCTGTTCTCAATGGTTTTACCAAGTCATTCTTTTAGTTTTCTTTTCCTTTGAGGTCTTTTAATCAAAAACATACGAAAGTCTTCCCCGTACACTCAAATTTTTATAGCATAACAATTAATTCCGAAATTTTCTTGTATAAACTTCCAACAGATAACATGTATCCAATAAGTCCATGCCTTACCATTTTTTTATGTCGCAGTTTTATCGTTAATATGTTGTGATTTTGTTACTTTGATAGAAGCAATTCTTGTTTTGCGAATGCTTAACTTTTAATACATTAAAAGTACATATACTCATGTTCATCATTGATTATAAATAGATGAATAATACATACACGATTTTTTTTATCTAGTAAATAAAATTGACATCTGTTGCTTAAATATTTCTTTTTTCATCTTGGTGTTTGTTTAAAACGTGTCTAACTGCGCAGAACGTTCTTCCTTGTTTGAAAAAAGGTTTCGTAGCAAGCCAATCAAAATT
Organism: Mytilus galloprovincialis; assembly: GCF_965363235.1. Taxonomy (NCBI): domain Eukaryota; kingdom Metazoa; phylum Mollusca; class Bivalvia; order Mytilida; family Mytilidae; genus Mytilus; species Mytilus galloprovincialis. Next base: position 27,268,508 of record NC_134847.1, on the reverse strand, counting down.
CATTGTCTATTGCTTCCTTCTTCCTTGTGCGCAAGTAACACCCCTAAAAATTTTCTGGGGTATTTATTCAAGGATATATCATTATAACCATTTTGATTTACTGGAAACAGCAAGATTAAATTGTTTGAATCAGATGTTTTGGGAACTGATTGGAATGTAATTAAAGGCAATTGTTTAAGTGTTTTTCGACAATATGCTTTATTATACAAGTACTGTATTGTTAATACTTTTTATGGCCCCGCTAAGTTGTCGGGACAAAATAGTTTTACCCTTGTCAGAGATCTGTACTTCTCTAATTTTTGCGGTATTTTCACATTTCCTGACCGGTGTGAGAAAAATATTTCTCCTTACTAGTGATAATCTGTTCTCGGCAAATGATTGGTTGAAATATAATTGTGACGTTAAATTTTCTTGGTTTCTTCTGAATTTTCTTATTGTGACGACCATGCATGATGACATCACATCGAAAGTACACAACTTTCCTCAAATCTTTGAAAAGGAAGGATAAAATCATAAGAGAAACAGATTCCACCACTGTAACTAGTGTATTACGATATATCTCCACTCTCAACAGTTAAATTTTAATTATTTAAAAAGCTTGGCAAGCCTCAGACTTTAAATATTAAATTGACTGTCTCGAGTGGAGAAATAACGTAAAACACTTGTTGCAGTTGCAGTTGTGGAATCTATATTTCTGTCATTCCGTCATCCCGCAACAAATCATTAAACGCCTTGAAATAATGGTAGGATTTTTGGTGTGTGAGTTCAGCATTATGAGTTAAAGATCAAGTTAAATTTCCTCTCTGCTTCGCTAATTTTTGCCGAAATTACGGGCTTTGCACTTTGATGAATTGTTGAAAATCACAGTTATACGGAGTTTCTTTTTCTAAACACCTTGAGATATTGGGCTTATCTTTGGTTTGTGAGTTAACCATGATGAGTTATGGATACAATTTAAGTTTCGTTCCGCTCCGCTGATGTTTGACAAAATGGTTTAAAACTTTGAAAATTGTTGACAATCACAATTATACTGACATTTTTTCTAGTACGATTTTGATTTGTGAGACTACCTTCATGTTTGTGTCCACGTGTGTTGTTAGAAGTTCAGATTTTTCTACTTTTTGAGACGGGGCCATTCGTGTGGTTTCGGCACATCTAGTTTGAATAATGATTTAGTAAATCGCGTTTTAAATGTTTTGGTATTTTCATATCTGAATATTTAGATCTTGTTTGTGGTATCTGTAATGGTAACTTGCTTTTTTTCTTGCGTCAGAGGTGTTGACATCACATTGTTTTTTTTTCGTATTTGTTTTTACATTGTTTATTTTGTTTCATTTTAGAAAACATGCATATTTAATTTAATATTGATTTTTTTGTACCTCTCTTAAGAGTAAAAAATGATCGCATTTTGACTTTAAGGTAAAATTAGTACCTCAGATCTGGTTTTTTTGGTGTCATTTTGTTGTACAAGTACCTATCCACGTCGACTTATAATTTTATCCATCTGATGAGTTAAGCCTTTTTCAACTGATGTTTATAGTTCGTTCTAATGTTAAACTGTCCCAGATAAGGGGGGATCTTGCTGAGATGTTAAACCCCGCCACATTCTGTATGTATGTGCCTGTTCCAAGTCAGGAGCATGTAATTGAGTGGTTCTCGTGTGATTATGTTTTACCTTTTTTTTTTTCGTTCATTTTTTGTACATAAATCAGGCCGTTAGTTTTTTCGTTTAAATTGTTTTACATTGTCATTTCGGGGACATTTATAGATGACTATGCGTTATGGGCTTTGGTCATTGTTGAAGGACGTACGTTGGCCTATAGTTGTTAATGTCTGTGTCATTTAAGTGTCTTGTTGAGAGTTGTCTCTTTGGCAATCATACCACATCTTTTTCTTATATATATTATAACAGATACACGTCTCGCTTTCAGATATATGAGTGTATTTAACTATACTATCAGCCTATAAACTTTAGAGGACTTTAATTTATTTTAACTCATAGTACAATCAACATTGTGACAGTAGAAAATAGACCAAATATATATATATATATATGTTCACTGGATGCCTAAATATGTTACACAAACTAGTTATTAGAATTGAAGAGCCTTCCCTTTTTTCTATTAGTGTTTTCAAACAAGTAAACCATGTTGAATTAGCTCATACAGTATTAATCAATAGAATTATTATTACACATAATTTGATTAAATTGGGTTTCAGCATTTAGTTTTATCAATTGCATGAATTTGGTAAAACATGTACGGTTAAACCGAAAATAGTTTGTTATGAAGTTTCCTCCCGGTAAACCAGATTTCAAAGATTATTTTGATGGGGTTCGTGTTACTCGGTCTATAGTTTTCAATTATTGGTTTGATAGACTGTTGTTAGTCGAGTCGTCATCATACGTGTTTTATCATAACAATCTAAATTTGTCTATCACTTATGAGTTCCATACATTTTATTACAGATTGTTTTTTTTTGTTAAGATTTACATTAAGTTCAAACAATTCAAATTTGACAATTGTCAGAATAAATATTAGATTTCCCCTTTAGTGTCACTTTATAGTTATTTAAAAAAAAACAACGGTTCCATTTGAATGTTTTGTACAATGAAATAGTTTTGAGTGACACTAAACATTGATAAGACATACAGGTAAGATAAAATCATTAATGCTGATTGTTATGTATGAGTTATTGGTAAACCATTTTCTCTTGTTTGAAATTTAACCTTAACTATTAGTCCTTCTTTTCATCATTGACAAATTGTCTTTAGAATTGGTCCCAACTGTCTGCACAAACGTCCGTGGTTGCCCTTGTAAGTACTATTTGAAATTGGAGGAGGGCACAGTAGCTTACCAATTTTGAAATTTCAAATTTCCATAAACAAGCTACTTTTAGGGAAAAAATGCGGAATTCATATAAACTCAACAAGGAACCGATGTTTGATGTGTCTACTGCAGGCTAAGCAATTTGATCTACCAAGCCATGAATTGCAAGTCTGCAAACACCGATGTAATGACTGAAAGCAACAAGACCCTATAACAGTTAAACACATTAATTTATTCTCAAATCATTCTTCAATGATCCATGCCCTCAGGAGCATCACCTCTGTGTTTTCAGATTAGGTTCCAATACATATGGGTTGACCAAGAAAGCATAGTAAATTAGAAATTTGTTCGAACAGAAGTTTGTCATGTGATGAACAGTTCTCATTTATCAGTCATTTACTTTTATATTTTCATCAACTATGCTTTGTTAAACAAAAGATAGCTTGATGTCATGCAGATAGTATTCTTTTGTGGTTGACAATCTTGTGATTATGAATCCAGAAGAGTATGCTTGAAATTCAATTTATGCAAATATAAGTATTTTTTTTGAGACACTGGACAAAAGCTACTATTAGCGTACTGCTATGTCATAAGAGTATTCAGTATTCAGTGCATCATTATTGTCAGAATTTATAAGAATCAGTTGGTAATTTATTTGTTGTTAAATTTGCAAATCATTCAAAAAACAAATATGAGTCCAACCCTATGCATGACAAAGTGGATTAATAATAATTTTTATTGTTTTAATTTTGAATTTTGACATCTAGGTCAACAATTTATCCCAACATTTTATCATAATGGTTTTTGCTGTGTCTCGTTACATTAGATACATCCATAGACTATCTGTAAAATTTGAATTTGCGCCTGTTCCAATCAGTTTGTTTTCCTTATCTAGTAACTTTAAAAGCAGTATCGACATGGAAATTGGAACCATATTATTCAAGACGATAGCGGTTTTGACCCTCGGTATTTTACAAGAAGGTTATGCTGTGCCATGTACCGAACCCGTCCTGTCAATGTGTGATTGCACAGGAACAGAAATTAATTGTAGGAACGTTAACTTAAACCAAATACCAAGTAATATTCCTAAAAATACAACAGTCTCGTAAGTATTGCGTACACTTGTACATTTATATGGTGTTTTTTTAATCATGTTTCCTATCATCAACGTTGTTTTCATTGACCTTAAGTTATAATATGTTTTAATAGTTAACGGTTCATTTCGAACTTTTGATTTATGACTATTTTGATTCCAGATGTGTTTATCAGTGACCATATCTCTATAATTAGAATAAAAAATGATGTCCTTTGCACTATCGGGATACAGAAGCTCTACTGATATAGAACCATTCGCATTTGTAAATCATGATCCAAACCATAGGTTTTGAAATATCATAATGAAGAATTCAAACCATTAGCTTTTGGTATCATGATAACAGCCGTGAGCTCTTTCATATGATGATGTAGTAGCATAAGCTACATGTATGTGTGTAAAGATGTAGTATCATCAGCTATCATAAGACTTTTTGTCTGTTTTTAAAAACTGTCTGTTATCATCAATTTGAAATACCTCTCGTTTTATTGCATTTTTGTGCTGATGCCGCCTAAAGACAACACTAATTATTCAGGCGATCATAACATGGGTTCTACTCGATTTGTGATTTGACTGAGCGGAGTTTAACCGGTTCGCTAATAATAAACCAGTCCCTCTATAGATAGGTGTTTCAGGATAAACTCATCAATGAAGTTTCCAGTCATTCTTTTGTAAATTCCATTGATTCCACTTGATGACAGGTGATTAAAAATCAGTAACAATTATAACGGAAATAATTCTTACAATCCAGCTTCTTTGTTCTAACAGGGATGAGCTGAGCCGGTCAACCCCACCTGATCACCCCAATTTGAGTTTCTTTGTTTTGCATGCTTTTCTTTGTTCTGTAACATTTTGGCGGGAATGTCAAATCCACTATAAAACTTATAATTAATTAAACGGAAAAGACCATCTATTAAAATTAACGTAGAAAAAAATCCAGTGTATATGCTGGGATTCGAACTCGAGACCTTTAGCATACCAAGCCACGACACATACCACTACACCAGGACGACTGGATACCAACTATCAAAAATTTAACATAAATTAAAGAAGCAAGATATTTCATAAGTGGAGCGAGTAGGTAGACCTTTATTCAGTGGGGTTTACATTCTTTTCGTTAATTAGTAAATTGTCAGATTGATTGTTTAATTTGATTTTACACTTTTTGAAAAGTGGGGCGAGTCGGTAAAAAAAGATTGGGTCAATTCCTTTATAAAGGGGCAATCTAGTGTGGCCCGATTGGCCATTTGGGCGAGTTGACATTGTTTTATATCTACACATCGTGTTCGGGTTTCGTAAAGGGTATACATTATACAGTAATATATGAAGTATATTATAATCGTTGTGTGGCGTTCTAAACTAGATTTGATGAATTGTAAATAGTTTTTCGTCTAATCTAAAACAGCTGGTGTGTACAACAGTTATCCCACTCTTACTTGGTATGTCTGTGTTAGATCACCCTCTGGCCTCCTTAAAATAGAATGTCCTTATGCAAATTACAACGTAAGCTCCGCCTGATCAGTTGAAATAACATTGGTAATATGCACGATTCAAGGATAATGCGAGGGAAATGATTAATGAATTTCTCGAGATTTTCAAACAACAACAATATCAAATACACTATTTAATTTATAGCGATACGTAGCCTGTGTGCATTTTATCCTTAATCAAGTTGTGTCATATACAAATAATGTTTCAGGACTTGTGTAATGGAACATTTTTCTATTATTTTGTTACTTTAATATCTAACAATTACACGATGATTGCAATTGCTATTTACAAATTAACCTAAGAGGATTATTCTTCGTTTTCAGATCTCTTTCAAACAAGAAGATCAGTTCAATAGATGCCATATCATTATCAGGACTTACATCGCTTGATATTCTGTAAGGTCTAAAATGAATGCTCAACTGCTATTTACAAACAAAGTATGACCCTTGTAAATAAAATTTTACAGAAAGTTGTATTTGAGCGCTTTCAATATTAACATAATTAATACGAATATTCGGTATGACTGCCAATGAGATAACCCTCCATCCTTATAGAAGTTTACAAGTATATGTCAAAGAACAGCCTTCAACACAGACCCATTGGAAAATACCACATTTTTTTTATCAAATCTTAATAGACACATCATTGAAGGTTATAACAGAAAGATCTTAAACAAGGGCGATAATCAACGCTGATTAATTGCATGTCTCAACTTGCACTTCGATACTGACATGATTAAACAAACTTTACTAAAATTGTCCGTTTATAAATTTTGAAATTATTAAAAAAAATAAGGTTTCAACTCCCTCAGGCAAAGTTGACTTTAGATGAATTTGGCTATTTAGTTTAGGTATTTTTGACATAGAGCTCTTCAACGGTTTCGGTACTTATACATATTCGGATTTCAAATGTTTGCTTTTGAGCGTTCCGGTCGCAAACAATTCTAAAACGTGTTGTTTTCAATTTTCTACATTTCGCTCGTTTGTTGACATAAGTTCATTTACAGGAACTTTTGGCTAATTTGGATCAAAGCGGTTCGATGAAATTTTATAGGAGTTATCTACCTTTACAAAATAAATTTGTCGGTATGTGTTTTTTAACTCATAAAGCGTTTACCGTATAACACTGAAATGTTTAGTAGAGGCCCTAGGTCCTAACTTAGAAAAATAGGTCAAGGTTGTGTTCTTAATTTTGACTTTTCCTTGTTTTTGCATTTCCCCCGACACTTTTAAAGCTATATATGTAAAAGAACAAGCGCAAAATGTTTGCTTTTTTGTAATGAAGATTTGTTCCATTAGGTTTGAAACAATCCGATGACCTCTTATAGGAGTTAGTGCCCCTGAAATATCTTAATATAAGGTTAATTGACAATTACTTTAACTTGGTACATGATGGAGCCAGACGACTTTTTATCAAAGGTTTGGTGACATCTTACTTGGAAAAATGTCAACCGAAAGTGACGTTGAGAAAAACGGAAGAAATCATTTTTGGACTTTACCATGGAAAAGTACTCTGAATCCTTATATTTTCTAATATAAATACATAAACTTATCACTAAAGACCAGAAGTGACATTCAGTATTAAGTAACAGATGATTGGATGTTTTGGGGATGATATAGAACAGTTATTGCGATTTCGAAGTGACCCCGTTTATCCGAACACTTTTCATTGCAAGATTTATCTCACGAAACACAGTCTTTCTTGTTGGCATATCTCCTTTGCAACTGTTAAAGATTACAACAAAATTATTTCACCAATTTACTTGTAATATCCTTAGGATCTTGAAAATAATTTGAATGAAGCGGTCCGAAAACTCCATATGAGAGTTATTTCCCCTTCTGTATTTAAAATAAGTAAAATGAAATTGTAATTGGTAAACCATAAGTGATAGAGACCTAGGATCTTTTATTTGAGATCCTTGGTAAAAAAAAAGAAAATAGGTTCAAGGTCAAAGGTCGAGGTCATTTTTTAAGTTTGTATTATGGTTTATGTTAAATTCTTTTCAAACATCATATAAGATATCTACCACAAATTGTTACTTATTTGCTAGTTGCGACACGTTGTAACACATACATATTGGTTTAAAGGGTACGCTAACATTGAGTACGAGTTTTCTATTTATTAGCAGTTATGAACTGTGATCGTTAAAACTATAGAAGCTAGGTTTAAATTGTAAATTGCAGAAAGGTTCATCAGGACAAAGTGTAACTAGCCTGAAAATAAGAGAAAAATCTGTTAACTCGTCTTAGCATTTTTACCCTTTAATTAATCATATTTTTGCAAATTGTGACTGATATTGTTATAAGTATAGAATCAAGGATAAAAGTGTTAATTGCAAAAATAATCAGCAACACAATGAGTGACTATATTATGTACACATAAAGGTCGTAATGAGTAAACTGACGAATTCTGAAAGCAGGTGAGCAATACAGGTGCACAGATGTGCCTCTTGCATTATGATACTGATTGTTATTATTAAAATATGGAACTTCAACATAAAAATGGTTGTTTTGTTAGCTAATGCATCAACAGAGCTACAATGTTTGACATAATAATAAAGATTCCCAAGATCTAAGGTAAATTATTCTTTATAATTTTCAAATTCCTTAATTTTGCCACATGAGAGTTATTAACTACATTTTGTCGCCCTTTAACATTTCAGGTCTAACATTTTTAATAACTGGTGAAAATAACTTGCAGGTTTCGATCCAAATATAATCACATTGGACCAAATGGAAATCATACTTGTTTCACTGCATTCGTTTTAGGAACCCCCATCCTCACCATGCATGAAACATTTTCAACTGTACGTTAAACAACTAACAATCAATCAGTTTTATGAGGCCAATTTCATCACTCCGTTTTGTGAGGAAACATAATTCTTATTCGAGTTCTGAATTAAAGGCATATAATGACCTAAAAATTACCTGCTGAAAGTATTTAACCGCCAGTTTAACTTTTAACTATTTATCTGACATAAATAATTTCTAATGAACGTTAGTAAGGTTCAATAGCTACTATTATTTATAGCATAGTGGATTCCTTATACTTTTTTATGTATGTTCCGACCATATGAGTATTTGGACCATACGCGTAAGGTCATGACCATATGTGTATATACTCATTTGGTCCGAGCGTACGCGTATGGTCGGGATATTCAACACGTTTACTTTAATTAAATACTTTTAAACTCTTCATAAGGTATGACCCTTCTAGTTGTTACGTCATTAAAAATGTCCTTACATTAATTAAATAAAAATGAGCAGTTTCACACATTTAATTTTACTTACTATTTAAAGTACAGTAAAATGTGAAAAACAAATGCACATATTGTGAAAGGAAGTTTTGTTATTTTGCGTATACCGGGTCTAGTGTTTTACCACGTTTATTGTATAAAGAAGATGACATCACCGGCTAGGACCATAGTTTAATTTGATCTGTAAATATGGTGTACTGCAGTCATATTTCGATGTTGGAGATCAATAGCTTCTTAAAAACACCGTAGATTAATCGAAATGGCACGAGACCCTGATATCACTGCACGCAGCTGCAAAGAAAACTTGCTGTCACTCACAAGCAAACGGTGTAACTGAAAAAGGTTCGTGCACAACCAAAACGTGCAAATGAAGAAAAGCTATGGTACCTTGTGGAAGTAAATGTCATTCTAATCATAAATGCAAGAACACAATAATCGATGAAAACTAAAATCAACTGACTGTGACATCTATATTTAATGTTTATGTGGCCTTTGCATTGTGAAATTAATACATTTTTATGTAAACATCATTTGTTTAAAGATAATAATTATTGTACTATTGAAACGTTTCTATTGCATTTTGGGAAACAATACATATATGGTCCAAATACTCATATGGTCCGGCCCGTTAATAACCAAACGAGTATAATACTCATATGGCCCGACCATACGCGAATGGTCGGGCCATATGAATATATTCTCGTATGGTTATCCACGTGCCGGACCATGTGAGTATGTTGACCATATAGGTATTTTTTTTTCAAATATGCAGTACAAACGTTTCAATAATACAATAAACTCTATCTGAATAACAATGATGGTCACATGACAATGTATTAATTTAAAGGCTACATTAAAAGCAAATATTGATACCAAAGTTAATTTTCATCGCTAATTACATTCTTCCATTTAGGATAATGGTGACATTTACTTCCACACGATAACATTTGCACGTCATGGTTTTGTACGATCCTTTTGAGTTACACCTTTTGTTTGCAAGTGAAAAGACAGCCTTCTTTGCAGCTGCGTGCAGTGATGCCGAGGTTTTTGTGATATTCCGATGTGTCGCCGGTGTTTATGAAGCTCTAGATGTCAAATATCGTAATATGACTACCGTACACCATATTCACAAAACAACTTAAATAAAATATCGCTTGCTTGTGTTATTGACATATAATGACTTCTTGTGTAACAGTTTATATTGAGAATTTTTTGAAAGTTATATTTTCAAGTCAACATATTGCTATTCACTCGTAATGACAAATCTGTAATAGACAACGGTATAAAATTTGTTTAATTCAGTTTTGACTAGGTAGCAAAATCAACTCTTTGTGAAACTTCTTATTTTTATTCAGTTAATCTCTTTATTATAATCTGATAATAAAATGACCTATATGTTAGCGTATTTTTAAGGAAAGGGCATACCATATGAAGAATTTAGAAGTATTCAAAGTAAACTGTAACAGAGTGTTAATAACCCCGACCATACGCGTACGGTCGGGCCATATGCGTATTGTCGGACATATGAGTATATAACTATATGGTCATGACCATACACGTATGGTCCAAATACTCATATGGTCCGGAACTCCCCCAAAAAATAATAAAAAAATACAAAAATACAAAGAACGCATTGCAAGATTTCCTTCATAATAATAAAATATTACCACTCATGAATACATGTGAAAAAGGTAATCTTCCAAATTCTAGCAGTTGATAGAATTATCAAAGTATTCAATCTTTATTTTGTGCTTGTTAAAGGACGTAAATAAAATTTGGTAGAACCTGTGAATTGCCATGACAAGTACTTTTCAATTCAACTTAGTGTTTGAACTTCTGATCAAGCTAATGCCCCTCCCCCTTATATAATAAATATTTAACATCTCAAAAGTGGTCCAGATCCCAACCCCAAAATCTTATATAAACTCTGTTTGTCAGCATGCCCCAACGTCTGATATCATAACTTATGAAAGTCATATAAAAAAAAGGTAGTTCGAGTTTGTTATAATTTTAAAGTTATCGTTTTTATATTACCAATGCAGCAAGCATATATACTAAACTAAGTCATGTATGCACGTTTTTATGAATGCTTATGACGAATATACAACGTGTTCTTGACATATAATGATTAATTCGGTGATTGATGATCGCAAGTTAATTCACTTTCGAGTTTGTTGCCGAAGTTTAACAGATCGGAGCATTGATAAACAATCATCATGAAGCACGTGAAGTACGTGACAAAACGTTAATTGATAGAGCCATGATTGTGTTTTAAAGATTTTCCATTCGATCCCATTTGGTAGTTTAACATTTCCGTAACAGTTGATAAACGATTTTTTGAATTCAAATTGTTCTTTAAGAAACAATTACTACTACTTACATTCGAGTGAGCGTTTCTTTAGTTCTTTCAGCTCGATGTTTCCTTCGCAATTGCAATGTGCGATGGCCGAAGAACACACGAGAGATCACTACATACGGCAAAATATAGGCTAATTAGTATATGGGAGGATAATAATTCAATTGCAATACATTTTTTAAGATTTTCATAACATTATATTTTCGAAATGTTTTATTGTCAAAATGCGCATTTTGGTGTAGTATAAAATGGTACCATTTATGTAATTACTAAAACATGTACAACTCGATCGAATTCTCTGCTGATCAACTGATAGTCCCTTAGTTTATCACCAACCAAGTAGCTACTTCTGTACTGGCTTGAAAATACTTGATAATATGTGTAACAAAATTTAAGAAATTATTTTGAATTAAGGTATACACCTTCCTCATGGATAGCTCTGATTCCTTGTCCGGCTTTGACTAAACTCTTTTTGTCTTTTTTGGATAATAGCACTTCATCTTCTTCATATGCTTTGGATTTTCAAATAGTTTGTCCTCGATAATCACTGAATAGTCATTTAATTGCATTTATGGTGCAGAAAATTTGGTACCGTCAATGTTATTTTATTTATATGAAAGTTCATATGTATTTGTTTTATATTATTATTTGACTGGGCGGAGTTTAATCTGTTCGCTCATTATAGACAAGTCCATCTATACATATAGGCAGGTGTTTTGGGAGAAACTCATCTATGAAGTTTCCAGTTGTGGTCATTGATTCGGTTTTTATGTTAACACTATACGGGTATTCGCCAAATAAATACTTAGTAATAAGACACAGCCGTTTATTTTTTGTTAAATATAAAAAAGAAGATGTGATATGATTGCCAATGAGACCACTATCCACAAAAGACCAAAATGACACAGACATTAACAACCATAGGTCACCGTACGGTCTTGTTACAGCCGATTTTGTAATTTGTGGATATGAACGTAAAACTATAACGACAGCAGTTGCAAAATCTGTATATTTCGCTATTGTATATTGTCTTGGTAACACTGATAGTCGATTAGAAATCAGTAATAATAATAACGGCAATCATCCTTATCACATAATCTTCAAATAGACTGTCCTAATGCAAATTGAAAAGTAAGCTCCACCCGAGCAGTTGAAAATACAATAGTAATAATTAAAAACTAAGCCTTCCAAGTATAAACAACATGTTTTGTTTTTTGTTTTTTTTTTTAATTTGAAAATTCATATTACACTTACTGTTGAACCCGTTTGATTTGCCACCATACGAAAAATAAATGTTTCTTACAAGCCATGCTTATATACTTACAAGGCCTCTTCTTTGTTGTTGTGACTTCTAGAGATTAAGGAGAAATTTGTGTTTTATTACATTTGAACAGTTTCACCTAGTTAATTCTGTCCGTCTTATTGTTCTTATGAAGCCAGTTCCTCGTTCATTTTGGTCCAATCAAAAATATTATATATTGCAAAAAGAGATTTTTCAAAACTGTTTGGTGAATATTGACCAAAGTAATGATGTATGATTAAACTTCGAATCAAAAACATCATTAATTTAGCACTCCTTTTGGGAATTTTGGGTCATCAATGCTCTTTAAGTTAACACTTGTTTGACTCTCTGACTCTCATGATCTTAGTGTCATCGGGGGGGGGGGGAGGTCTTGTGTAGATGAAACGCACGTCTGGCGCATTAAATTTAGGCCTGGTACCTATGATAACTATTAACATGTCGAAATGTTTTATTGCATTGTTATTTGTGTATTTCTCTGTCCTGAATGTTCTTACATTTATTTGTACTGTAGTCCTGTCATGTAATGTTGTTCTTTTAGTGTTATATTTAACATTGTCATAAAAGCGCGAGGTTTGGCAAGCCACAAGACCAGGTTCAACCCACCATTTTTCTTAAAATGTCCTGTAACAAGTCAAGACAATGGCAGTTGTTATCTTATAGTTCGTTTCTGTGTATGTTATATTGTCGTTTGGTTTTTGTTGCACTTTAGTGTTTCTGTTGTTTCGTTGCTTCCCTCTAATAGTTGATGTGTTTACCTCTGTTTTAGTTTATAACCCAGATTTGTTTTCTCTAAATTAATTTATGACTTTTGAACAGCAGTATACAATATTCGTGCAATAGTCTCTTTCCGTTTACAGAATAACCACGCTGCTATGCAGTAAAAAGAATACAGCATACACTTAGTCGATGAATCATGTGACGAAAATAGCATACACTTAGTCGATGAATCATGTGACGAAAATAGCATATACTTAGTCGATGAATCATGTGACAAAAATAGCATACACTTAGTCGATGAATCATGTAACGAAAATGAGATAATTGTAAGACACACCTGTAAATATTGTATATACAACATGTACAATACAAACCGAGATATTCCCTAGAGCTGAAGATACAATACAAACCGAGATAGGTCCTAGAGCTGAAGATACAATACAAACATGCACAAAATTTCAGTTTAAGATGCAGGACATGTAATGAAGGGCTTAGAAGACTTTGTGCTTTTATTGGACACAGCAACAAACACAAAAGAATAAAATGGGGAAAATGTTGACCTTGAGTCTATTCCATGTTTTCTGTAATAGTAGTTTTCATTTTTCATGTGACAAAGCTGTTGACATCGCATTTTTTTCGATTCATTTTCTATACACCATCGATCTTACTGTTGAATATTTTACCCTGTGAAGCTTGATTTTGTTGTACAAGTTTTTGCTTCATCAAATCAAAATTCGTTCTATACGAATCGAAATATTTCTTTTATGTCGTGCTCTTTCGACATTTTTATATGAGAAGGCATAATGCATTTGTTATCATTTTACAATTGTTACCCAAACAGAACTAATCACATCTTACTTCTTTAAGTGGCAATCATTTCACGCACATACAGAATGAAAACAAATTAATAATCTAAACAATATATGGTTTTACCAAGGTGGAAAGCAAGAAGATTTGAGTGTCACTGGATATTTGTTGGATATGCCAGACATTTGAATTTCAACATGCCTATTAAAGTTCCTTCAGAGAGTTTTTGCAAAATTTCTTTTACAGCAAGGAAATTACTCTGAACGAAACACAAGATTAATTAACGCCATCCAAATCAAATATTACTTCGTATTTTTGCATTCCATAGAGCTAAACGAACCATTTAGAAAAATTTTAACTGTCGAGAACAGGAGAAAATTAAGAAGAACTACATTTCTATACCACATTCCACCATAAGGAATGGTAATCCATTATACGTTCGATTCTTACGTAGAGTGTATAATATGTACAAGGTACGTCGAAAGTTTATACAGTCTCTGTTTAAATATTTGTATTATTTGTCTTTTTTCTTTCATTCATATTATACAGATTTATATTTCAGAATAGCTTTGAAATTTTTTTAATTTTGTTAAAAAAAGCTATTTTGATATTATCGGACTTTTATGTTTAGAATCTGAATTGGGTTGTTAACTAAACAACCTGTGAATCAACCATGAGTATCCTTCCTTATAGGTCGTCCCACTGTCTGTATCACTTTGATCAGATCATGATAAAATTCATATTACAGCTTTAAATGACGTCATATACGTTGACCTGCCTTACAAATTTTGATCCTGACATATCAGCGACGTCAAAATGTATGAATCGACGTCGATAAGTTAAAACCAAAATTGTCAAGTCATCTTCCGGTTTGCTGATAAAACATAGAAAAAGCTTGTTTCTATCGTGCAAAATACGTAAATACAACCCGACATATTGATTACCTGGTTGTTTGCATATTTGTATTGTAAAGTATCGGCTGCCCGAGACAATATGAAGCCTTTTTGTACACCTGTGATGCGCTCACTTGACATAACGCTACAAATTGTAACTATCAGCTGATCATTTGAAAATATTACCATACAGACTACCTGGTAATAAAATTAACGGTACCAATTTTCTTGCACCAGATGCGCATTTCGTCAATACATGTCTCTTCAGTGATGCTCGTGGCCAAAAAAGGCGGTACATTGAATTCGATAGACAGGAGGTTGAAAAGTTACGACTGTACAAATGCAGCACACTTTATTGAATTTTCACGAGTTAGCTGGAATCCACGAGGGATATTTTAATAAAACCTTTTTTGTAGTTCCTTAGAATTATGCGAATAAAATTTCAAAAATGTCATTAATTATAACTTGAACTATATGTCATGTATTCGGCAAACATTAAAATGATTAAGTTTATAGGCGAAATTGTATTAAACTGACGGATGGACAGAGGAATATACTGATAGACGGACAGACGTAAATCAATATAGCCACTCCATTGGAACATTGTATGCTATCTAGACTTTTACTATTAATTGACAAATATACTACTTTTAAAGCTTTCTAAACAATCACTTCAATTGAATCATTTTCTGTTTTCAATTATTTTAACCAAATCAGTTAATATTTTTCACCTCCAAATGTTCAATAGTAATCTTTTCCTCTCATGTCTCCTCATTAAAAGTTAATGAAAGACTGGTCCGTACACTTCATTAATTATTCCCAAATTATGACATCATAATATGAAAATTCGAAATTTTCTTTCACAAACATCCAAAAAACAACATTTATCTAATGAGTCCATAATTTACCAATTCTTTGTGTCGCAATTGTATCTTTGTGACTCTGATAGCAGCAATCCCAGTTTTGCGAATGATTTATCTATTTTATTCTTTGATGATCAATAGAGTGTAACCTGCCAAATCCGACAACTGAGTATTCCAACACCCTGCTTTAACCGACACATTTTCATGGACCCAAAATATGCCTATAATTCAGAAAAAAACCCTGAGTTTTCCGACACCCTGGTAATCCAACATTTAATTCTGGTCCCCAAGTGTGTCTGATTACACAGGTTTCACTATAAAAGTACATACACGAAGTTTTGCTTCAGTAGTTAGATTTGCCATCTGTTGCTAAATTATTTTTTTTTTTTCATCTTGTTGTTTTTTTACGTGTATACTTTAGCAAAACGTTCTTCCTTGTCTGAAAAAAAATGTTTCCTGCAAGCCAATGAAAATAGATTGTCTTTAACTTCCCTCTTCCTCATACGCTAATAGTACAAAAAAAAATGCTACTGTTACGGTATATAAATATATAGCATTATACACAGTTGTATTACAAGATTGATTTGTTTAAATCAGTTGGGTTTGGAACTGAGGGGAATGTAAGTAAAGACAATTGAATTATAGTATTTCAACAATATATTAACTCGATTATTTAAAAAAATAGTAAGAAAATTATAAGTTTAATTCATTCTAAAATGTTATCATAATGGTTACCGCTCTGTTTCGTCATATAAGATTTTTCTCTAGACTAAATGAGAAACTTCAATTTCCTGATTTTTCAAACAGTTTTATTTTTCTTATCTAGTAACTTTCAAAAGAGTATCGACATAGACACTGGAACCATGTTGTTTAAGACGATAGCGGTTTTGACCCTTAGTATTTTAAAAGAAGGTTATGCTGTGCCATGTACCGAACCCGGACTGACAATGTGTGATTGCCAAGGAACAAAACTGTATTGTGCGGGACAAAATTTAGCACAAATACCCAGTAATATTCCTAAAAATACAACAGTCTTGTAAGTATTGCCGTACACTTGTACTTTTATCAACTTTGTTTTTCAGCTCATTGACTTTAATCATTATGTGTTTAAATCGCCAACGGTTCGTTCCGAATCTTTAAATTGATTATAATCTTGACTATTTTGATCCCAGGTGCATTTATCTGTGACCACATCTCGATAACTCAAATAAATATTGATATGTAATTTTCAGTCGTTTTTTAAAAGAATCCGTACTTTTGAAAAATAAAGTCGTTTCCATTAAAATTCGTTTTAATATTAAGAAAATTATCATTTAATTTTGATAATGATTCTGTTTCCATAAGATGGTTGGTACATGTAGCATGTGCATTGTTAAAAATAAATATAAATGATAAACTTTTGAATATCATCATTTAAAACCACAGGCCCTTCAATGTCATGATTGTGAACTATTATCTCCTCAGTAACATGTTTAGACCAAAACCTCTCAGTATTGACGATTTAGATCCATAAGCTTTTTACTATCATGATATTATTCAATAAGGAAGAATCATGAGCTAACAATATCATAATATAAAACAGTCAAAGATTTTTAAAATAAAGATGCAAAACCATGAATATCATGATATGGAACCATATACCATGCAATATCATGATTTAGTTCCATAAGATTTTAGAACCTCGAGCTCTTAATTAGTATATTTTAGAAACTTAAGCTCTGAATAATCATATCTTAAACCTCAAATTTAGATTTTCGTGATATAAAACCATAAACTGTTAACTATTTTGATTTAGGACCATTCAGTTTTGAATATCATAATTTAGAATCATTATCATTTCAAGTCTTTGATTTAGAACCTTAAGCTCTTTATTATCTGTTTTTAGAACCCCAAGCTTAGAATATCATTATATAGAACCATAAACTCTTTAACCTAATGATATTGAGCCATGCACAATTTCAAATTCTCGATTTAGAACCTCAAGCTCTTAAGTTTTACAACCTCCTGCTTAAAATATAGAACCATTAACTGTGTAATATCATGATTTAGAGCCGATTGATCATAATCGATTTAATAACCCGATTAAGAACAATAACCTCTGTAAAGTCTGTAATATACCGGAGTAGTATAATCTGCTTTTCAATATCATGATTCATGATAAGGCAGTAGGTTTCGTCATCTCATAACTTAAAACCAAAATAGGAATCATAAGCTTTGTAATATCATGATGCACGACTATGTACTCAGCACTATCGGGATTAAGAAGGTTAATAACTATAGGATTTTTAATATCATGATGTCGAAATACAAGCTCTTTGATACGATGATGTAGAATCACAAGATTTGCTCAATCTCTTATTTTCTATGTTGTTTTTTAGGTACTGTTTGTCCGTTGGTCTTTTTTTCTATTTTTCATGTTTAACTTATTATTTTGAATGTGCCTTTGGTGTCTTTGATCTCTCTTTTAGAATCACGATCTCTTCGATATAATGATGTAAAATCATAAGCTATGGATACCATACATATGAACCAATTTTCTTACTACGTATAATGAAAAACTAGACGCTTTTGATATCATGATACATGTAACATCCGTGAGACCTTTCATATGATGATGTAGTACCATAAGCTACATGTGTGTGTGTCACGATGTAGTATCATAAGTTCTTAATGTTGTATTTGATTTATTTTGCTATTATCTAAAGTTTTTATTATTTAAAAGATTTTAATCAGCTTTTACAAACTGTCTTTTTGTTATCAATTTAAAATACCTCTCGCAGCGATATTGCATTTTTATGCTGATGCAACTGAAAGCAATGACCAATCAGTCTTTTCCATGTATTTAAGTAAATTGAAAGACTTTTAGTCTGCTTTTTAACTGTCTTTTACTATAAAATTTGAGAAATCTGTCTTAGCGATATTGATTTTGTGCTGATGCGGCGTAAAGACATCACCAATCAATCGATCATAATATTGGTATGCACAGCTCAAGGAGAATGCAATGAAATCCTTGACAGTTTCAAACGATAACAATACCGATACGCAACAAGGATGCATTCAATCCTAAATCAAGTTGTGTCATATGTAAATTAAAAAAAGAAAATGTGTGTAACGGATGATTTTTATTATTTTGTTATAATCGCTATTCATTGATTAACATGTCTCCTTAAAGAATTATTCTTCGTTTTCAGAGATCTTTCGGGCAATCAGATTAGTGCAATAAATGCCACATCATTGTCAGGACTAACATCGCTTAAGTCTTTGTAAGTTCTACATATCAATGCTCAACAGCTATTTGCAAAGGAGGTATGCCTCTTGCAATTTAAGCTTTTGTAAAAAGTTGTAATTGAGCGCTCTCAATATTAAGAAGAAAGTGTGGTATGACTTCACATGAGATAACCTTCCATCTAAGTCACAATGTATAAAAAGTTAACAATCATAAGTCAAAGAACAACTTTCAACAAAGACCCTAGGAAAACTCCATATTTTGTATTATCTTTATTGACACATTACTGAAGGTTGTATCAGCAATGTTTTGAACAAATCCAAAAATCACCGCCGATTAATTAGTTTTACCAGAAAAACATTCCTAAGAAATGTAACATTTGATAGAAAATTATGTTATAGGTACTCTCAAGTGTACAAATGTTGATAGATATTTATATAATTTGTATCAATAGATATAAGAAGATGTGGTATGAGTGCCAATAAGACAACTCTCCACTCAAGATACAATTTGTTTAACTTAACCATTTTAGGTCAGAGTACGGTCTTCAACACGGAGCCTTGGCTTACAACGAATAGTAAGATATCAAGGGGGTTCAAGATGACAGATCTAGATTTTTACATTGAGGCAATGAAAATAAATTGGGTTAAAAATCATTAAAAAACATAGAAAACCTGTCTAATTTCTACCTAGAAATCTTAAAATGCTGGATTCAAAATGGTGACAGGAAGACAAAAAAAACCTGAAAACTATAGCGATATCAGGAAACAAGTTATATGGGGAAATCTACATATCAAGAATCAAGGCAAAAGTTTGCATTTTAAATATTGGATAGAAGAAGATATCATTTTTATTTATGACATAATCGACGATAAAGGAAAAATTTCTCAAAAAATCTTAGATAAACTAAAAAGGAAACAAAATTGAATAGCAGAAACATGTATTTTACGTAAAGCTATTCCCAATCATGGAACGAAAAGATAAAGAGTAAAACATCAACAAATACTAAAATTCATATTCAACAAGATATAAAGATGAATTGTCATGGATTGTATTACAATCTGGACAAAATTTCATTCAAAGAAATATACAATATTTTTATTAAATCTAATAAAGAGCTCCCAGTAGGATTCTATGTATGGAAAAATCATTTCAGTTTTGATAAAGTTACTTATTTTGTAAAGAAGAACCTTACTTTTACATTCCATTTTTTAAAAGATAATAGAATGAAAATGTTTTAAATGGAAATTACTGCATAACATTACAGCAACTAATCATACTTTGTACCGTTGGAAAATATCGGATAATCCAAATTGTGTGATTTGTGCCAAATGTGATAACTATATTCATTTTTCTTTGAATGTAAATGGGTAAAAACTTATTGGTCAATAATTTATGACATATTTATGTATTTAAATATAGATCAACATGTCTTCTGTCTTAAAAATCTTGTACTTGGATATAAAATTGAAGATATTGAATATAATCCATTTAATCATGTCATACCAATGATTTGTTTTGTAATTTATAAATGTTTTTATTTATCAGAAAAGGGAACTAATTTGTGAACATGTTGTCAGTTCTAAAAAAATGAAATTGAAACACAAATGTTATATCATCCAGATAGTCTACTTTTGAGAAAATTATTATTATATTTATCTTTTATGAGAATTAAACCTTAAATAAATACGAAAGTATTTAAATATCAAAGAATTAATCAATCAATGATTTAACAAATCAATCAAGATCAGATGTCAAAAGCTCTACTTTATTTTTACTTACCTGAAATATTCTATATTTTCTAAGTTTTAAAATTTACACATTTAATGAGTGACTTGATGACTGTCATAACTTACGTTCCATTTCATGACATTATTTGCCAAGCCATGAGGTCAGCCATGATTGATCATTGTACTTTCGGTTTAAACTAGTTTTATTATATCTAAACAAATTACGGACAAAAATCCGGTTTTTTGTTGTTGTTGTTTTTTAAATTACTTTCTTAAATGATTGTTTATATATAGTATATAGGATCACTGAATAATGTATATGTATTGTGTGCTCGTATGAATATTTTGTAAAAAACACCTAACACCAAATATAAATATAAGATATATTTTGCTTATCAAATCCCATGTTTTTATTAGCAATGAATAACACAAGGCGGAACCTTAGCGTCATTGTTGTAGCGCTAAAGGACATTGTTCACAACCAGTAGTGAAATAAAATATTTAAAGTTGAAAAAAAAAATAATATATAACGGGCCCCAAAAATTACTAGTGTAAAACCAATCAAACAGGAAAACCAACGATCTAATCTATAAAACGAGAAACACTTATGAACCACATCAGCAAACGACAACTATTGAACATCAGATACCTGACTTATGACAGTTGCAAACAAATGCAGCGGGCTTTAACGTTTTAATGGGTACCAACCTTCACCATTATCTGAAACAATAGTGTAGCATCAGAACATAGAAATACACAATATAAAATATCATTGAAATGGCTTAATTCAATCTGATTGATATCAGCAATGTCTCTGGAGAATGAAACAATTATCTGGCAAGAGTCATGCCTCTTTGAAATGAAATTGCATGCTTTCGTTTCTTGTACGATATGACAGCATACTGTTTTACTGAATCTTTAAAAAAATATTTTCTATTGGCGAGATAAAAAACGTTCAACGTGTTGGCTTTGAAACTTCGTTCTTTTTTAAACAAATTGAAAATCTATAGTTGCTGTCACGTAAAAATGGCACAATGAGTTTACCGTGCAAACACAATAAAAGGTAGGACAGTAGTTGATTTTTGGAATGATATTTGATTCCGATAATTGAAAAACGTCATGTTGAATGAATGCGGTTGTTAGTTTAACATTTCCAACCGAAAACTTTATACCAGTTTTACGTGACGTCGACTATAGATATCTTTTATAACTTCGTATTATGACAAACGTTTTATGCAATTTGTGTACGCTAATCTCCGCATATATTGTTTTGTAAATCTGATTGTATGCGTTTATTTATATCAAGAATAAGCCTTTTTGAAGGCAATAAAGATCAACCATTTCTTTGGTTTGAGATGTTTATCAACCACACTCAATCAAAGAATTCTTTCGTAAGTGCCATTGACCGGTTTTGTAAATATATTGGCGCTTATGGACGACATCAAACTAAAATTTATGACAAATGTGATGATATTAACTTTCCAATCGTTAACTTTCTATTTACCGGCTGTTGCTACCAGTTATTTACACTAATGAATATGTTTTTGTAGATCATTCAACGCAAACGAAATTTCAAGTATAGAAGATGGTGCTTTCGCTGATCTTCATTCTTTGGAAACATTGTAAGTATTTCATTACAAAGTGCAGACATGGAAGTAAATATTAAAAATGGTAATATATTATTCTAATTCAAATTTTGTAATCAGCCATTTATTTTGAATAATACACATATCCCCTATAACATGTAATACACATACCCCTTTAAAAAAAAACCACAAACAATTGTATACAATATTTAACACAATTTCATAAAGGTATACAGAATAAAGTAAACCATAGATACTTGGAGAAAATGTTACAATCAAGTGTATAGAAGTGGAACGACGTGATAATTTCGTTTAATAATTATATTTTAATCACCTGTAAAAGGATATGGGTAGTCTTGACGAAATTCACCAATTGAAATATAACATTTCTGTGTGCCATTTTAAACAATCGAAAAACAATTAGCAAATATCATTATTTGATTTGGCATAATATAAGAAAAATGAAAATGTGGTATGTTTGCCAATTAGACTACATTCCACAAGAGTTATCAAATGAACAATTAACAACATCATTTTAATCGCTTTTTATTGATGAATGTCTACTTTAAGAATTGTTCTCCATTTTCAGATCTCTTGAAAACAATAAAATTAATTCAATAGATGCCAATTTATTATCAGGATTAACATTACTTGAGGACTTGTAAGTACATAACAACTTAAAATCATCGTGTTTGTTCCTTTGTGAATGCAATCACGAAATTATAATGCATTTGATGCATTATTTATTTTTAGGCGATGGGTTTGTTCATCCCAGGGTCCTTTTATTTAATTTTATCGGCCTTCAATATCTGAACGACTTAGTAAATGACTGATTTTCTCTAAAAAAAAAAACATTTGCGATTATCCATAGTCATTATATTTATGAAAAGTCAAGTTAACAAGTTGTTCAATTCGATTCGAATATTCTATAAGATCTTGGATAGATATAATGTTATTCTATTTAATTTGCATAAATCTTCGAGAGGTATAATGCATTTATTTATCTGATTAACAAATTAAAAATCAATATGAGAATATGTTTTACATGTGAAGTTGATTTGTTCTGGATAACTCTTAAGTAAAAAAAAACAATAATTGCAAAGATGAGAGCATATCTAGTAACTTTGTGTCTATGTCTTTCTATATGTTATTTAAGGAATGACTGTAATATTTTTTTCTGTTTATAAAGAAATAACATAAAAAATTTGGTGCACACTGAATAACGCGCGTAGCGGGTTATTTAACAGTGCGCACCACATTTTTTATGTTATTTCGAATAGACAGAAAAAATATTACAGTCAATTCTTATAATTTAATTCTAAATTCCATTTTAAACCGGAGATAACCATGAAAAAACGTTGATGACGTCACGGTCACATGACGAAATTATATCTATGGGCTGATAACAAAATAACGTCAGCCAATCAGAAGACGCGTTACATCCAAAATTAAATTATGTAAAAATGTCATGGCAAAAAACACCGACAAACCATCAAAAGATAAACAACAATATATGAAAAAAATAAAATCAATCAAAAACTAAGTGAGTGCATAACAACTGAATCATGTGAATGTATGCACAACTGATATCATGATATTGTTTTTTTTGTGTAGAAGTTTAGACAACAACGAAATTTCTACCATAGAAGATGGTGCGTTCTCTGATCTTGGGTCATTGTTAACATTGTAAGTATTTAATTGCAAGTGCAAATATGGAAGAAAATATCTAAAATTCTAACCTTTTTCATCGACAAAATAAAAAAAAAACAAATTATGCAGAAAATTAAAAATGTGATGATATTAAGCCAAATGATAATGCATATTTTTAATTAGCCAATATTTCGAATAATACGATTACACTTTGATCACAGATACCCACCACCTCACCCCTCCCAGAAACAAACATGTATAAAAGAGGGACAAAAGATACCAGAGGGACATTCAAACTCATAAATTGAAAATATACTGACAACACCATGGCTAAGAAAGAAAAAGACAAACAAACAAAAAATAGTACACAAAACACAACATAAAAAACTAAAGACGAAGCAACACGAACCCCGCCAAAAATTGGGGATCATCTCAGTCGCTTTGGAAGGGTAGGCAGATCCCTCACCACTTGTGACACCCGTCTTGTTGCTCCTTTTAGTGCAAACCTGGTAATTAGTCTAATTCGGTGAGTCAAATTCGTGAAAATGATACTGGATTGAAGTTACGACATTAGGAACATATCTTTTATCATCGGCGAAACATATATTTAATAACGGTCAACCAACTTGTAATGTATAGAAAATTTGTTCAACTGTTAAATTTTTCTAATATATTTTCATCTTGTTTGTTTTTTTTTAATGTCACAATAAACACTATTTATTGATTAATATGTCAGCTTAAAGGATTATTCTCCGTTTTCAGATCTTTATACAACAATAAAATTAGTTCATTAGATGCAAAATTATTCTCAAGACTGACATTACTTCGTTCATTGTAAGTACATGACAACTAAAAATCGTATTTGTTCTTTAATTATGTTTTAAATAAATAACAATGATGTGACAAAATACATAAAAAAAAAAACAAAAAAAAAACAAAAAAAAAAACAAACAACAATGTATAAAACAAAACATAGAAAGTCAAAGACTAAACAAGACATACCCCACAAAATACCGGCTGAGTTTCGAAGTAGTTTGGAAGGGTGAGCTGACATGTTTTACATGTGACACTTAATTCGGCAAGTCCATTTCAGGAAAAGATGACGCGATTGTACATGTAGTAACGACAATTGAAGCAAATCCGTCGTCATGAACATTCACAAAATTGTGCAGAATTAATATATTTATAATGATAATATTTAAGTTCCTTATTGGATTAATTTTTAAATTATATAAGTTGCCAATGCGTATCACGATGCAGGGATATAGACATATTAGACACCAGTCCTTCTAGTTTTGTAAGCTCTTTAACGTATACAATTCTTGTCAGATTATGATAGAATTCATATATTTAAGTTTATATCACTTATATTCCGGTCAAGTAAGAAAATCATTGCTAAACAAAAAATTTCAAAGTATTATGTTCCTTACAAGTTAAAGTTTTCTAGATATTTGCATTTCAGCGATTTCACGCCTACTATCTCATAGGGTCGTTATAAATCTATATTGACACATTCGTGAAATATATAGCAGCAATGTCTTATACGAGTTCGAAAATCAGCGCTGGCCAATTGATTATACAGGAATATTGTTGCTTACAGATGAAAAATTGTATTAGGAAACTCTTAAGTGTACAATTATTGCCATATAATGATGTTAATTGTATGAAACAAGTATGTCAGTCATGTCTATCTCAACTTTGAAGATCAGTGCGGATCAACTATTTAAAAAAAAAAAGTAATTCCCCATTAAAATTCATATTTATTTATAAATCTGCGCTCTCACACCTACATTTCTTGAAGGATTGTTATACATTTGATAACAAAGGTTGATGTTTTAGCAATTTCTCACAATTTTTTGGCAATAGTTGTGTTGGAAATTTCAATATATTGAAAAAAACAGAGATGGAAAATACATGCTTATATTTCTTGTGAGATCATAATAAAAGCTTAAAAGATTTTTTTTTCAATTATTCATGTACTGCCTTTAGTCAGATCAAATACATTGGAACTCTGGTCTTGTCTTTCTATAAAACCAGGTCTTATCCACCATTTTATACATAAAGAACATGTCTGTACCAAGTCAGAAATATAACAGTCGGTTTCCATTTGTTTAACATGCTTGAGCTTTTGATTTTGCCATTTAATAAGGAAATTTCTGACTTCAATTTTTTCCTGGATTTTTTCAAATTCTTAATATATTACTTTTTGTTTAAAAAAAACACCTGGATACATGTATCTTTTATAATTCCTAACTGTAACAGATGTTTTAAGCAATTATTGTCAGCAATCTATAGTCTCCCTATATATTTTTTTGTTTGTTTTTTGTTTTTTGTATTTATTTTCAATTAATTACATCAAAAATCAGTCATACTCAAGCAACGCAACGAGTTCGTATGACCGGATAACCGAAACCCGAAGTCGACACTACTCAAGTTGTTATCATAACAAAGTGGTTAATTAACATTGGAATTGATTAATGAATATCAAGAGAAATTATCAGTGCAACCTGGTTTGTCCTCGCTTTTCAATTTTTGCTTTTTACATTGATTTGTACTTCCTAAGAAATTATTCAAATAATTTGATAACTGATATACTATTGTTGCTACAGGTTTCAAACACTTACAAAAAAATAACAGTACCACACCCAAACAATTAAATTACTTAAAGATTTGTTTTTTACTAATTTCTATTCTATTATTATCATTTGCTAAAAGCGTTTAATATATTCACAACTGATATATCGATATATTTATTTTGTAGAGAAATCAGTGAAAACGAAATTACTAGTATAGAAGATGATGTGTTCTCTGGTCTTCAGTCTGTGATTTCACTGTAAGTTCTTTATTAAAAACAGCGAACATGGAAGTAAAAATTAAAACTGCTAATGTTTTTGATCGACAAATCAAAATAGATTAATAAGAGAAATACTGCAAATCCAAATGTGATAATACTAAGACAATTTTGAATTTAAATGTGTAATCATGCAGTCATTTCGAATAATGAAACTATATTACACATACTCACTACCAAAAAACTAAAAAAAAATACTTACCCGTCCACGTTCACTTTGTGTTCTGTTATATGTATTTCTATTTATATCCATCTGATGAGTTAATCCTATTTCAACTGATTTTTATAATTCGTTCTTATGTTGTACTGTTACACCATTGTTCAAGGTTAGGGAAGGGTTGGCATCCCTCTAACATGTTGAACCTCGCCACATTCTGTATGTAGCTGCCTCTCTCAAATCAGGAGCCTGTAATTCAGTGGTTGTCGTTTGGTGATGTGTCACATATTTGTTTTTCGTTCATTTTTTATACACAAATTAGACCGTTAGTTTTCTCGTTTGAATTGTTTTATATTTGTCATTTCGGGGTCTTTATAGATGACTATGCGGTTTGGGATTCGTTTATTGTTGAAAGCAATACGATGACCTATAGTTGTTAATTTCTGTGTGATTTGGTCTCTAGTGGATAGTTGTTCCATTGGCAATCATACACCATCTTTGTTTTATATTTAAAATCACACCTACTTGAAGAATGTTTACAATCAAATATATAAAAACGGAACCACGCAAGGAAATACCATACTAGTAATAATATTTTCACATTTCCAATGGTAAGGGTTCAAAGTCTTGATGAAATTCATCCTTCAATTTATTGTTTTTACGTTTTTTTTTTAATATATCATTACTGGGTGACCTAAACAAAAAAAACAGTTCTTAATTTTCTCAGATAGCACATTTAATTTTGTAAACTTTCCAATTGTATAATAAATACAATTACGCTGCAAGTGTACAATATTTAACCTAATTAATGATGATTTATGTCATGATAATTGGAAGGTTTAAATGCATTCATAATTTAATTGTGTTATATATATATATAAATTCTGTCACGGACTAGCAATGTCGCGGTTGTGTGCTTGTAATGTTTAAAATCTTTGTTTAACGGGACAAGTTTGCTATTATTTGTTACCTCGGTTTTATTTCACAATGTCTTTATAATCATTATCAGGGCTAACATCGCTTCAGCTATTGTAATTACGTAAGAATGCAAAATCGTATTTGTTCCGTTGTGAATGTAATCACGAAGTTATTATGTACTGGATATAGGACATATTTATATGCAATGGTTTTGTCCATCCGATCGTCCTTTTATATCACATTTTCGCCATTCGATGTCTGTAAGACTTGACCAATGGCTGATTGTTTTATGTTTTCATTTTTGAGAATATCCGTAGTCATTGTACAGTCATGTTGTACATGTTGTATTTTTAAAAAGGTTGTCTATTGCTAAAACATTGTTGCATTTAAGCATGTAAATAATCTATAAGAGATCGGATATATATAATATAATTCCATTTTTTTTGACAAAATTCCTTTAAAGATCTGATGTCAAATTGGAGATCAATTCAAGAATAAGTTTTATATGGGATGTTCATTTTTCCTGATGAACTCTTATGTTAGAAATGCAACACTTAAACCTGTCATAATTAAAAAGAAAAGATAGCATATCTAGTACATATTTGTCTCTGCCTTATACGTGTGTTGTTAATATCGGCACAGAAGATGACATCAAACTCAAATATGAGTTAGGATGAGTTATAACGACATGATAACCGAACCTGATGTTGACACTACACAAGTATTTGAGGTCTCCATCACGTATTTGTTGATTATCATTGGAGGTGATTAATGCATAACAAGAGCCATTATCAGTGCAACCTCTCCTCGTTTGTCAGTAGCTGCCGTTTGCATTGATTTGTACTTTCTGAATGGATTTACTTGGGCTTGCTCATCGGTATACTTTTATTGTTTCTGACCTTTAAAAGAAAGTTACGGTACTACTTCCGAACAATCCAGTTCTTTAAAGATTGACATTATAAATGATTATTTTTCTTATTTTAATTGCCCGAAGGACGGAATTCATGCACAAATTATATTTCATTTGTTTGTAGATCTTTAAGCAACAACAGAATTTCTAGAATAGAAGATGGTGCGTTCTCTGATCTTCAGTCTTTGCGATTTTTGTAAGTAGTGTATCGCTACATGCAAATATTGATGTAAAGATATAAAAAAAATGCAAACCTTTTCGATCGACAAAATAGAATAATAAGAGGGATTTATCATTCCAAATTGTTAAATTGTACGTATAAAATAGTTATTCTTTCGTGCAGATATTATTCAAAATGCTAGAAACAAATCGCCACTTGATAAAAATCAGATCTGTCAGATGCTAAATTAGATTTGTTTATCCTCGTGTAAGTTCTGAAAATCTCAAAATGAAATGAGTTTACACCAATTTCTTATACAAATTAATCGGCCAATTATTTCGAATAATGCTTTGACACGACATTTAGATCATAATACCCAACTTGTATATACAGTTTGATATTATAAAATATAATATTACGATGCAAGGACATTTTATGCTAGACGTTAAAAGAGCAAATGTTCGATTTTTTTCTCTTGTTTAATTGTTCTAATATTTTCACATTTCCGGGGGTAATGGTCCAAAGTATTGGTTAAACTCAACGTAACATTTCTTTTCATTTTTTGTTTTGTCTTTGACAATGAACATTTGTGAGTATCCTTATTAACAATCGAAAACAGCGGTTTAGCAATACGGTTTAGTAGTCAATACTATTGTTTTATTTTGCATGATATAGAAAGAAGAAGATATGATGTGATTGTCAATGAGACGACTATCTACGAGAGTAACGAATTGGAATATTTAAAATGTAACGCCTGAACGTATATATATGGTTAATAACTATTAAACACATCGCGAGTCTTCGATTTTCAGATAGCACATTTAATTTTAAACTCCCACACAACATGTTTATTGTTTAACTGCCACATGAAGATTAAAAAAAAGAACATCACAGGGAAGCTTTCAAATTAGATTATTTGATGACGCTTCTAATGTCTCATTGGGTAATGCGATTGTTCACTTGTTGGTAATATGATACTGTAAAAAAATGCGGTTTATAAATGAAAATAGGACTAAACCGACACGAAGAAAGCACAAAATCGTAAGCAACATGTACCAAGGAAAACTGATATATAGGTCATAGCGGTCGATAACCGTTGCGATGTGCTTCTTGACGTGTGTATACCGTAGCTGTTTGTATAATACTACATCATTGTACATATCATTGTGATTTGACTTCCATTTTTTGTTGAAGTAATAACAGATAATAAAAATACTGTTCTTTATCAAACTTCTAACATTTATACATTAGTATGATAACTTATTTAAAAGTTAAATCTATTTAAAACAATCACTTATTAACTTGTTCTCTTTGATGTATGTTAACGACTATTTAAACCGCATCTGGTTAAAATGGTTCTGCATAACTTATATTTTTCTGATGTTGCATTATGCTATAGATGGAAATAATTTGACAACGGTATCTGCTAATGTATTTAACAAAGATGTAGATCTTCGTTCATTTTGAGTACCATTGCTATATGAAAGACAATGGTGAAGTATAATTCAATCTTTGAAAAAATATGATATCACTTGAATGTTTCCCAAATGTACTTTTTTAAATGCATTAAATTGATTTTTAAGTTCACTCAAATTGATTTTTTGGGGGGCATTCAATACTATTTGGTTTGACGTTGATGTTATGTATCTATCATATCTATCAGGTTATTAGTTTTATATATATTTATTCGTTTTCACAAGCTGTATTCTAAAAATGATTTCATTGAAAGTTTGAAAGGAATCAAATGTTACGGTGAAGAAAGAAAATATACTTTTTTAAATATTCAAAATTACGTGTTGTAGGCAACTTCGTGGTAACCCATTGATATGCTGTACAATGGCTGATTTTTTTGAATGGCGATCAAATCAAACCAATATTGGGAGACTCTCTGGCACTTGTACTGATTTTAACTTAACCACTGACATCAACAGTTTTAATGCATCAAAGTGTCCAAGTAAGTATTAAGTTGTTTTTTTTAAGAGTAATTGAATTCATAGATGTGCCGGTAGAGAAGGACAAACACTCGTCATTACTGTATACTTTTTTCTGTACTACAGTAAAACATGGCTAAACCGAATCCTGCGTAAACCGAAAACCTGTATAAACCAAACATGTTCTTAAGCACTGTCATATCAAATTGTATGCGTTGTCAACTTGATTAAACCTTAAACCGAAAATCGGTCAAAACATGAAGTAACCATTTCACTATGCAAATAAGCAAGCACACAAGCGCTTATTGCTTTTAAATGACGATCACTTGCTTTGTTGTGTGAGTAAATTTCTAAAACACATTATTTAATTCTTACATAACTAGATCTTCAAAAATACACAAATATTTATTATTCACATTATGTGTAACTTGATGAAAGAAGTGCCATACTAGCTGTGGGGCTATGTTTGGTCCATCATTTTCTACTTTAAAAAATGCCTGCACCGGGTCAGGAATGTTCTTTTACAATACTACAAATATCTAAGATCATCATTAACAGAAGGATTATCTCCGGAATCTATAATAATATAAATTTACATAAGTGCATGTTCATCTGTAAGATAGAGTGCCTAACAATGTAATTTTAACACACTATTTAGTATGTAAATATAAGAATGTTTAAAATATTTACAAAATGATGAAAATAAACTCAATATTTCGCTAGACCAACTAGCTTTATCAAGCGTGCATCTATCCAGGTGAAATCGGATGTAGATGATACGAATCTTTTTTTTTCATCTGTAAGATAGATATAGATAAACACATTCTTTGAAATCACCCATAACACCTTTGCATCATCTTAGTAAAAAAAAATATTTGAAGATTACAATTGCAAGAACTGACATTTAAGACATACTCATAAAAAAGGTTGCCTTAGAAGCATGAAGGTAATCAACGTAACAACTGTAAAGATTATGTTTTTGTTATTCATGATTAGAATAAATAAATCCATTAATAAAATGTTTATATTTAGAAGTTGATGGCGGATGGAGCTCTTGGGTGAACTCAACATGTTCGGCCACATGTGGAAACGGTATTCAATCCAGAAATCGTACGTGTGACAGCCCATTACCTTCCGCCGGTGGAAAATATTGTGAAGGGTCTAATGAAGAATCATTAAAATGCAGTTTAACTGATTGTCCAGGTATTTATAAATACGGGATTTAAGATAAAGTTAATATATTATGCGTACCTAATCATGTATTTAATTTTTGGTAAGGCAGAGAGACTAAAAAACGAGGAAGAAAAAACTAAAATAGAAAGGTTTACAATTCCGGAACTTCGTTTTGAGCATCATATAACATTTATGAATCTGACCAATAAACAGAGACTGTTTTGAATCGTACAAAACGTAGGTTTAATTGCAAACCTTTTTTATTTTTGTTTTTCTTCCTCGATTTTTAGTCTCCTCCGGAGGAACAACAAACTCGTTTTGTACCGATTGACTAAGATGAATGTTTTGAAAGCAAGACATTCATAAAGTTTTATTCATATTTTAGAGCTAAGTACGGTGTTAAAATGAATACAGGGGAAAACTATTCTTGAAATAAATGTATTGCATTGGGTTTGCCAAGGTAATACATACGAATTTCACTTTAACGTGCAATATACAGATATAACGGCGTTAAACGCAAATTACAGACAATTTTTAATGAAACTTGAGAACAAATAAGGCTTGATATATGATTTTATTTCTGAATATAAGAAATTACTTGCCGATATATTCCAATGATGGTGAACTCCTTTATTTATGAACTACTTTACAGTAGAGTTAACCGGTTACTTGTTTCATCGATACTAAATGTTTATACAGAAGTATATAATATTCACACTATATACGCAATTTAATCAACTTCCCTATGTCATATACTTTATGGAGTCAAATATCAAACACAAAATGTTCAGATATACTTTTTTGAAATTGCAGTAGGGTTCAATCATTTATATACTGCAAAATGTTATATAACACGGCTAAGTCTCTCAGAATGATTAAGAAGATGTGGTATGAGTGTCAATGAAACAAATGTCTTTTTACGAAACAAGACTTTTAACTCCTTATAGTTATCAAAGGTACCAGGAATATAATTTTGCACGCCAGACGCGCGTTTCGTCTACATAAGACTCATCAGTGACGTTCATATCAAAATATTTATAAAGCCAAACAAGTACAAAGTTGAAGAACATTGAGGATCCAAATTCAAGAAAACCCATATCGAGATTATTTATCAGTTGGTATTAACAATTGGTTCAACGGTAATTGCACTAACCTATTTCTCATTAAGCGACATTGTCATCAATCTAAAAAGATAAATAATGCTGTCAAATATCAATTGTGTATATTAACGTGAAAAACTTATTCAAATAATCTGTTTAAGTTGATGGTCAGTGGGGCGCCTGGTCGACTGGAACATGTTCTGTCACATGTGGTAATGGCATTAGATATAGAAATAGACGTTGTGACAGCCCACCATCTTCTAACAATGGACAAGATTGTATTGGTTCCAGTACACTCCACGTGATTTGTAACTCAGGAGTTTGTCCAGGTACAATAACACATAAATCAAGAAATGATGACTAGTACCCTGAGTATGACATTTGAACATCGATAAACCTATATTGGCTCTAAATATGTGATCTACTCGTGTCTATTAACTGCTTATCATTTTTGTGGTTGCTTATTTTTTTTAATTATTTGTAAGGATTTTTCTTGTTATTAGGATATAAGCAATTACAATTGATTTGAAATAATTATCAATAGATTTTTCATACATTTAACATTGGGACGTTTTTCTTTCGAAAACTATGGTAAATTTTTAAAGTTTACTACATGGATTAAATTGAAAAATCTTAATTTTTGAACAGGAGTGACGAAAATCCTCACGGACGACGCAGTGATAAAAGCAATCACATTTAAATCAGGGCGGCAGCAAACAACGACAAAACTTTAACTGACTGAAATTTAGCATGATTCTTGATAAAATTGATTTATCCTGGGTGTAATAAATAACATCGTGTGTAATGGACATATCAGTCAGTGGTTGATTATACCACACGTAAGGGAACACTTGCTTCAACTAAAGGCATAGATGAAAACGCTATTAACACACTTCCAAGGGCCCGTTTAATATGGCACGAATTTGTTTTATGTAAATCTTACAAACTTTAGGATCATATAAAGAGTTTTTTATTTATTAAACTTTGCATTGTTAAACAAATAAAAGTTAGGAGATGATGTTCAATTATCTCTGTGGTTTAAGGGATATATAAATATCAAATTCGAAAAAAATATTCGTAATCGATGTCATAGGAATAGTCCTACTACCATATATGTCTGTTCTATTCCGTACAGATATTTTCCTCCGTTATATATCGAGGCACTCCTACTTGGGATATAGGTTTAATGCTTCATGAAATATTAACACGGATATTTACACAGTGTGCTGGGGCGCTTAACTTTAAAAAATGATATACTGTGGATTTTAAAAACAAGTACCTGTATTATGTTACAAGCAGACTTACTTTGCAAAAAGAAGAAAAATATTTACTGAAATGAAAACAAGTTATTCTTATCATGTAGATTTTGTGTAGCTATAAGAATTAATTTTATGAAGCCTGTCACCGGCATTTAATGTTTATTATTGTATTTACAGAATCATGTAAAGGATCAAGAAAGAAACCAGGTAAATGATATTAAGATTGATATTTTATTTTCACGCATGCGCATACAACTTTTGTTACCCTTTTATGAAATAATGCGCTGTAGATTTACACTACGATTGTAGAAGTACAATATTCTCTAATCTTTCATTCCCTCCATCGATTCGTTTATTCATCGTTCTTAATAAAGTTGAGAAATTTTGTCGATATATATTTCCATGACTGTGAGGTCACATTTACATCTAACGTTGTACTAATGTTAGTTATGATATGACATATCTAAGTCTTTGTATTGTGGAGTTGTTGAAATCTTTGTTTTGTTAATTACCATGATTTTAATTCTCACTCGATTTATGTTTTTGAAAATTGTATATTATTATTATTATCCTAGCTCATTAAACAACTCGACATGAAAGAGTAAGGGGTAAAATATTGATGAATTATATTTTATATTGGTATATGTGTATGTATATGTATATGTTGACATACATCGTCTATTTCATTACCTGTATAAGTTATGAAACAACGTGTCAGTTTTTATGACATTTTATGTATCATTAAACCAACACAGCATTTTAAATGACCGTCATACAAGTGGGAGATTTAGTTAGCTTGAAAACCTGGTTTGGTCAACCATCTTTTACATCAGAAAATGCCTGTACCAAGTCAGGAATATGACAGTGTTTATCCGTTTGTTTGAAGTGTTTGAGCGTTTCATTTCTTCATTTGATTAGGGCTTACAGTTTTAAAGTTTCCTCGGAGTTCAGAATGTTTGTGATTTTACTTTTCGATAACGGGGCTTTAAATGCTTAAATACTCCTTTGCCATGCTATGACAAATTTAGATTATTTCTTAACTTAACTCCTTAATCTAGCTAAAACAAAATACTAATTATAGCTTTGGTAAGCATGTTCGATTATATTAAAATCAAATATAAAAAAATCCATATTTATATTGACATTGTGTTTGATCATCATTTTCGTCTTGTAGAATCAAAGAGAATGAAGGCTAGAAAATGGAAAAGATATCAGTATAGACAATTGAATAGAAGAGCAGATACACACCACAAATAACGTGTACAGCATGGTTGTCTTATATCTGGGGGAAGATGCAAGACAATAGACTCAAGAGGGATTTTATCTATAACATATGTTTTATTTCTTATTGTTGATTACTTTTTATGGGTTATATTTCCTTTCTTCTTTCTTTCTTTTTTGTTTCTAATTTGTTGGATGAGTCCACATCAGACTGAGTTATAATTTTGGTATATCAAAATACAGACCGATATTTTCTGTATAAGCCATTAACCAATATGTATGAATATGTATTTTGGAAAAATCGACGTAAACTATTTGATCCGGGTTATTTTTATAATAAAAATTGATTTTATCTCTGTGTATTATTTCTTCCATATAATATGTTTTGATTATTTCCTAATGAAGATTTATCCCGTAAAAAAATACCAAACACCAAATCAAATAAAAAAACAGAAGTCCAAAATTGCATATCCCTAACTTAAAATAGGCTTTTTCCGAATAAAAGGGCTACACATGCATACACTATTAATGTGTTATCTTGAATTTTGTAGCCCTGGGTCGATACTGCTTTGCTTTTAAAAAACAAATTCTTGAGAATATCCTCAGCCTAGTAAACAGAGCCTCAGTACTGTCATTATATATATCATGCATTTCTTGAGTTCACCGTTGATTAATACTTTTACTATAAAATTGATACAGATCTATGAAATCAAATTTTGTATTCCTTCGGACAGTCTTAATCCGGATTTGTTTGCTATTTGTGCAGGTCCGTTAAGTTTTTTGGACGTTCCGTTATCTATACAATGTACATCCTTGGATTCAAATGTGTGGCATTGCACTCTCTTCTTGATGTTAAACCCATAAAACCGCTCCAAAAAAAGTAAATTGTTAATTAAAGTGTTATTTTGATTTTTAAACATTTAGAGATTACGCTGCAAAGTAAAAGTAAAAATGGAAAATGGAAACAGGGAATATGTCAAAGAGACTACAACCCGACCAAAGAGCAGACAACAGCCGAATGCCACCATTGGATCTTTAACACAGCGAGAAAAACCTCACACTTGGTCCTCATTTGGACCCTAAATATAAATTGTGAATCTATGCAGTGAAAATGGATATCACACTTAACTCCAAATCATATAAAAAAACTAGAATTTAGAAAACTAGACTAACAAAGCCCAGAGGCCTATATACATATGTGAATCCACGTGAATACATATACATATGCATATGTGAAATAAACCTTCACCTTCATCTTTGACTTTCATTGAACATCATAGCGTTCGAATCTTGATAATTTGTGATTCAATAATACCTCTATTTTTTTCGAGCGCCATTCAGGTCTTGTGTGTTAAAAAAGTATATTCATGAATATTTGAAAAGAAATAGTGAAAAAAAATATTCTTCTGCTTTTTTACAAACTAGGTCAACTGTTTTTTCAACATTTGTTTTAGTTTCAATTTGTTCTCATATTCTTTATGCTTCTTTATAAGAAAATAGGAAAGAAGGGTACATGTACATATGCTTTTATGTAATGGTATAGTTCAATGAAATGTTGCATCTTATAGTGTAGTGGTATAAATTGTTGTATTTTGTATATAAACTTTGATTATGGACTTTCCGATTAGATTTTCCTCTAAGTTAAGTATTTTTGTGATTTTACATTTTACGAGTGTCGGTCATTGAAGTCGGTAAGGGAACATGTAGGTGTCTTTAAAACCAACGTTGTTTGTTGTTGTCTATTTGTCTTTTTGTTTATGTTTTAATATGCATTTAGTACGTTATATCAATTATACCTTCAAATCGCTTAGCTTACACTTTACATAAAAAAATAATGTTAAGGTGGCATAAATATAAGAATACAAGATTGAAGCTGTACATGTATTCACAGAGAGACTTTTATTTCGACATATTCATTAATATGTTTCAAAGGAGATTTGAAGAATAGTGTTTCGTCAATTATGTCAGTACTAAAGCACTGACCTCTGAGATGATAATACCATAATATTTTTTTCGACCTATTTTCGTATACAACCGGATGTGACGTACCATGATTTGGTGGTATTACACCTAAAGCACTGACTTCTAAGCTGATAATACCATTCGGAACTAAACGTCCACCAGTAGCGCTTGATCAAATTGTTGGTAAGCATATAAAATCTTTATAAATTGCGTGAGTCCTTTTAAATTGAGCAAAGTATGAATTAAAGTGAAGCGAATTATTTCATGCACAGATCCTGTAACACATGTTGCACTCGTGGTGTAGCTTGTTTAAAGTACAAATAGTTATCAAAAGTACCAGGATTATAATTTTATACGCCAGACGCGCGTTTCGTCTACATAAGACTCATCAGTGACGCTCAGATCAAAACAGTTAAAAAGCCAAACAAATACAAAGTTGAAGAAACCCAGTGATAGATCTAGCTGTATTGGTCAAATTCGAGGAACAACTAATTTACTTTTGTTTGCGACAATAGGAACATATCTGTCTGTATTTGGTTAAACGCGCGTCTGGCGTACTAAATTATAATTCTGGTACCTTTGATAACTTATTACCTTCCTTATAAGCAAGAACCCACTATCCAGAATGCTATTTTTGATAGTTAGTTTCTTTATTGACGAGATAGTTAGACTTGGTTCCTGTGTCCAGATATAAACTGATCACACCCTTTATTATAAAAATAGAGTATATCCTATTCATTAACTTACTTTTATTTCGTCATTTGTCATTGATTGAAGCGTCATTCAGCTTGTCCTCATCGTCGGAAAAGGATATGCATTGATATTCAATCAAATTAAAGAACCGAAAAGTTGTTTCACGATACAATATTCTTGAACTTGAACTATTATAGACCGTTACATTTGATACATAGAATATTTTGGCAGACAGACGGCTGTCACGTATACAACTTTTTTTTTTAAATTTTCATTTTGTAGTTTGGACCTTTTAGAACATTTTTTTCTGACAATTAAAACACCAACTTTAATGTAATAATTTTTAATTTATAGTTTTAACTTATCTCTCTTATGGTCAACAGCCTCATGGTGTGAAAAGTGTGAGTGTTTTGTATGTCATTGAAGAAAACACAGGTGGCCGTTGCCATGAACAAAATGTACATCGTCTTAACCTTTGAAAGTCATCAATTACCTACCGAATATCCCATGCAAATTATGTGATATCGTCATATGATGCTGGATAATCCAATCACATCAACGCAGATTTTCGTACCACTTTTTCGTAACGCACTCTGTACAGTGTGATTTGAGACATATATATATATTCATGCAAGAAATAGAAAAAATGCCACGACCATAAGTGAGTCAGTTATATATTTCGATGACAATTGGCACCTTTTTAATTTCACCAGTGCTTTCATTTCATTCTCTTAGAAACAAACACAAATTAAGCACACCAGAGTTATCGCTATGACTATATAGTTATTGATCCATAAATAATAAATAAGATAAAATAAAAAAATTCAAATATACAACAATATTCAAAAAAAGAAGATTTAAAAGTTTGACTTCCTGTTATGATTTATTAGACTTAAAAATATACCTCACAGTTTGTTTGCTTTTCAAAAATGAATTTAAAGTTGTTCGTACGTCTTATACCGGATATACATTTCCAACTCATTCGGTATTCAAGAGAGTTCTAGCTTCTACTCAGGCTTTATAAAATGTCACCAGTGTCTCAGCATAATGTTCATTAACCAGGGTTATGTCAAAGAACGTCTCAGCTTGTTTCAAAAAATTTTCAACGAAAGATACCAAAGGACCTTGTTGATAAATATTCTGTATAAACTTTATGTTATGTTTTCTTTTTTGCTAAGTCCTTCGTTTACAGATTGTTTAAATGCGGGTTTTTTTGTTGTTGAAATAT
This sequence comes from Mytilus galloprovincialis, assembly GCF_965363235.1. NCBI lineage: Eukaryota > Metazoa > Mollusca > Bivalvia > Mytilida > Mytilidae > Mytilus > Mytilus galloprovincialis. The sequence goes on along the minus strand of NC_134847.1, from coordinate 27,229,146 downwards.
ACTTTTTTGTTTAAAATATTAATACAGATTATAATACAATGCTAACTACTGGACCCCAGTTTTTTGAAATTTTTACCTGTTATGTCTGTTTGTTGTGCTCCCAGATTGGAATAAATGCAACTAGCATACAAGTAGGAGATTTCTCTGGCTATAAAACCAGGTTTAATCCACTGTTTTCTACATAACAAAATGCCGGTACAGAATCAAGCAAATGACAGTTATTTTAAAGGTAAAAATAGAAATGACGATATATAACGAACTCGGGTGTCGGGGCGTCAACACTCATTCATAAACTTGTATCACACTTCGAAAACGATACAATCGATACAGTTACAAATTAAATGGCTATTTTGTTATAGGTATTCATTTCACTGAAAGGCCTCACTGAAATTTGTCGTAATTTCAAATCTAAGGAATGTTTTGAAATTGAAAGTCAAGGTCATAACAAAATGTTGTTTGAAAATCAAATCTTTCATATCCAACTTTAATAGTTTTATACTTTCAACATCATGCGTGAAAGAAAACAAATAATAACTTTTAGTTTTAAATGAAGAAGTACTTTGCGAAAAAATATGTGTCTGCGATCTGATGGCGGGGAAGTTCGTTTTCCGGAAGGGTCGGTGTGGAGTCCGGGTAGGTCAAATTTATTATTTATTTTTGACGGAGAAGTGGCGTCGAGTTGGTTGACTTTTTGTTTCTTTATATGGATGGTGGAGTTGGTTTTTTTTCTGAGTAGGTTTAATCACTCGAAGCTGGGTGAGGCGTGCACCGGGGTGATGGATATATTGGAGATATGGAAGGTTGGAAGTTTTAATCAGCAAGGAGAAGAAAATAGAAGGGGTGTCTGCATCATATACCCAAGCACCTGTGGGCTAAATCAATTTCGAAAAGTCCATAATAACATGGCAAAAGCAAATAACAAAACGCATCAAAAACGAACATTCGTTTTATTCAATCATACCATATCTTCACTTTGTGATCAGGGGCTTTCCGATTCGAATTTCCGTGGAGTTCAGTATTTTAGTGATTTTACTTTTTTGCGTTATTTTTAAGAAATATTAAACTCTATATGGATAATGTCACATTTAGGAAAAGATAAGTGTCTTACTTTCGATTCTATTGTCAGGATCATTTATGTTGCACGTACACCAAATTCATCCTATCAAATTTAAACTAGTCAACTTTAAAATCGTCTTGAAACCGGGTACTAAACCATTGTGATTTTAACGTGGAGTTTTATATTAAATTGTCGAAACACTTAATATGTTAAACCCCCAGACAGTCATACCTAGATACAGAGAAGTGTTAGACTCCATGAAAAGGACAGTATTTGTACAATTATAATAAAACATTTCATGTAAAATTATGTTATAATGAATCATTATATAATCTAAATTTATTTAAATAGTATGAAGTTACGTTATAAATTATTCTGCTGTTCACGCAGATTTATGATCTTGTCAATATCTTTAAAAATTCGAACGGTGTGGAAATCACGCATTATACTTGAAAAATTAAAATTGAGAATTAAAGTTATGAAATCATCTCCGTCGCGTATTGTATTTACTGTCATTTTGATCTCGGAAATTATACTTTTTTTGTATAAGACAAAGAACGCTTGGTCAGTGTTTAAAACAGTATTATGATGTTTCTGTTTAAAAAAACAATGTCAGGTCCCCTATTCACTTAGGCAATTCTTTTGAAAAATCCATGAAGCATCATCTAATAAGAATTCAGAACGTGGACTGACGATGATTGTCACTTCGAGAGGTTTTTTCATTCGTAAAGGGGCTATAAAGGCAGAACAGAATGTGAGATCATGTGGTTGTTCTCGAGATATAAGTCATTGACAAGTTTGTGAGGGATAATTCTCTCTGGACTGTTCATACATTTAACATTGGCACCTTTTTCACACAGAAAGAGGGAAAAGTAACAGGGATTTTATTAGATTTTATTGAATGTTGCTTCTTAAACTAAATGCAATTAAATAATGAAAAAAGTAGGGGTTAGCGAGGAAAGATTAATAATGGCACTACATGGATAAAACCAGAGAATTTTGAATATCTGGCAAAAGAATAAAAAAAAAACATCCTTCATATCCATGTGTATTATTCATTTACAAAAAAAAACCTGTACTTTCCAGTTTCTAAATTATCATTGTCTTCTTTGAATCCTAAATTATATGACGAACCAAATCATAAGACATTTGTAACATTCAAAATACAATAAAACGAAGACCACATTCCTTCAAATTCAAGACAGCCTTGCCATAATAAACAAGTAGTAATCGTTAAAAAGGGTTTTCTGTTTATTTCTATCAGATAGAGTATTTTATTTTGCTGAATATTATTTGTGTGAAGTCTCCATTCATTCGTAATCGTAAATCTATCAAAAATTGATTTATTGTATCAGTCTGTAAACTTGACAACAAGGTCCATCAAGATGATACTAAAATGTACTAAAGATTTGTAGGAGTATATAATTATTTTTTCCCATTTCCGCCATCAGAATCTTCTACTACTTAAAGTAAAATACAAAACAAATATAACAATATAATAATTGACTTGTTTTTTAGCATGTTGTTCTCTCATCGTACAGATAATTTATATAATGCGGCCTTTAAATTTTATCAGAAGTATAATAAGGGTGTTTTTGCACGATAATCAGATACATGATAATATTGTTTACATTAAAACTGATAACTTAAGGTAAAGGTTGAACTAAGCGTAAGATTGTCAAATATTGACATTTTCTACATATGAATATCGTTGCGCATATCATTATTTTTGCAGATTGACAAACAACTTTTAAAAAATGTCTGACAGCAACTCTGGTCTTAAAACGTTTTTCACAGTCATAACCTCCCCCATTTGGGTACCAGTAGCAGCAGCTGCAGGTGTCGTGGCTGCCCCTTTTACTGCTGTATCAGATTCTGCTGACGAAAAAAATGCAGCGAAAGCAGTTGGAAGTTATCCAGGAAATTTAGTTGGAAATGTTGTAACTAATCCATTTAAAGCAATTGGCGAAGTTGGCAAAATGATGTCAGGAAATGATAAGGTAACATTTGATTTTGTTAAGATGTAAACTTATTTGAATTCGTTTCTAAGAGGAAAGTAGTGATATTATCATTATAAACTATTGTTTGATGAGTATCGATGATATAGATTCTTACATTGATACCAGTGGATTATCGGATTTATCCAATCGAGATAGTTAAATGATTAATTTTAAAGTCCGAGCCTCGGCGAGGACTTTAAAATTTATAATTTAACTATCGACATTGGATAAATCCGATAATCCACGAGTAACTATGTAAGAATTTGTTTCTCTAATGATTAAAAAATAACTTTTTCTTTTTTTGTTCAACGAAAACCCCCTTCGAGTACCTTTGACATTCCACGAAGTTGCCAATTGCTATAACACCTGTTAGCATATATTGATTCATCCAGTTAGCTAAAGAGGTTATGAGCCTTCAAATCATCCAATGATCTTTTGAGATCCCCGACAACCACACGTTGATTATATTTTTATACAATTGGTTGAGAAAGGGATAAATTTCCATAGAATTAGAGAAATATAGATTCTTACATTTATACCAGTGGATTATCAGATTTATCCAATCGAGATAGTTAAATTATAAATTTTTAAGTCCGAGCCTCGGATAAATTTATAATTTAACTATCTCGAGATTGGATAAATCCAATAATCCACGAGTAACTATGTAAGAATTTGTTTCTCTAATTATTAAAAGATAAATTTTCATTTTTTGTTAAACGCAAATCCCCTTCGAGTGCCTTCAACATTTTACAAAGTTGTCAGTTTCATTAACACCTATTAGCATATTTTGATTCGTTCAGTTAGCTAATTAAGGTTATGACCCTTAAACTCATCCAATCATCTTCTGAGATCACCGGTAACCACACGTTGATTAATTTTTTTTTATACAATGAGTGCAGAAAGGTATAAATTGTCAAAGAATTAGAGAAAAATGTAGACCGGGTGTTTTAAAAACTAAACTTTTACAATCTAACTCTCTTTCATCTTGTAACATTATTAAAACATTTGACTTTTCTACTCTGTACACAAGTATTCCACATTCCAAACTAAGAGACAAATTGAAAGAGTTGGTATTGCTTTGCTTCATAAAAAGAATGGCCAACGTAGATACAAGTATCTTGTCGTAGGGAGGGATAAATCCTACTTTGTAAAGGATTACTCTGATTCAAACAAAAAATTCTCTGAAACTGATATTATCAAGATGCTTGATTTCTTGATTGACAACATATTTGTTACGTTCGGAGGACGTGTTTTTCAACAGACTGTCGACATTCCAATGGGACCAAACTGTGCCCCTCTACTTGCCAACTTGTTTCGTTATTATTATGAGGCTGACTTCATGCAGGAACTTCTTAAGAAGAAAGATAAGAAATTAGAAATATCCTTTAACTTTACTTTCCGCTATATAGATGATGTTCTTTCACTAAATAATTCAAAATTTGGTGACTTTGTGGAACGCATCTATCCCATCGAGCTAGAGATAAAGGATACTACAGATTCAGTTAAGTCGGCCTCATATCTTGACTTACATCTGTAAATTGACAATGAGGGTCGGTTGAAAACAAAACTTTACGACAAAAGAGATGATTTCAGCTTTCCAACTGTGAACTTTCCATTTCTAAGTAGCAACATTCTAGCAGCACCTGCATACGGGGTATATATTTCCCAATTGATACTATATTCCCGTGCTTGCATTTCCTATCATGATTTTCGTGATAGAGGTGCTGCTGCTCACAAGGAAGCTATTAAACTAAGAGTTTCAAATGGTGAAGTTGAAATCATCCCTTCGTAAATTTTATGGACGCCATCAGGAGTTGGAGACCGTTATGGAATAACCGTTTCACAAATGATATCGGATATCGGATATGTTCATTACGTCGTAACTACAATCCCCCTCCCTTTCCCTTTCATGAATGTGACCTACCGAATTAGACTATTTATTAAACGACGGGTGCCACATGTGGAGCAGGATCTGCTTACCCTTCCGGAGCACCTGATATTTGGTGGGGTTCGTGTTGTTTATTCTTTAGTATTCTATGTTGTATCAAGGTTGGAAATGCATAAAACATAATTTGATTATAAATAAATTATTGTTGAATAAAAAGCTTCAACAAATCTCTCAATTAAGACACTCTGAATAGAATATTGTTTTCCTGATTTACAGGGGACTTAGTGTTCACTTGGTCTACTTTGTCAAATCCCGGACACAACAGGTGCGCTAGACGTATATCTTTTAAATTGATTAGTATTGTCAGTTTTCCTCCCAAAGTACGTTGGGGTTTCTTTTGTGCACTCCGGCTTCCTCTACCAATATTGACCGCCTCAGAATATCACAATACTGCTGAATGTTAATCATCATACTGTTCAGGTCATTAAAGATTGCATATGTTGGCTTTAATATTCATTCACCTATAGGTTCGTTGCATCGGAAATAAACACATTTATTTACAGTTGTTGGCATGATACGGATAATGTTCTTCTCATATGTTTTATGTTGGTAAATACTAAACTCCTATCGGGAGGGATTTTATATGATGAAGACATAATCTTTCAATCAGTTTATTTGTGGTCTGGAGCTGGCATGTCAGTAACTGCTAATAGTCCTTTGTTAATTTATGTATCAGTATCATTATTTTACTGTGTGTTGTGTGTGTTTTTTTAGGTATAGGGGAGAGTTGTGATTTCAAAAACATGTTAAACCCGCTGCATTTTAGTATGACGTCCATTTTCACTGAGCTGGTATACTTTTTTGTTAAGGGGTCATCTAAAGCACACCTCCGAGCACGGGAGTTTCCCGCTGCATTGAAGACCCAATGGTGGGTTTCGACCGTTGTCTGCTCTTTGGTCGGGTTGTTGTCTCTTCGACACATTCCCCATTTCTATTTTCAATTTTATGTTTATTGCATAATAACAAAACACTTCTAATATGACGTGCTTCTTTCGCTTTATGAATAAACCCATGCTCTAAATCCAATATTGGAATGCATTTAATATATATTTCATTAACTTAAAATACTTTCAAACTCTTAAATGATGCACATGTTGTTACTAATTCATTTATTATGACTGTAATGTGTTGCAGTACGAAATTGACATATTTGACCTAGTAACGATAACCGTTCATGCTGGCATTCGAAAACTCCTCCCTCTGAAAAATCACAGAGCCAGCTGTTTTCTTCGTTACAAACAAAAATTGAAGTTCAAAGAACTGCCTTCACAATCGCTTTACCCTTTTACACATCGGACGGAGAAATTACTTTCATTGTCCTAATCCATGTAATCAGAATCGAAATAATTGATGCAAGCTATACTTTATTGTAGTTTTAACATGGGTAGACATTATATTTGTGTCATTTTGGTCCTCACTTTCGCTCGTGCAAAAAAATCACGAATATAATGCCTACCTATGTTGAAACTACAATAAAGTATAGCTTGCATCAATTATTTCTAAAATAAATTATAGAAATAGTCTTTTATACGTATAGGTACTATATAGTTTATTGAAAAACTAGGAATACAATATTTTATCGATCAAAGAATTTTACTCTTTATATTTTAACGAACTGAATCCTAGACTGGTCACTGGTATACAGTATGATACGTTTAACGCTGAGATTAAATTTCTATTTAAGAACAGATCTAGACAAGATGAAAATTTGTTTACATATATCAAAAATTCGTTTATATTCGCGATTTTTGATTATTTCAACTTCTGCTAAAAGATGTAGACACAAGTAAAGGTGTATATCATTAGATTAAATGAATGTGGTTTTTATTGTCAGAATTCAATCGGAATAGAAATAATTTGCACGAAGTAGACGCTCAAAATATTCTAATATTCTAGCGAATATGATAAATATAAACAAACAAATTCATGTTATGTAAAACAAGCAATAAAAATAAAATTGAGAAAGGAAATGGTGAATATGTCAAAGCGACAACCACCCGACCATAGAGCAAACAACAGCCGAAGGCAACCAATGGGTCTTCAATGTAGCGAGAATTCCCGCACCCGTAGGTGTCCTTCAGCTGGCCCCTAAAATATGCATAATAGTACAGTGATAATGGACGTCATACTAAACTCCGAATTATACACAAGAAACTAAAATTTAAAATCATACAAGACTAACAAAGGCCAGAGGCTCCTGACTTGGGACAGGCGCAAAATTGCGGCGGGGTTAAACATGTTTATGAGATCTCAACCCTCCCCCTATACCTCTAGCCAATGTAGAAAAGTAAAAGAATAACAATACGCACATTAAAATTCAGTTCAAGAGAAGTCCGAGTCCGATGTCAAAAGATGTAACAAAAGAAAATAAATAAAATGACAATAATACATAAATAACAACAGACTACTAGCAGTTAACTGACATGCCAGCTCCAGACCTCAATTAAACTGACTGAAAGATTATGTCTTCATCATATGAATATCAGGTACAATCCCTCCCGTTAGGGGTTTAGTATCATACTATCATAAAATATATGAGAAGAACATAACCCGTGTCATGCCATCAACTGTATTTTTAGAAATAAATGTGTTTAGTTCCGATGCAAAGACCCTATCAGTGAATCAATGTTAAAGCCAAAATATGCAATCTTTAATGACCTGACAACAGTATCGTAACTATATCCCCTTTTAATAAGTCTATTTAAAGGTTTTGTTAGTTTCTGAGGAGAATTCTGACATTTTTGTGCTTTATAAAGAATATTTCCATAAAATTTTGGATGTGAAATACCTGAACGTATAAGATGTCTGCATGTTGAGTTATATTTACGAATTATTTCCTTATACCGGTGATAAAATTTAGTAAATGTTTTGACCAGTTTGTGATATCGAAAACCCTGGTGTAATAATTTTTCAGTAATCCATAAATTTCTCTCGCTAAAATCTAATACATTGTTACATACACGAGCGAATCGTACAAGTTGAGATATATAAACACCATAAGATGGTGACAAGGGAACGTCACCATCTAAAAATGGATAATTAACAATAGGAAATGAAAAATCATCTCTTTTATCATAAATTTTTGTATTAAGCTTCCCGTTTATGATATAGATATCAAGATCGAGTCCAATTATATATTTTTACCTCTCCTTCAGGAGTCAGAGTATTGGCAATTACCATGATTTTTGCACTCTTTGATTGAATAAATGGTGAAACATTGGATTGAAATTCTCTGTTGTATTGTTTATGTATATATTTTTTTCTGATCATATATAACCACTCTTTTTGTTTCAAAACTGCTCTTTTTGTGATAAAAGAAAGCGTACCTAATAAAAATTCAACAAAATCATTTCCGGAACTTGGGTCGTATGCACACAGAATTAGGTGTCATATGATTTGTTTGGTTAAGATAGTGTGTTTGTGTGGTTAAGATAACCAATCTACCGTGACTATCTGTTTGCACGATATACGCAACTTCTCATGAGACAAAACATAAGATAAAAACTGAAATATTTCAATGAGAAAAACTCACAACGACACTTAAATTGCAGAGGCATATACTAATCACCATATGGTCTTCAACAATGATATAAATATAAAATAGATCTAGATCTAACTCTTGTTGGGTCTGAAAAGTATCGTGCATAAATTTAAAAGCCGAATATGAAAGATATGCCATCAACATGATCAATGATAATGTGGACGTTTCGTCCCCGAGGGTATCACCAGCCCAGTAGTCAGCACTTTGGTGTTCACATGAATATCAATTATATGGTCATTTTTATCAATTTCCTGTTTCAAAACATTGAATTTTTATAAAAACTAAGGATATTCTTATCCTAGGAATAGATTTAACCTTAGCCGTATTTGGCACAGATTTTTGGAGTTTTGGGTTCTCAATGCTCTTCAACTTTTTACTTTTTTGGCTTTATAACTTTTATTATCTGAGCGTCACTGATGAGTCTTATGCAGACGAAACGCGCGTCTGGCGTATTAAATTATAATCCTGGTACCTTTGATAACTATTTACACCACTGGGTCGATGCCACTGCTGGTGAACGTTTCGTCCCCGGGGGTATCACCAGCCCAGTAGTCAGCACTTCGGTGTTGACATGAATATCAATTATATGGTCATTTTTAGAAATTTCCTGTTACAAAAACTTTGAATTTTTCGAAAAACTAAGAATTTTCTTATCCCAGGAATAGATTACCTTAGCCGTACTTGGTACAACTTCTTGGAATTTTGGGTCCTCAATGCTCTTCAACATGTTACTGTTTTTGCTTTATATTTTTTTTATCTGAACGTCACTGATAAGTCTTATGTAGATGAAACGCGCGTCTGGCGTAATAAATTATAATCGTGGTACCTTTGATACCTATATACTATATATAAAATAAGATGACTGTTTTTTTTTTATCACAAATTGAAACTTCTTGAACTATGTTTGGAAAAGAAAATTAATTTTGAATGTCTTTCCCGTAAACTGATTTTGATACAAATCAAAAGAAAAATTTGTTGCCTGTATTCACGTTAGTACAATTGTAAGTTTTAAGGTGGCCGATTAAAGAAAAAGAACATGTTCGGGGAATAACATACAACAACTTAATTAGATGAAACGAGATTAATTATAAAAAACAATCTTCATTTCCAAAATAACAACGCCCCATAACGTTTCTTTATAACCACACGAATTCTCCGGCTTCTTCTTTTATCCCCTTAAATATAAACATTACAATAAGTTCAAATACAATTGACTTTTTAAAAATATGTTCAAGTAAGTAACACATGAATCATTGTGTATTTATCGACATATTGTTGATCGTAAGTACAAATTGGATCATATATTATTATCACTTACGATATCTCAATAAGGTATTGCATATTGTAACTTATTAATTAAATATACATCTTTGTTTCAGAAATAGTGGTGTCAAGTTAGCAGAATATAAACATGATAAAGGTCGTGAAGAAATAAAGGAGAATTAAACAACAATTTATCAATTTATGATTCAATATCTATTGATGAACATGACCTTATTACGTACACAAATATACTGTTATTTACTTCTGGAATTTAATACAATATTAGCATTTAGAATTGTCTTTATTGTCTTATTGTCTTATTTAAACTGTATTTTTCCTCATATCTTTTGAAACAATTCAATCATTAAAACGTAAGAAGTTACAGTTATACACCTATGGTACAAAACAGAAACATTAATAAAAAAGGTAAATAAAAAAGAATTTAAATACATCTTTATGAAAAACTATTATCTCATAGAGGAATACATTAGAGGCAATCTTTCGTACCTTTTTAAAAAAAACTATGGATAGTAGTAAGTTGAGCATCGTAATTGAAAAAAATAATCCCATCGTTTTCAAATATTTAAAAAAAGTTCAAACAAAACTCTACAAAAAGAAAAATCGCCCATAACAGACTTAACAAAACAAGTCAGAACTTGTTAAGCGATATTGATTTTGATTACATGTATTGTTGAAAGCTGTACAGTAGCCTTTTAGTACTGGTTTGAGTTGGAGAGTTGTCTCATTGGAAATCATTTCAGATCTTTTGATCTTTATATTGATTAGGTTTCAATATCATGGTTTCAACATTTGTCTAAACATACATAATGAATGTTTTTGAATTCTAGATTTAAATGTGTGTGAGGAGCTCGATCTGTACTCAACCGCCAATAGATTCTGTAGCGTCCTTTACTACATTTTACTGTAACTTTGTATAATTTGCTGTCTATAATGTTTAAGCATGATATGTAAACTGCTGCACATAAATCCCAAGTTGACGGACATATTCATTATTAGATATGTCGTACTCTGACAAAAAAAAGTATTAGTAACACATTTACTTGTATTGATTCTTTGTTGTGCATTACTCTCATTTATCACCTTAAATGTTCAATACGAATAAATATCTCAACCCGATTCTCTAAAGTTCAATGTATACACTGTTAATGGAACCATCCCCTCTTCCTAAAGTTTTGACTTCAGGTACACGATAAAATTGTTTATTTTTTACAAATACTGCTATTAGATAATTAAAACGGTATTTGCATAAAACTACTTAACACAGTAACGAATGGAATATTCATTTAGGTATTCGTTGTTTTTCATATCTCTCACTCAACATCTGTTAATTCTTGTTGCAGGAGTTGAAAAATTTCCCCCTAGCAAACATTATGAATATATGCCGCGTGGGTATGAACATGTAGTACATATAGCTGCAAAAGGCAATCATACTCGATATTAAATTCCACCAACTGAACATAAGTGTGTTACGTTATGTGTGTTGTTTTGTCACATAGAACGTTATGACATACATGTTTTTCCTGTTTAACCCCAACTAATTATGTACGTATATGCCTGTAATTTATTGGTTGTCGGTTGTTGCTCTGTTGCTGTGTGACATATTTTCTTTCGTGTATTTTTATTTTTGTACATTAATTAGTCCGTTAAATTTCTCGTGTGAATTGTTTGACATTTGTGAGTTCTGGGTTTGTTATAGCTGACTATACGGTATGGTCTTTTCTCAGTGTTGATCGCCGAACGGTGACCTATCGCTTGTAATTTCTGTGTCATTTAGTCTCTTATAGAAATTTGTCTCATTGGCAATCATACTACATCTTCTTTTTGATATATTTGAAATATTTGTTATTGTTTCCTACCAAACGGAGAAACATTAATTTATGAAAGTGTTGTATCGTCTATTGTGGTGACTAGTAAGTATCTAAGGGGAACTAGCTGTCAAATTCATGTTCACTTATTTAACTCAAATACCAATATTTGATATACAACATACCAAAACGATATTCAAATTACAATAAATCTGAATAAACAGTGAACACTGCATGTACTCGATAACATATATCATAATTTTGTGTCTATTTTAGTCTTGATCCCATTTTAGTAACTTTCGAGATGACCAGCGGAGACTGTCGAATGTCATATACCCGATATAAAGCATAAACATAGATATAAATAAGTAACAACCTCCTGCTATTGGAAATTTCTTTGTCTGTTTGATTTTATGTTACAGACTGACATGTTACAATCCTATTCATCCATTTAGAACATTTAAATCGATAAAGATAAAAAAAAAAGGGGGGGTGCAATTGAATTGATTCAAAACAACTGCTGGTTGTGAGAGGACATACGCACAATATTGAAAATTTAGGACGAAAATAAATTACTACTTGCGAAAACAAAACATTACACAGAACTAAATTAACCAAAATAAAAACCTACCAAAAATTAAGAGGTGCAATCAAGTTGTGGGCATTGGAAAAACCAAAAACTTTTAATTACGAATAAAAAAAACACGGGCAGTAAGGTCGTCATATCGCGGAGCGTTTAGTACAATGATTTTGTCATAGTTTGGTTAAGTTGATCCCGGAAAAGTTATGTTACTTCCCAAAACGATTGCATCAGTTCTTTTCAATTTAACAAATACAAAGCATATTCAAATTTACATGTTTGAATCTATATTGTTTGTCAAACGAACTTAATTGAAATTGTTGTTTTTAAGTGTCTAGAAATTCGTCATTGGTTTGATTACTTTTGTAATGGTTTAGATTCAAACAAATACACATTTGTGGCACTTTAATATTGATAGTTTGTCTGAGGTCGATTGTGAAAAACTAAAGTAACACAACTAAATAATTGACTAAAGAGAAAAAAGACTTTTCACCAAATTTGGTAGGCGAAAAAGGCAAATCGTACATTGCTATATATAAAGTTTACCCCACGTAACGCATTTCAAGGTCAATGGATATATCGGGCGTTTGTTTTTCCGTCTGTTCGTACGTCTGCGCGTTCGTACGTTCGTCTCTCGTTTCCAATTTTTGCCAGATTTTTTATATCTTGGGCTAGTTTGAAATTCAGTGCTGATCATTTATTTTTAAAAGAGTTATGCCACTTGGAAACATCAGTTATATTAAAAATTGCATTGTTAACACTCTTATATGTACTATTCTTGCCAGAATTTTATGAAACTTACATCCGATTCGGAGGTTTTTAAAAGCTATGTCTTTGTCGAGTTCAAAAATTAAAGCCGATCAATTAATTTTAAAAGAGTTATGCCCCTTGGAAATATAATTGTACGGAAAACTGCATTGTACGAGCTCTCATATGTACTTTTCATACCCGAATTTATGAAACTTAAAGCATTGCTTGATATGTTTAGGACTGATTTGAAAATTAATACCGATCAATTATTTTTAAACTAGTTATGCTCCTGCAATGTCCTGGGAATAGTAATTCTTTGGGAAATTGTCATATGAGCGCTCTAATGTGTACACCTCTTGTCCGATTTTTATCATCAATGTACTTGAAGAGTTCAAAAATCAGTACCGATCAATAAAGAGTTATGCACTTAAAATTATTGATTATATAAAAAACAATACAATGTAATCACTCTTGTGTGTTCAATTATTGTGAACAGTTATAATTTTAGAAATCTTATAAAGAAGGTTTTAGCAGCAATGTATTTGACACTTTAATTAAATAGATTCTGATCAAATAATGTTAATGAGCTATGTCCCTTGAAAATATAATCATAATGAAATTCACATCTCTGTAAAGATATAATTAAAAGTTTTTAAAAGAGCAGAACGTACTTTTGTTTAGTTATTGTCCTTGTACCTTAGACAAATAAGATATGTGCAACCGAGAGGAAATTAGAACTCTGTTCTTTTTTGGTGTGTTTCTAACATATAGATATAATATACAGAACCACTGCTTTTATCAACTGGCTTTCGATATAATTTTTTTTTCATACCAAATCAGAAAGCGTTGCTTCTGTTTAATCTAGACTTTTTTCTCCAAATGTCCATGATGGACCCTGTCGGAGAAAATTATATTGAGAATTGATTAATGACGTCTACTTAAAGTTGAAAAAAATCTTTGTTTTACATATTTTTTGTACCAAATTATACATCATTTATATTCTATAGGACGAAAACGCGAAAATGCGAAATGGCCTTAATTAAAGTGTCAAATACATTGCTGCTAAAACCTTCGATATAAGATTCCTAAGATTATAACAAATAGTGTAGTTACGTCCCTATAGAAAAAAATGGTAATGAGAAAAATCTTAAAGGTTTCATCAGACGAAGAAATTCATGATGAAAGGCAAAAATAAATCCATAAAACAGATTAAAGTTAACAGATTGTTATTTTTTGCATTTATTTTTTTATGACCAATGGTAGTAGTTTCTTAATGCTTATGGTATTAAAGACTTGCTCACTTTGATAGGTCTCTAGTGTAATTACCACATAAGATAGTCGGTAAGATAAATTCATTACATAGTGTGCTGGTGATATATACCGTATTAGGTCACTAGCACAATATGTAACTAATAATAATATTATTTCTGATTTTGCAAGACATAAACTTTTTAAACAAATTTATTCTGATTATATCACAGATACACACTGTCATAAAATATAAAAAAAAAAAACATAAGGATAAAAAATAACAAAACTATTTGTACTATGTATTAGTAATGATATATTGTTCCAATCAACGTTAACTAAATAATTTAAATCAACCTATACTTTCTGGTCGAAATGTTCTTCAAGACCTTAATACAACAAGTTTCGTTCTTTTATCACCAAACATCTTGATAAGAAACTCATATCAAATTCTGAAAATTCTCGCTATTTTCGTTAGATATGTAATCATTGAATCCAGATATAAGAAAAAAATATACATTTATTCAAAAACTGTGCCTGGTTCTTTACGTAATAACCGATGATACTAAAAGTTCGAAAACTTCTGATATTAAGATATTTGAATAACGGTATATAGACGAACGGAAAGTTTTCTCCACACTAAAAACTTGTTGAATTACTCGTTTTTCATTAGATGAATAAAAATTAATTGCTGTATTAATTGCATAATAGATATCTTGTTATCTTACATGTCTTAGTCAGATAAAGAAAAAAGTATTTTTATTTCAATGGAAAATAACTCTGAATACTTGTCTGACACTTCACATTTACAACATTCGTACTGTATATCTTTTAAAAAAATAAACCCCATTGGTTTAGAAAACAAATTAACGAACATTTTTTATGCTATTAAAATGCAATACCAATATCTTTATTTTTTCATTCATATTCATTTTTTTTTAATAAGGAACTGTCCAATTTTTCTAAGGTGCTTGATCAAATTTCACTGTTACAAAATAAAGTTATTTCAACAAAATAGAAATTAAGAGAATTCCCTTTTTTAGCTCTTTCAAACGAAATATAAAAAATGAATATCAATTCACACATAATATAAAATGGAAAACATCTTTTATATTTTGAACGTCGTGAAAGTGCGAGGTTTAGCGCTATAAAACCAGCTTCGATCCACCATTTTCTACATTCGAAAATACCAGTACCAAGTTAGGAATATGACAGTTGTTGTCCATTCGTTTGATGTGTTTTTGATTTTGCCATTAGGGACTTCCCGTTTTGAATTTTTCACGGAGTTCAGTATTTTTGTGATTTTACTTTTTTCAGCAGACGAAGAAATAGACGATGAAAGATTGAAATAAATTCATAAAACACATTTGAAGTTTACAATTTGCTTTTTTTTGGCATTTATTTTTGTATGACCAATGGTAGTTGTTTCGTAATGCTAACGGTATTAAAGACTTGCTCACTTTGATATGTAACTAGTCTAATTACCACATTAGATAGTCGATAAGATAAGTTTATTAAATAGTGTGCTAGTGACATTTAACATAATAATAATCTTATTTCTGATTTTGCAAGATGTAAACTTTTAAAACGAATTTATTCTGATTATATCACAGATACAGATACAATACACACTGTAATAAAACAAAAAAAATAATTACATAAGAATGAAAAAATAACATAAATACTATGTATAAGACATGATTTTATGTTCCAATCAAAGCTAACTAAATAATTGAAATCAACCTAGACTTTCTGATGAAAAAGTTTTTCCAGACCTTAATATAACAAGTTTTGTTCTTTAAACTTTTTCTTTTATCACCAAACATCATAATAAGAAACTCATATCAAATTCTGAATATCATCGCTATTTTCATTGGATAGTGATCATTGAATCCAGTATAAGAAAAAAATATACATTTATTCATAAACGTGTGCCTGTTTTCTTTACGTACTAACCGATAATACTAAAGGTTTGAAAACGAACGGAACATTTTCTCCACGTTAAAAACTTGTTGATTTACTCCTTTTTCATTAGATGAATACAAAATAATTGTTGTATTTATTGCAAAATAAATATCTTGTTATCTTAATCAGATAAAAAAAAATATTTTAAAATGGAAAAAAACCTCTGAATACATCTCTGACATTTCATATTTACAACAATCGTACTAGTGTATCTCTTCTCACAAAATAAACCCCATTGGTTTAGAAAACAGACTCGAACATTTTATATACTATGAAAATGCAATATCAATATCTTTTTTTTTTTCATTCATTTTCATTCTTTTTTTAATAAGGAACTGTCCAATTTTTCTAAGGTACTTGATAAAATGTTACTGTTACAAAATAAAGTTAATTAAACAAAATAGAAATTAAGAGAATTCCCTTTTTTAGCTCTTTCAAACGAAATATAAAAAAATGAATATTTTGCAATTCACACATAATATAAAATGGAAAAAATCTATTGTATTTTCATAATATATCAATCTAAGAAGTAATAAAGGGCAACAATTATACCTGCAATACATAATGAGTAACATAAAGCAGCAGCACCAACGCATAAATAATGTTTAAAAGTATATTTTGGGTTCGACCTTTCTTCATCACTTGAAGAGCATCCGATTTCCACATCCTTTTTCGTCTTATTTCGATCAGTATCTAAACAGCAGCAAGCACAACATTTGCAAAAGCAACAGTATAGACATTCATACATGCAACTAACCACTATTGTTAGTATATATCGTGCGATCAAACTGGCAAAAAATGCAAATACAAAAAAATATAAAGCTGGAGGGGACAAGTAGGCTTGCCCTACCGATCCACCTAAAATACCAATTGGGATTGACAAATACCCTGCAACTAATCTCACTAATATCATTCTAAAAAAGTCTTTTTTTATCTGAATTTCAAAAAGAGGTATATATACAAAGATTATTCTTTTAATAAAAAACATTGTTTCAACTGATACTGACATACATACTGATAACCAGAAAGTCTTTGTTATGGCTTCCATGGCAAGTAATTCGGCAATTTCGCATAGGAATGGATTATTTAATGATGCTTTTATGTCAGAAATAATATCTTCTGATGATGTTATTTCTGAAAAACGGGGTATTTCACTATGTTTGTCCAGCACAACTTTTGCTTCGAGTATAATATTGTCACCTAGCAGATTTGAACAAGTTTCGTTGACTCCAATATCAGACCGTTCGGCAGCTACGCCTGCAATCAATAATCTAACATATGAGTATCGTGTAAGAGAGCCTGCCAACGAACTGACAATGGCGATCATCATTGCTACTTTAAGCCCAAATTCCTTCAATTCACCAAATGCAGCTGAAACCAAGTCAGCACATCTTGGCTTTGATTTTGATTCTTCACTTTCAGACTTTCCAGTAAGTATGTAATTTACTGCATGTTCACAATTGTTGGCTCCGAAATCGTACATTCGTTCCCCTAATCGCTTATAAAGTCTTTCACGTATGGTGTGGTCACGTGTAGATATTGGTTGATTGACAAGACAAAGTTCCGAATTGAAATCAAACAGTTCATTGTTTGTGTTTTCGACTATTATGGTTTCACTTATAAATTTACCTATTCCAAATTTACTGTTATTTGTGAAAATTTCTTTCGATGATGTATAGTGAGCAACCATGACTTTAATTGTATATTTAGTTTTGTTTCCATTTGATTTTTCTTTCGGTTCTCTTTTTTTTGGCTCAATTTTTCCATTTGTATTTTTCTCATCTTTTTCTTTGTTTCCATTTGTTTCTTCTTTCTGTTTTTCTTTTTTATGATTTTTTTCTCCATTTGTGTTTGTCTTGTCATCTTTCGTTTTGTTTTCCTTGTCATCTTTTATTTGATCTTCATCTTTTTGTTTTAAATCAATTTTTACATTTGTACTTTCCTCCTCGTGATCTTGAGGTTTGTTTTCATTTGTTTTTTTCTTTCTGTTCTTCTTTTTTCAGCTCAATTACTTCGAGGAGAACAAAGTGATGATAGTAGCTGCAACACGTCAATAATTTTTTTTGTCTTTTTACTTTGAAATGAAAATATCCATCCGTTTTTCTTTCTTTTAAAAGTTTATATAATTCCGTAATCTCTTTGATCTGTATGAAAAAAAATACTCTAAGACAAAGTTGATGTTTAAAAAATGAAGTCTCATTCGACAATATTTCTCTTATAAAGATATTATAACTAACGTATGCTATGTGCTGTTAGTTTCGCAGATAAAATTGTATTAAGTTTTGAAAGATAACAAACATGTTAAACCCAGTCGTGTGCGTATTAAATGTCACGTTTTGAGACCGTTATTTAGTTGTTATCGTTTATTTCTCTCAAACATACTATATTTTTTTTCCATTTATTCACTGTTTGTTTTTGTTTTTTTGTTGTTTTTTTTTTTTTTGTGTAGAGAAAAGCGTTGTTTGAAAATTTCACATTATTTCATTATTTTTCTTCCAGGTACATTTAACATTACTTTCTATGGCATGAGTTTTATCATTTGTTGTATGCACGATAACTAGTACAAGTAAATGCAGAAAACGTTGTCAGTGTATACAAAGTTCGAATCATAGTATACCATCGTAACTGTATCTGTGGATGATATAAAAAAAACTTTAAACTTATAACTGATAGAATTTTCAAAAATAACACATTCATTGGCATGGAAAACTCATTGCATAAAATATATACACTACAAACATCAGTTATGACTCTTTACAGGTGAATTAACTTTCAATCTTGATGTATATATATATATGCATTACAATATCTCGTTTTTGTAATGAAGATACATGCACATCCAGAGTACCGTCGACATATAATTTAAAGATTGTACATATAGTGTCACTTACCGTTGTTTCTTCATCCTGCATTAATATGATTAAAACAAAAGGGCATTAATTTGTGTCACAAAATAAATACATCCATACACGTACTTTTACTTTAAATTAAACATGATACCTAACCACTTCAATTCAAATTAAATATTTTGCATTTCACCGGTTTCAGTGGAATTTCTTTCTTAGTCATTTGTTAGTTGAACACATTTTCTCGAGAAAATGATCATCATAACCGCGGATAATATAGAAAAAAAACAATATAACAGACAAATTTAAAGAAAATAACACTAACATAAGTTGCCATGGCAGACTAATTGCATACAATATTAATACTACACACAATAAATAATTCTCAACGTGTGACTAAATTTCCAACCTTGATATAAATTATGCATCGTAGTATTGCGTTTTTGTAATGAAGATACAAGCGCATCCAGATTACCTTTTCAATAGAACAAAACGTTCAACATTACATAAAAGGTCACTTACTTTTTCGTTTGTAGTAGATGTATTGCCATTTTTATCTTTAGATTTAGACTGGATATCAGTCAGTATTTATATAATAAACAAATTGCATGACTAATCAATTCATGTCACAAAATCCATACATCTGTACATTTATTTGTACCTTAAATTAAACATGATGCAAACCCACTTCACTTCGAGTTCATTCAACAGTTTCAGTGGATTTTCCCACTTGAAGTTGAACTCATTCCTTAAAACAATGATGATAATAACTGCGGATAGTATGAAAAAAACTTAAGATTATTACTGATAGATTTTTTTAAATTAACAACATTGATATAAATTGTAATTTCAAACTCATTGCTTAAAATATCTACACTACAAACATGAATACTAGTATATCAATCTTTGCATGTGACTTCACTTCCAACCTTGATGTATTTATACATCGTCATATTCCGTATATGTGAAAATACTATTAGTTACATAGTGTGCTAGTGACCTAATACGGTATATATGGGGTCAGTAAATTCCATATGGGGTGAGAGCGAAGCACATATATACCGTATTACGTCACTAGCACACTATGTAACAAATTTATCTTACCGACTATCTTAACGGCGTGTAAAATTTAGACCAGTGACCTATCAAAATGAGGAAGTTCTCAATACAGTTAGCATTAACATGATTAAGAAACTACTTCCTTTGATCCTACAAAAACAGATGCCAACAATGACAACATGTTAGATTTAAATGTGTTTTATGAATTCATTTCACTTTATCGTCGCTTTCGTCGTCTATTGAAACATTTAAGATTTTTTCTCAGTACTGTTTTGTTTTTCTAAAGGGACGTAACACCACTACTAACCGTGTATGAAATAAGCAACCGCCTCCTTATTACCTTATATGGAATATAAAGGGACGCAACTCCACTACTAACCGTGTATGAAATAAGCCCCGCCTCCGAACTAACCTAATATCAAATATACACGGTTTCCACGAGGACGCTTTTAACCAATCATATTCCTAGAAATGTATAGGAGGTAAGATAAATGCTCATACAGTTTGGGTTGACATATAATGAAAGGTTGTACATTACATATGATATCACTTACGTTTTTGTCTGAAGTACGTGCAATTTCCGTAAATGAAGTTTCTTCATTGTTCGAAGTCTCTCTTTTTGACATCTTCTTTATATCGATGAACCTACATTAGACTATTAGAATATATAAATGACTTTTTTTACATTGTCAACTGATTTTAAAATACCTAAGTATTAAAATATTTAATTAAACAAACAGGAGAAGTTAAAAGTAAAAAACAAAAAAAAAAACAGTCTTTTAGAAAATTTGAAACGGTTTACCGATTTAAAAACTTCCTTAGCAAATAGGAAAATCAAAAGCTCAAACACTTCAAAATGTCATATGCCTGACTTTGTACAGGTATTTCTTTATATAGAAAATTAAACTTGGTTTTGTAGTTGGATAAACCTCTCACTGTTATGACTGTTGCAAAACAATTCTATCATATTGACAAGCATGTGTGAGTCAAACAAACAGACATAATAGGTAATATTTCAAAAATAAATTGTGGTACAGCTTTCAACATGTTGATGTTCGATTGTTTACTATAAAACAAACCCGCTGCATTTCTGCGCATGTCCCAAGTCAGGAGCCTCTGGCCTTTGTTAGTCTTGTATGATTTTTTATATTAGTTTCTTGTGTGTAATTCGGAGTTTAGTATGACGTCCATTATCACTGAACTAGTATACATATTTGTTTAGGGGCCTTCTGAAGGACGCCTCCGGGTGCGTGTGTTTCTCGCTACATTGAAGACCCATTGGTTGGTGGCCTTCAGAAGTTGTCTGCTCTATGATCGGGTTGTTGTCACATATTCTTCATTAATATTCCCAATTTGTCCACAAGCGGAAGCGCTTCATTCTAAAAATGTACGCACGGTCAACGCTTTTACAACCCTATAAAGTTACAAAAAGAGGCATTCAATACTTATAATTACATTTGTTTATCTATGATCATGAAAACACGAATTTTATATATTTTATTATTTAATTCACCTGTGCACTTTGTTGTTGGAGCACATGTTATCATGAGTTAAAAGTTGTATTGAGCAATGCAACTGCTTACGGAATAACACGTGATGTGCAGTTTGCCAATCAGAATAAAATATTATAATGAAACATACATCTAATGTAATTATTAAACAGTAAATGTTAAAAAGATACAAAGCCGATTAAATAAAAAAAAAACTCTATAACACGTTATTAAGACGAATAAGATAGAATCTATCCCTCAAGATGGTAAAATGTTTACGGATAAAATGGGACACACGTCAATATATGCTATTCATTCTATATACTGTGGATTTATCGAAATGTTTAAGGAGTTCTATATAAAACAGAACTTTTGTAAAAACAAACAATGTTCCTTTTTTTTAAACAAAATATTGTATACTTGCGAAACAAAACATGCAAATTTAATGGCACTCTAAAAATTGTATGCAAGCTAATTGAATAAATTTCCTTATGAATGGCTAACAGAAATTGTCTAATTTAGATCTACCAAAGTATACCGTGATGTGTCCTAAGATATTTCAAAGAATAGACAGTATGCCTCACCCATAAAGGTGGATTTTTAAAACAGACGTAAAGCTAGGGTATTAAAAAAGCGCAAATTAGTGTACATTGAAAAATGTAAACATTCCAATCTGTTTTCATAAAAGAAGGGCGAAAGATACCAGAGGGACAGTCAAACTCATAGATCGAAATACACTGACAATGCCATGACTAAAAATAAAAAACAGACAGACAAACAATAGTACAGATGACACAACATAAAAAAAACTAAAGACTAATTAGCCAGAACCCAACGAAAAAATGGAGTTGATCTCAGGTGCACCGGGAAGGTAAGCTAATCCTGCTCCACATGTGGCACGTGGTGTTGTTCATGATATTACAAACCCGGTAAATTCGTTTGGTCACATTCATGCAAAGAGAATGGGATTGTAGTTACGACGTAAAGAAAATATCGGTTATTACATAACGGTCATCCAACTCGTGATGCCGTCCGTAGAATTTACGAAGGGATGAATTTTAACTTCATCATTTGGAACTCTTGGTTTGATAGCTTCCTGTTGAGCAGCAACCCTCTTATAATCATGATAGGAAATACAAGCACAGGAATATAGTATCAATCAGTAGATATATAGTCCGTATACAGGCGCTGCTGGAATGCTATATAGGAATAGAAAGTTCACAATTGGGAGGCTGACATCATCTCTTTTGTCGTAAAGTTTCGTTTTCAACTGACCCTCATTGTCAATTTCTAGATGTAAGTCAAGATATAAGGCCGATTTAACTGTATCTGTTTTGTCCTCTCTCTCTAGTTCGACGGAGACATAAAGTATCAATTATCAGAATGAGCAGCATGGTGTATGCTTAGTTTCAAAAACTGATTATCAAAACTTTATATGATGATATATTGATATATTGATTCTGAACATTGTGTTTAGATAAATGTACGTAAACACATTAAATAGTCTTAATTTACGTACAGATTAGGTATTAAAAAAATGAAAAATAAGAATATATAATCATGTCAGCAACATAAATATGTATACCCGACAGGTGTACGTTGTTAAACATTCAAATTTTGTAAACAACAAAACATCTTACTGCTGATGTTACCATTGCTTGTTTTAACTTCATTCTTCTCAATGCTTCAATATAACAATTGTTTGTTCATTGTTTTTAATTATTGTTAAGGAGTTGATGTACAAATTAAAGGCGTATATTTTATTTATTTACAGTGTGTGTTATCATTCTCCATAACAATCAGACAGATGATATTTTACGATCAAATAATTGTATGTTCAATTTGTGATATCTGATTTTGACTTGATCGAGTCAATAAATGCTTTAACAGGAACAGATTAATAGAAAAATATCGTACGCAGTATTATTAGAAATTTAAATCCTATCGAAAAAAAAAACCTATGGATATACTGTCTTTGAGAAATGTATGACCAATTGGTGTAATTTTTATGGGAAATGTATGACCAGTTGATGAAAAGTTACTTGAAAACGTATGACCAGTTGATGGAAAGTTACATGAAAACGTATGACCAATTGATGTAATATCTTTTGGAAATGTATGACCAATTGATGTTATGTCCATTGGAAATGTATGACCAATTGATGTAATGTCTCTTGGAAATATAGGACCAATTGATGTAATGTCTCTGTGAAATGAATGACCAGCAAAGTCCTTTTTATCTTTTAATTCATAACATATTAAACAGGATATTCTATTGAACTCCCCGTATACAGAGATCAGGGATATAGGAATCAACCTGTCATTCCGTGCATATGTATGTGCCCTATCAGCTATTTGGACATTAATTAAACTGCAATCACAACAAAACTTTAGACTGTTCGTTAAAATAACCCTTGGCCGACATGATAATCATAGAATAACTTATTTAAAAATTCGAATATAGAAAAACGTACTCCTCGAGTGACCGAATGATTGCGAGTATATAATCTTTTAATCTTTTTTGTTCGGTCACATGTTGAATATGTTCTGTTTGATCCCGTTTATTAGATCAAAAACCAAATTTGATTGATTCTGGGCATGCAGCATCTGAATTAAAACGCCTTATGTTTGACGACCTATTAGGTTCCACTAAAGTTTGCTATTTCCGATAATCCAATAAAATGCGTGTGAATAACATAAATAATACAAAAGACGGTGCTTTCCCTTAAACTTCAGTACAAAAGTAAAAAAGTCTGAAAGGATTAGTTTTTGTCTGAATTTGCATGAATATTTACTCGACATTCTTTATTTGTCTGAATAATTTTTAAAAATTCTTAACATAGTATGAATTTGTCTAATAAGGTTCTTGATTTTACTTGACAAGTGTCTTAACAGTATGAACATTGTCTTAAAATTTCTTGACACTTTCTGTATCTGTATCATCTGAGAAGAGTCTGGATAAGTCTCGATCAATTCCTGGATGTCTTAAAACTTTCTGGATCAGTCTTGACATATTCTTGACTTTCTAAATAATTTCTGAATATGTCTTGACACGTTCTTGAAAGTCTTAAAGCTGTCTGAATATATCTCGACACATTACTGACGATCTTAAGATGTCTTGACACTATCTCAACATAAATTTCGCCTGAAATGTGTACAGACCCATTCTGCACTGTTTAGGACTTTCTAGACTTGTCGAAATATTCATATACCCAAATTTTACATGCCCAACTTTTATTTTTTATTGAAACCAGTGTAATTTGAAATAACAGTAATTTTTATAAAGAAAAATAAAGACTAAAGTTATATCATGAATATTGGTCATATTGTAAAACTCAGAATTGTCAAGTAAATTAAAAACACAATTCAAAATGTTCAAAATATGTCGTGCCATAGTGAGTAAAAATAAGAATGTCGAAAAATTTCAAGATAGTATTTAAATGTCAAGAATCTGTCAAGAAATTTTTAGACCATACTCAGAATGTCGAGAATATGTCGAGTAAATTTGATACAAATTTACTGTGCTTATCCAGTGACCTTTGGGGTATCACAATAGCAATGGCTCAAACTGTTTACCAAATTGCAGTTAGATTTCTTCTCCAACTAACTGATCAACTGGTAAAATATTTTAGCAGATTGCTCAAGTGAAATGTTGTTAGTATGAAGTGAGGGCTGTAAAATCAAAAGTAATACTTACCATCCAGATCCAGTTAGTTGATATATTTGTCATTTGTTTCAAACACAAAAATGACTTACTATAGTATGAGTCACTGAATAAGAAGGTCTAATTTTGACATGGAAGCACTGTAATATAAATGAATATTTGTCAAGAAGAGTTAAGACACAAGTCCCACTTTTGGAGAATGTCGAATAAAAGTCATGCAAATTAAAACAAAAGATTATCTTTTCAGACTTTCAGACTTTTGTAGTGCTTTGTTGTCCGAATTTCAATTAAAATTGCCCTTTTACGTTTCATTAGTTCATAACCGTAGATACTAGTTCTGTAACACCCTTCAATTCCATGAACTCCCTCCGATATAGCTTCAAGGAAAATGGTGTACTTCATGGTATTTTAAAATAACAATATCTACGGATAAGAATGTAGAATACTTATTATATTAATTCTCACCCGTTTTGATACCTATTAACTCTCTAACATAATTATAATATTTTTGGTTATTGTATCCTTTAAAGAGTTCAATCGTATCTCCAGTCGTTAAACTTTTTATGATATAATTAGTATAGCAAGATTAAAATAAAATTTATAAAATGATACCATTATTTCGTGATGAAAAAGATTGATTGTGTGTTCTTCCACCACGATGATAACGATAGTGATATACAACGGAAATCGTCTCCACCACAATGTTAATAAGGTATATTTTTATCAATGAATAATATATAATTTTACCTGATTTTTGTTAAATTAATTACGTATACTGCATGAGAGTAGGAATAAAGGTGTAATAGATTAATTACACAATTTGAAGCAAATTTATAATGAATAATATCGTATCAGCGAAGGCATGTAATTGCTGAATAAAAATTAGCGTTCTTACTTCTTCCTGTCCTTCGTGTATTGCATCATGATTAATTGTATTATCAGACTGAGTTGTCTGAAAAAATACTGAACAGTAGCAAATTGAAAATGTTTGAACAGAACTGACACTGCAATGAATAAAACCGATAACGTTCGTTTACTAATTAACATAAAGGTAAATGATGTTGTGTAATACATTGGTGAAGATGCAAACCTGTTTTGTTTCGTAGCAAGCCAAAGAGTCCCATGACTTCAATGTTTCTTTTTAATTTCCTCAAAGCACATTGAAAGAATTATTTTGTTATATTTTATGGTAGAATTACAATGTGTATCTTTAAGTGATCTTTCTATTGTTTGTTTAAGAGCAACAAGGGAAGCTAATTGGGATTTTCATTTGGCATGTGTTGAAAAAATGTGACCATGGTTATTTGCATATGACCGTCGAAACTCTTCCCGATACATGTCAGTCCATTTGCTTCATATGCCAATTACCCATTCTGATGCCCCTGTATAAACTTCGTCTGGTGGTTTTTGTGTTCAGAGAAGCTCTCATTGATTTTCTAGATCTCTAGTTGACCAAACAGTCGAGCAAACGTTGAACAGAGATACCAAAACAAGAGGTGGCATTGTTTGTGTCAGTTTAAATAAATGTTCTGTTAAAAGTTGGTTTGTTTAAATAAATACACATGAAAAAGCTTCAATATCGTCATAATGTCGAGATTAAGAGGAATGGTTAACCCTGAAACATCCGCACAAAATAAATTTTAGGAAAACTAAAATGAAGCGAGATGAAACTGACGTTTTAAAATTGGTTCAGACACTGCAAAATATCTTCAAACCAATCAAACGAAAATCATTGCTTACATATCCAACAAAGGAAATAAAAGGTAAGCAGTTAATGACTGATAAGAACAACAACACATTGAAAGCAGATAGAAATCTTTTTTGTCGCCTGTTTGTTATAGCCCATACAAGACAGTTCGATATGCAAGATGTACTCCAGTTTGAATTAGGTCCTTTTCAATGGTCTCTTGCAAACGTTGATGTTACACCTGTGTGGTCTTTTAGACAAGGGCGTTGAACAAGTGCAAGCCATTTCTGAGGAAAGCATGTGGATATTTGATTTTGAGTTGCCTGGCAGTCGTTCAATCCAGGTGCTTGGGAGGGCAAATCATAACGATTATTTCTAGACCATAACAAGATTGTCCTCGGCAATGGGAGAATTTTTTGTCAGTTGGTAGAAACAAAATGGCTCTTGTTGAATTCTTATGTGCCACAAAATATATGTTGAAATTGGAATAGTGACAGGTGTAGAATGTACTGAGTTTCTTAGCAAACAGGAAGAAGCCGACACAATTTTTTTTTCATGCAAAACACCCAGCTGACAAAGGTTACGATTTCAATGTTATAACATCTTATGACACTAATGTGGAAGTATTGGCCTGCTAATTTCAGAATTGCGTTAGTTCTAATATTATTAGTCTTCCAAATGCAGATTATTAAATGTGCAATAAATGAGCCAGGATTTCACGCCTTTACTGGTTGTGATTCAATAAGTGATTTGTCTTGTATACGAAAAAGCAAAGCACTTGGCGTTTTGCAACGTTCTGTGGAGTTTTCAGAAGGTCTATCCCGTGTTGGTGAAACCTTTGAAGAGGTAGGCGAGGAGTTGTCAAAAACACTATAGAGGTTTTTGTGTGCTATATATGGCTACGAAATTATTTTAATGATGATTTAAGATTCAGAGTTTTTAGCAATGCAAAAAAATATTCAATGTAATCTACTGCCTCCAACAAAAGATGCAATGTAAAAGCACATGAAACAAGACCACTTTCAGGCAAAGATATGGAATCTGCTCTTGACGACAACTGTTCCGTCGCAACACAACCACGGTTAGGTTGTTAAGAACGATTTGATCAGTATCAATTAGCTAGACCAAGCGCCTGTGTTAGATTCTTTATAAATTCCGATAAGCTGTTCATGTAAAGCTGGTTATGCCAACAAAAGATGTTCTCTCAACAAGAATTATCCTGTACAGATGGCTGTAAATAGTTGCTAGTAGCAATAAGGATTATCAAATCGTTTATTTTGATAACGATGATGAGGAAGATGATAGAGATGATGATGATGACAATTCCGTAGATGCAGGGGACGAAACTGATGATGAATCTATAGATTGACCTTCTTCGTGACCTTAAAATGTGGTTATTCTGTTGTTAAAAAAACTTTAAAATAGATCTAGAAACCTTGACAGTTTATTTGTTTTAGTAATATGTGAGATATTTCATGAATGTATAGATACATGACAGAATCGTGGATAGCTGGTTGATTATATTTGTGTTTGTCGTTGATTCTATGTTTTTTTCTTTTTCTTACCTTTGAATGTCTTTTCAGCAGACTTTAATTACTTGATGCTCTATTTTTCTATGTAAAAAATATACCTTTTTAAAACTAGTACGTATGCTTTTTTTCCATTCAAAAACAAGAATTTGGGAAATTACCCTCCCCCTTTTTTTCTTGGTCATGCACGATTTAAAAATTTACAATATAAAAATTAGCCTCCGTTTTTATAAGATATGATTTGTTAAACTTAGTATAAAAAAAAATGCCAAATACTTGGTTATTTTTTCATATTTCTGTATATATGTGTAAAACAAAATTTTTTATATATAGTCCGGCGGCTACAGGCATATTTCAGACGAATTGAGCACATCCTGCTACAAGCATGAAATTTGGCATATACCTTCCTCCACTATTACTCTTTTATTTTAGATAGGGAGGCATTTGAAAAAAATAACTCACTTCCGGTAAAATCCAAAATGGCGGATATCATACTTAAATCAGCCCAATATCGAAGGCTAGTATGTGAAAACGTGTTAATATCATGCTACTAACATAATATTTGGTACCGACCTTTGTTATATTCTACTTTTGGATATATGATATAGATAAGATGTCTTCAAAAACCCTACTTCCGGTAAAATCCAACATGGCGGATATAGTACTAAAATAAATTTATTTTTAGGGAGGGTAGTTGAAATGTGTTTTATTGTATTGCTACTATCATTACATTGTGCAGGAACCTTTCTTTTGTGCTTCTCATGAATACAATGTATAATACATATCTCTTTAAAAACCTTACTTCCGGTAATATCCAAAATAGCTGACATAGAAATATCAAATATCTATTTTAATATTCAACTTTTTTCAAAATGTAAAGAAAATATTTTTTGTTGTTTTTTTTTAATTGTCATTAAACTTTTGGCTTCTAGTTATCCTCAAAACCACTAATTTTATTCTGTAGTAAATTTTTAAATAACACTTCCGGTAAAAAAAAAACAATATGGCGTAAATTTCAAGAAATGAGTCCTCAATCCATATTTTTGATTAAAAGTTTTATATAGATTGATTAAAACAAAACAAAATTACTAAAGTACTTCTGAATCAACATTACTACTATTTAGCTTAAAATACATGTTTATTCACAGTCACCACCACGTGCATACAAAGCAGTGCACGGGAGACCCGATTTTCCACATTCAAAACGACCGCGACATCTGTATCTGTATCTGTATGAATACTTTGACGAAACCACTTCTGGCTTTAATATGACGGTTTGAGAGAGCGCCGCTGATTTATTGACGAGGCGTAAGAGAAAATTTGACCTTCTCTATTCTTCGAACTTCTTGGCAGTTATGTTTTTCTTAGGACGTGCTTTTTTGAGAAATTCGTCTGGTTCAATAGCGGGAATCGGCCCCTTAACCACTTTGTACATAAATATCAACTTCTAGCTTGTTCGCCTTGCAATTATCTTGAGGTCTTGCAGTTCCAGTTGGGCAAGCATATTGGAGACACACCCGTCCTCTTTTGACTTGTAATCTATGGTGATAAATCTTGCCCCTTGACGTTGTATCCTTTGTATCTTATTCATGTTTGTTACCGTGTAGGGGTCCCGTACTATGGCTCCATATTCCATCGTTGATCTGACGGGCTAGATGTAAGCTCTTTTTTTTTTTTGCAATCTTGTGGGCAGTATTTCAAGTTTCTTCTTTGAAAGCTTAGTGTTGAATTTGCTTTCTTTGCCACATTTAATATGTGGATGGTCCATTTGAGGTCTTCTGAAATGTGTAGGCCTAGGTACGGGTTATGCTTGACTTGTTGTAGTATGTCGAGGATAATAGAGACAATCACATTACGCGGGATTCATACATGTACTTATACGCGTTACCGCTCTCTATATGTAACGTCATGGTTGCTATGTATTAACGTCATTGTATCTAACCAGCATTAAATCATCCATTTGTATAGACGTCTTTTTCTCTATTCAAAACACAACGCAACTACAACTTATACGATCACGAGATTGGTACCGAGACCAGGAGAGAAGATGGATTCGTCGAGAATCAAGTCTATTCGAGCTGGAAATAGAGCCGCTGTCACGAAATTCTTCAAGAAACTAGATGAGCTGAACACCGATTCGGAGATGGATATTGACATTGCAGGTCCAATTATTGACGCTATAGTGAAAAAACAAAGTGTAATTCTTAAACTGGATGAACAGATTTTGGAAAATACATCGGATGAAGATATAGAAGTTGAAATTACAGATGCAGATGAGTATAATTTAGATCTTGAAACAAATTTACGCCGTTTTAAGAAATTAGCACAAACAGTTACACGTACATCTACAGAATTATCTCATGAAAGTATCCCAAACACACGCCCCATCATGAACATGCATGAAGTCAATTCCGAAACCCGTCCTGTAATGAACACAGAATTCATCCCAAGATTTTCTTCACAAACTAGTTCCCTGTCTAGTCAAAATCACCGCTTGCCGAAGCTAACCCTACCTACTTTTTCTGGAGATATTCTTGAGTGGCAATACTTTTGGAAGTCGTTTGAAAACACAATTCACAGCAATCATACACTTACTGATGTCCAGAAATTCACGTACCTACAGTCACTTCTTGATGCAGACGCTATGAATGTCATAAATGGTTTAAACTTGTCCAGCGCAAACTATCACAAAGCCGTGGAGTTATTAGTAAATCGCTTTGGGAAAACACACAAAATTGTGAACGCTTATATGAAAGCTCTTTTAGATTTGCCAGCACCCTCATACACATTAGATAGTATCCGTAATTTTTCGGATAAGTCAGAGGTTTATATCCGTGGATTAGAATCTTTAGGACAGTGCCAAGATACGTATGGTTCCCTGTTAATCCCAGTTATGCTTGGTAAGCTCCCTATTAGCGTTAAAAGTAATATCACAAGAGAAAACGGAAACGACGACTGGACCCTTGGAAATCTACGAAAGGCAATACAACGGGAAATATCTATTCAATGGAAATGAGGCTTGTGATATACCTACCGCAAGTTTCCATGCCGGAATTGGTAAGAAAAATGGAAATTACGTAAATAAATCAAAATCTAAAAACTATTCTCCAAGTAAAATGTGCATTTATTGCAATGATCAACATTTCCCTGCAGACTGTAAAAAGTTCACCGACAGCACATCAAGAATGGAGATTGTTAAGAAGAGAAACCTATGTTTCAATTGTTTAGGTAACCATAGAATATCAGAATGTAAGTCGAAAAACACATGCCGTACATGTAAACATAAACACCACACTAGTTTATGCCATGAATCTTCAGGTCAAAATTCACCCAGTCAGAATATTACAAGTAATACAGAAAACGGCACGCCAATCATGCATACATCTGCTAAACAGGAAAACTCGACCGTCTTTTTGAAAACAGCAGTAGCACCCATATGGTCACAGAATCAGTGCGCTGACGCTCACATACTTTTCGACGAAGGAGCGCAACGATCATTTATGACGCAGGAAATAGCCGACAAGTTGAACGTCAAGCCAGACGGACAGGAAACCCTCAACATATCCGCCTTCGGAAATTCTGACAAGAATGTTCGTCACATGAGTAAAGCCACAGTGTATTTAGAAGCAGACTCAGGAGAGAAAATACCTTTACAGGTATTGATTGTACCTACGATTGCAGCGCCGATTCAGAATAACCGCAGGTACATTTCTCAGCAACTACATTACTTGAAAGGACTAAAACTAGCCCACCCCTTATCAGAGGATAATAGCTTTGAAATTTCGTTACTCATTGGAGCAGATCACTACTGGGATGTAATTAAGGATGATATCGTTCGAGGCGACGGACCGACAGCGATGAGCTCAAAAATAGGATATTTATTATCTGGACCACTTACATGTAAAGAGGACTACGATATTGAGAGATTTTGGAAATTGAAGTCCCTTGGTATACAAGAAAACGACAAACTTAACACGGAAAAACAGAACATCAAAGAATTTTCATCCTGTACAAAGCAGAAAAAACGTGGTTTCATCGAAAAGGTAGAAGAGAAGGAGGACTCACAGCGCATACACTACATACCTCATCATCCCGTTAAAAAAAAACGACAATGATGAATCGCAAATACTTAGAAGGAGTGTTCGTTTACAAAACCGCAATCAGAGACTGTAATTAATTGTGAACAATTTTCAATCGCTACTTGATTCAGAAATAGTTTTATATGTGATTCATTTACTTTAAAGTTTCAAATATTTCATTTCTTTTCATTTATAGATAATTTTCTTAATTTGGATAAATTGCTCATTGAGACTTTAATTGCACAAATTCGCGGCCCCGAGTATGTCGAGGATAATAGAGACAATCACATTACGCGGGATTCATACATGTACTGATACGCGTTACCGCTCTCTATATGTAACGTCATGGTTGCTATGTATTAACGTCATTGTATCTTACCAGCATTAAATCATCCATTTGTATAGACGTCTTTTTCTCTATTCAAAACACAACGCAACTACAACTTATACGATCACGAGAAGTATATGTCCATTAAAACTGTAGATTTTGTGGCTTTTGTTTCTGATGCTTTGGATGTAGCATTTTTTGGCATTGAACCGCATTCCCTAGTACATCCATAATGTACAAGCTTCTGACAAAATGATGAGGCTTTAGAAAGAGTTATTTAAAAGTGATCCTCTTTGTCCCTTTGCTATCCATTAGCGCCTGAACCGGATAGCATAAGAGCCAATTCAAAGCTCGTCCCCCTAAACACTTGCCTTAGTATATTGCACGTTTTACATGCTGGAAAAGACGAGACCAAGGTGAGGGAATACCCTCAATTAGTCTTTCCTTTTGCGCAAATAGTTATTTTCTTGATTCGTTAACCATGTTAACCCCATCTGATAAGTTTGTGTGATCTTACAGGTAAATCTCGGTAATTTGGGCTGATCAATCATCATTCTTTATGTTAAAGTCACATCTTCAATTGCCATCAATGTTGCCACGCAGTCTTTTTCAAGCAATCAGAGAACCATATCACAACCGGTAAAGACATGGATCACAATAAGTGTGTGTAATCACTCATTGCCAGGTGTATTGAAAGGTCTTTGATATATATTTATTCAAAGCTTTTTGCCCTCCCAAACACAATGCATAGTTCGTCTACCCCTGTCACGGAATAGCGAAACAGTTATGACAGCATCCTCAGTAACAACTATTCGAATCATGACTCGTGCAAGTTCGTGTTTCATTGCATCAGACACATGCACCATGATTCTATTGTCAGCCTCTTAATATGAAAATTGTGAAATACATCACGAGAAAATCCTGAACATTTGTTATAAGAAGCAAGAGCTACATTTAGGAAAAAGGGAATACACAGACGAATCCAGAGTCAAAACAAAATCCTCAAAATTGGCAAAGTTTTCTGAGAAATGACGACAATAAGAAAGAACTTTTAAGTTTTCATTCGCAACAGCTTGCTCAATAGATTTTATAGGAAGAGGTAGTTGTAGTAACAGTTGCTCAGGGTGTTCTGTGTTATCCACCACATGATGATGTTTCAAGCTTAGCACCATGTTCACATGAAGAGGCTGACACTTGAATCAAGATGCAGGTGTCTGATGCAGTGAAACACAGACTTAACTGAGTCATGACTCAAACAGTCGATACTGATGTAACGTTACTGTCATTGCTGTTTCGCTATTCAGTGACATAGGGGCAGACAATCTTTGGCTTGAATTTGGAAGTGGAAAAAGCTTCAGATATATATCTATCCATGACCTTTCAAATACACAACAGCTTGCTCAATATATTTTGAGGAAAAGGTAGTTGTAGTAACAGTTGATCAGGATCTTCTGTGTTATCCACCACATGATGATGTTTCAAGCTTAGCACCATGTTCACATGACGAGGTTAACACTTGAATCAAGATGCATGTGTCTGATGCAGTGAAACACAGACTTAACTGAGTCATGACTCGAACAGTCAATACTGATGTTGCTGTCATTGCTGTTTCGCTATTCAAGAGGGACGAAAGATACCAAAGGGACAGTCAAACTCATAATCTAAAACAAACTGACAACGCCATGGCTAAAAATGAAAAAAGACAAACAAAAACAGCACATATTCAGTGACATAGGGGCAAACAATCTTTGGCTTGAATTTGGAAGTGGAAAAAGCTTCAGATATATATCTATCCATGACCTTTCAAATACACTAGGCATTGAGAGATTAAACGTTTGCTGGGAAAGGAACTGCGTTGGTGACATGCATGGTGTTTGCAGATGTGACTCTATCATTCAGAATGATGATTGATCAGCCAACATCACCAGATATGGATTTGACAATGTCATTGATAAAACGATACGTAGTTTTGTTGTAAGATCGAACAAACTTATCAGATGGTGTTAACGAAGCCAGAAAACATGTGTTTTTTAGAAGAGGAAATACTTATTGGGGCTATTCCCACGACTCGGTCTAGTCTTTTTCAGCAGGCAAAACGTGCAATATACCATGGCGAAGGCGAATGAGTAACAAGCTTGGTATTGGTTCCTATGCTAACTAGTCCAGACGCTTATGAATGGCGAAGGGAAAAATATGATCCATCTCTTATCAGGAGCTTGTACATTATAGATGTAAGAAACACTAGTTACCACGATCTTTGTAAATTTGGAAAATAAGCTCTCCGATTGTGAATAAACCTATATTTGGGGCCATACATTAGTCATTCTTAAGATGTTTAAGAACTTTAGTGATTTTATTTTGTTTTAATCAATCTATCCAAAAACTCCACATCGAAGATATGGATTGAGGACTCATCTTTGTAATTTACGCCAAATTGTTTTTTTTTTTTTTACCGGAAGTGATAACTTTGTATTTAAACATACACAGCTGAATAAAAATTAGTAGTTTTGAGGATGACTTAAAGCCAAAAGTTTGCTGACCAGCTAAAAAAAAAACATTTCCTTTATATGGGGACGAAGTCCCCTATTACAGTTACTGTAGAAAATTCAATAAAAAAAAAAAAAAAAAAAAATCGGGAAAATTTCAAGAATTTTTCATTGTACTAATGAACTCAAAATCGTTCAAATTTTTTTTTGTCGGGTTTTCTAATTTCCGGATCTGCGCAGAACACATAACTCTACTTCCTTTTTCCGGTCTTGTTGTCGTGAGACTTTGATTAGTCTAGTAAAATATAGGAACTCAAGGAACACAATACCAATATTTTATTTTTAATCATTCTTTGTCTTTGGTATAAATAAACGTTACCTGATGCATTGCGTTTCTTTGTTTACATTGAACATGACGTCATAACTTAAATAACGTCACAATTAAAATCCCTAACAACAGAACCAAAATCGGAAACGTTACGATTTCCGTTTCTTTTTTTTTAACAATATTTAAGTTACAAAAAAAATAATTTAAACAAACTTCGTCCCTATTCACAGGTAATGCCTGCCTCATATTATTTAGAAAAAAGTTGAACATTAAAATGAAAAATTATCAATATTTCTATGTCCGCCATATTGAATATCACCGGAAGTAAGGGTTTTTAAGACATGTTTTATACATTGTATCTATGAAAAGCACCAAAGAAAGGTTCCTGCACGATATAATGATAGTAGCAATACTTTAAAACACATTTCAATTACCCTTCCTAAAAATAAGCTTATTTTAGTACAAAGTCCGCCATGTTGGATTTTACCGGGAGTAGGATTTTTGAAGACATCTTATCTATATCAATTATCCAAAAATAGTACAAAACAAAGGTTTGTACCAAATATTATGATAGAAGCATGTTAATAACACCTTTTCACATACTAGCCTTCGATATTGGGCTTATTTAAGTATGATGTCCGCCATTTTTGATTTTACCGGAAGTGAGTTATTTTTTTCAAATGCCTCCCTATCGGAAATAAAAGAGAAATAGTTGAGGAAGGTCTATGTCAAATTTCATGTTTGTAGCAGGATGTGCACATTTTTTCACAAAGCCGCCGTACTAATACAATGTACTCTTAAATAAGTCCCCTTTTAATCCCCTTTGGACACTTTTTCAAAAGTATAACACCTCTTAAAATATTCGTCAGACATTACTCTTTATATTATACCAAAAAATTGCGGTACCCTGGGCTGTAACAAAGAACTGAAATTTTACCCTACCAGCTGATGGACTATATATGATTAATTATAAGACTTCGTATGTTAGAGCATGTTGATCCCGTTCGTCATAATTAATCATTAATTTGGAATTAATTTTAGAACGAGATTTCAACGAGACTAAAAAGTCAAAAGTATACATCACTAAGGTTGGCTCCAAAGCATAGACAAGTCTGTAGTTTTCGATAAAAAGAAATCTTTACAAAACATAAGCAGGCTAAATTGTAAGTGTGCCAGACATGTTTTGTCTACAAATACTCGCATCAATAGAACTGAAAGGCCGTTTCTAATACGAAGTTGTACAGATTCAAAAACCGGAAAATTTGGGAAGGTATTAAAAATGCGGCTAAAACAATCTATACATGAAATTAACAGAAATAAAAATATCAACGATATTCCATGTCAACAACAAACCAAAAACTCGGCTAGTGATATCCCTGGAGTCAAAACAATCACACGTATAAAGTGTAACCACACTTGAACGCTATGCTTCTGAACTTCATGTTTTAAACAGATAAATATTTAAAGAATTTGAATTTACGTATTATATCACATACTCACTGTACTATGGACTATAAGTTTAGTAATTATCCCTATTACAGTTACTTGTCCAATATGAATGTGGTTTGTCCGACTGCACAGTAATAGGACAATTATTTTACATGGTTGTTTATTTTGCGATAACAATGCATATGGTTATAGGTTGTATAACAAACAAGCAAAAATGAATAATCTATGTTTATCATATCTAAAACGTAAAATAAACGTTTGCTAGGTATGTTGTTCAAAAATTTGTGTCTAAAGACGACATTCAATAAAGATATCATAATAATATAGATCAATGTACAAATATCAAAGTACACAAACGTCAAGATCTAGATCTATTTTATAATCTCCTAATATATCTATAAATAATCCTCTCATTGCAATGATGGACAAGAGTTACGTTCAAATCTTTATTGTCCTTTATAATACCTTTATCAGTTAGTTGTGTGACAATACATTACATGTAAGCATACCATAACACGCTACATTTACACATGAGTATATATAATTTTTGGGGAAATCATGAATTTTGTTAAAGGGCAAGCAAACAAACCACACTGAAATTTTATATGAACCCTTTATTTTTGTCGACTTAAGTCGGGACAGCGAGACATAGCGATCCTACATTTCGTCGGCGTCGTCGTCGGCGGCGGAGTCCACAAATATACAATTTGTGGTTAGAGTTTTTTGAAATTTTAATCACTTTCTTAAACTATCCTGGATTTCTACCAAACTTGGACAGAAGCTTGTTTATGTTCATTAGATAGTTTCCAGAAGTAAATTTTGTAAAAATAAAATTCCATTTTTTCCGTTTTTTACATATAAATGGACTTAGTTTTTTTGCCAGAAAACATTGCATTCACTCTGAGGTTAAGGTTTTTAAAATGTAACAACTTTCTTAAACTATCCTTGATTTGAACCAAACTTAGATAGAAGCTTGTTTCTGATCATAAGATAGTATCCAGAAGTAAATTTTGTAAAACAAATACTGTTTTTCCGTATTCAACTTATAAATGGACTTCATAAAGTTTTTAAAACATTTATAAAATTCATAAACTATCCTGGATATTTACTAAATTTAGACTGAAGTTTCATACAATCAAAAGATAGTATGGAGAGGATTAATTTTATTGATTTTGTTCCTTATTTTTTTGGAGTGTGCGATTAACAGTAAAAGTAGGCGAGACACTGGGTTCCGCGGAACCCTTACGAAACATAAAACAAAACAATCTTTGTTATGAGGTCTCTTGTGGAGAGTAGTCTCATTGGGAATCGTACCTTATCTTCTCATTTTAATAAGTCATAATATAAAATGTGTTGCGTAAGACGGAATTTCGTCTTCATATATAACATTAGTTGCGCTCGAACAAGATTAACGACAAAATTAAACACGAATTTGAAGAACATTGCAAGCAAAAACTGAAAATCCAAAACTTGATAAACAAAATATCATAAGAAAATGGTCATGTCACTTATATTTCAGGTCAGTATTTAGAGCAAATTACCTGGCTAATGATAATCTCGGGACACAAATTCCATCATCAGTGTCATCGGTTTAAAAGCCGTAAAAACTCACCAACGTTTACTATAAAAATGAATGGACGTAAACAACTCACTACTAGAGTGTTCAAATATTTCATATATAAGTGAATCATTGCTGATTGTTGATTTCTAATTGGTTGCATTTAGTAGAGGGTTTGTACTTATTGAAGTAACCTGCCACACGACATCAGTTGTACAATATCCTTTCGTCTAAAGAAATTGTTTATTTAAATATTAAAACACTGATGACGTAACCAGTGCAAATTTGTATAGCATTGAACAAACTCTATTTTCCAGGCCTGATACATGTATACAAGGTATATGCTATACCATATATCAAACTACAAATAGTAGCTTGAATTGGTACTGTTTTTAATCATCGAGAATGAAATCTTATATTCCTAAAAAAAAAAATTTAACGCACGTATATCTTGATAAATGGAGTTACAATTCTGTTTATATACAAGAAAGCGTAATGATAGTTGAAATTAAAATGTTCACATAGTGAATTCTCTTTTTAGATGTTTGAGTTAGATCAAGGCTTTTGGTGGTCATTTTAATTTGATTGGCACTTTTAATTTTCCAACTCTTTATATTACACTACCACTCATATCAAGCTTTCTTCTGCAATGTAAAAATGTACCTACTTGAGTCATGATGAGATGATTCAAGATGTAAATTTCTACTCGACAACAAATTATGTAAGTTTTGACAAAAAATTTCATCGACAGGTTGTAGCTATTCATATGGGCTGTAGCTATTTCTAGGTATGCTTCTTTCATAGCATACTTGTATGTGCCTGTCCAAAGTCAGGAGCCTGTAATTCAGTGGTAGTTGTTTGTTTATGTGTGACATATTTGTTTTCGTTCATTTTTTTTATGTAAATAAGGCCGTTAGTTTTCTCGTTTAAATTGTTTTACATTGCCATATCTGGGCCTTTTATAGCTCACTATGCGGTATGGGCTTTGTTCATTGTTGAAGGCCGTACGGTAACCTATAGTTGTTAACATGGATTCTCTGTAAATATCAACCATGCCAGATATAGGGTGCGGCACGCAAAGTCTCAGAAAAGCTTTAAACTTTGTTATTAATCATACTTTTATGTACATGTATAAATGAAAAAAAAATATTGATATTGTTGCTATCGACCATGGTTGCCATGGTAACATGATATTCTAATTTTATCTTCAAAATTGCTCCTTTTCAACTACGAAATAGGTCTACTTCGGGCATTAATATCCACTTTTAAAAATAGCAATATATTGATAAGAAATACCAATTTTTTTCAATGAATATCATTAAAAATTGATATTATGACTGAATTCAAAAAATGTTCATGTTACCCTGACTTGAACCTTGGATGCATGGAAGAGTTCAACAGGAGAACGTATCGAAAAAGCAATTTAGAATTATTTAAGGAATGAATGTAATATTGTTTCTGTCTATGCGTAGCGGGTTACTAAAAGTGTGCACCACATTTTGTATGTAAGTTTGAATAGGCAGATACAATATTACAGACATTCCTTATGATTTAATTCTAATAGTTTTGATTTATGGAATAAAATTCTTGGGTATCTTGTTTCCAAGGGTGGTAACCATGGAAACACAAAAGTAAAATTTTCCAATTTTTATTAGTTTTTTCATTAAAAAATGTAATTATAAGTTAACCAATAACTCATTTAATATAAGATTACCTTTTATTTATTACTTACAGGATCAATTCAACTTAATGACAAATAATAGGTCTGTTGTCTTGGAGACGGGCTTTCAAAATTGCAATTTTTAGCCAAAAATTGTAAAAATTTGTAAAATCTGCAATTTAGAAAAAAACAAGATTAAAACAATTTGAGAATTAAACTGGCATTATGCAAACTAAAAAATCTGTGTCATTTTGGTCTCTTGTGTACAATTATCTCATTGGCAATCATACCACATTTTTTTTATATTGTGACTGTACTGGTATGAATCAATTTGTTCGGCCTAAGCTCAGCAAAGAATTCTGTAAATAAACTGCTGAAACATATTCAAAAGTAATTTTGAATACATTAAATTCTAATAGCAGTAACTTCCATTTCCTTGATTAAGATATGTCAGTTTCAAACCAGAAACTCTACCCAAAAGTTAGCGACAAAAGGGACAACTTTTCTGTCCCTATTTGTATATTTTCTTTCTTTCGGTGGTGAAGTTTAATTGAAACCATGACTTGCTCTCAACCCATTTGGAATTAACTGACCCCATATATATCTTATTAGGTCACTAACACGTTATGTAACTAATAGTATGCACTTAATGATCAGCCTATTAGGAAATGTAAGACAATTATTATAAATAGTCAGTTGTAAACAACAAAAAAGATCATCAATGTTTTTTATATGTTGGCCTGGTGTATTAACGGAAAGATTGTGCCTGTCTTGCAGTAAAATTAGTACCTGTAATGTTATAGTAAGACTTCAAAGGTTCAGTTTATATTTATCATGTTCATACAAAAGAAGTTAAACAAATCTGTTCTTTTTCTCGATGAAAATAGGAGAACGTATCGAAAAAGCAGTTTAAGATTATTCAAGGAATGAGTGTAATATTGTTTCTGTCTATGCGTAGCGGGTTACTTTAAAGTGTGCACCACATTTTGTATGTAAGTTTGAATAGGCAGATACAATATAACAGACATTCCTTATGATTTAATTCTAAATTCAATTTCAAACTGGGGTAAATCATGAAAAAACGTTGGTAACCTCACGGTCTCATTAGAAAACATTATCTATACTATGACAGAAAAAACACTGTCAGCCAATCAAAAGATGCGTTACATCCAAAATTAAATTTATTAAAGAATATAAAAAACCCAAAACACTAAAGATTGGTCAACAGGTATCTCTTAAAAAGTGTGTATTAACTCCTATATGTATTCAGAACATGACTATGTTTTCTATGCCAGTGTCACACATCGTTCTACTTCTTTTTTTCGTCAGTTCATGAATCATATCCGATCATATAAATCATCAAATGAAGGAACGGTGTATGCGTTTTGTCTATCCCTTAAATATATAAAACTATAAAAACAATCAGTACAAGTGTTTGAAGATGAAAGTGAGCAAAGGTAAAACTATTTTTTACAAACTAAGGAATTAAGGTTTGGGCTAGTGTATCAATCGTGCAATAGCAAATGAAACTTTGAACTAATTCCTTGTCGCCACTATCACCATATGACTCTCGTTGTCAATTTCAAGAAGCAAAATCCGGTATCAATCAGTTTAGGCAATATACTAAGTAGTTGTATTATTGACGTTCATATGTTGTGTCAGCGTCCATGACAAATTTAAACATTGAAAAACAATCTGACACTCTACAGTGTTATTTTCATTTATCAAACATTAAAATATTCAGGCAAACATCCGTAATGTTTCAAGAACGCATTCGTTCCGCTTGTTTTCTATGAAAAATATTGTTATTTCTTTACAAGAAGTCGACATTTACAAGTTATATACAAACATTAGTGGTATGTTCCAGAAATTTTTGTTAAAGATGAGCAATATTATGTAACGAAAAGAATTATTATATCATATCACGAGGTGCTAAAAATCCTGGTCACATCAAATCATTGCGGTCTTTGGTTAAACGATCTTTAAGAATTGTTGTGCCTGTCCAAAGTCAGGAGTAACTTGCCTTTGTTAGTCTTGTATAATTTTTAGTTTCTTGTGTATATTTCGGAGTTTAGTATCACGTCCATTAGTCCATTATCACTGAACTAGTAGCATACATTTTGTGTATGTGCCAGCTGAAGCACGCCTCCGGGTGTGGGAGTTTTCGCTGCATTAAAGACCCTTTGGTGGCCTTCGGCTGTTGTATACTCTTTGGCAGGGTTGTTGTCTCTTTGGCACATTCCCCATTTTCATACTCAATTGTCCGATGTAAGGTTTTGATAGATTTTTTTGTCTATTTTTCATGTTTTGTGGCCTTCGTGCTGGGTGTTTTTCGTCAGCAATGATTCCCAATTTGTATGCTTAGATTTTTATTATCTTTACTCGTTTGCTCTAAGAGAAATCACACATTCATTGGAGCTGCAGTGCTTGTAAATGAAAGTGACAAAAAGGTCTGGATTTAAATTTTCACCACAATCAAAAAGAATGTTTTAATGACTTTCTTATATTGTTGTGATCATATTGACTTATTACCGCTTGCATTTCAACTTTAATGAAGAATTTAAGTCGTTTGCAGTATACATGTGTACGTAATCGCGGTTATAAAAAAATAAAAAAACGTCTCATACCATTACTTCTTTTTTTAAATTGATCCTTTATTGGGACAATATATGTCATATATATTTTTGCAGCTTTAACAGACACAAGAGTTGTCATTACAATATATATTCATTACTGCCTTATAATAAATGCACGATTTCCATAATAATATACGGAAATATAATGCTTAAATGTTGTAGTAAAGTTGTTGACGTAAATCAACACTATTTTAGCATGGTGCTATATTTTTTAATCACATTACTAGATTAAAGGTACAAAAAGAGAACTTCATTATAGGGGAGAGCATACATTTTTTATATGTATATTCTAGTACTGGGCTGATCATTGAGTACTTTTTATACCTTGGGATGGACTGTTATACATAAAAATGAAGAAATCTAAGTTTGAATTTGAAAATAAAAATGTTTTCACATAAGTAAAGTTGCCAAATGTTTTCCATTTTGAGAGAATATTATACAAATCATTTAAATTGTTTTGTTCTTTTTGTCACTAAGGAAACATAGTTTTACACATTGAAATTTTTATATGTCTACGTTTTAATACTTGTATTTATATCGATAACAATTAAACGTGACAATATTACTTTTTTTCTATTAATATTTTATTAATGGCATGATTAATTAATTACTCTTTATACCTCAGGATGGATTGTCAGACATCAGAATGAAAAAACTTGAGTTTATGATTGCACAAGTTGTTGTCTCATAAAGGAAAACGCAAATATCTTCCATTTTGTGAGAATTATTTATAACGGCAGTAAATTTCTGTTTTTTCATCCCTAAGGAATGATAGTTTTAAACAAATTGAGAGTGTTTAAGTCTGCGGTTTCTTATGTTTATATTTAAAACCATTAAAAGTGACAATATTTTTTTGTAATATAAACTTGTAGTGGCCTTATAACTGAGTAGTTTTTATGATTAGAATGAATTGATAGACATTAAAGTGCAGAAGTTAAAAATGTTAAAATTTGCTATCGCATATAAGAAAAGATGTCAATGTTTTCTCATTGTGTTAGAATATTTTACCACAGCATTAACATTTTGTTCTTTTTGCTCCTAGGGATTAATTGTTTTACACAACTCAAGAGCTCTATAAGTCAACGGTAACTAATATTTATACCGATAACTATTAAAAGTGTCAATATTTCTTTTTATTATTAATAATAGTATTCGGCTGATAAATG
The DNA here is from genome assembly GCF_965363235.1 of Mytilus galloprovincialis. Classification (NCBI taxonomy): domain Eukaryota; kingdom Metazoa; phylum Mollusca; class Bivalvia; order Mytilida; family Mytilidae; genus Mytilus; species Mytilus galloprovincialis. Next base: position 27,185,003 of record NC_134847.1, on the reverse strand, counting down.
AGTACTATTTATACCTAAGGATGGATTTTCAGACACAAAAGTTAAGAAGTTTAAGTTTATTATTGCAAAATGTTTTGTTGAATCCAAAAACAAGTGAGTTTTGAGCACTTTTTATAACACAGAAAAAATTGATAGAGATATAGGTGCAGATTGCTAAGTTCAAAATGGAAAATTTTGTTGTCGCATATAAAAAAAAAAGTGTCAATATTTTCTAGTTTGAAAAATATCATAAAACGGCATTAAAATTCTGGGTTTTTTTTTTTTTTTTGTTTCCAAGGGATAAATACTTTTACACAAATTAAGATCTCCATAGGTATACGGTTATTTATATTTATGTTGATAACAAATTTAAAGTGACAATAATTCTGTTTTTGTTATTAATAATATTCTAGAAGTTGCCTGGTAAATAAGTACTATTTTACCTCGTGATAGACATAAAGGTGAATGAAAAAAATAAGTTTCTAACTGTAAATTTGTTCTCGATTAAAAAAAAAGTGCTTCTATGTTCCATTTTGGAAGAATGTTATACACCGTCATTAATTTTCTGTTCTTTTTTACCCTAAAGATGTCGTCCTGACTATGAATGAAATATTTTCCACTTGACGTTAATGTACCAACAGTTAATAAATAAATTTATCAAGTTATCCTTAGTAGTTTTACACTAATTGAGAGCTATTTTTTATCGATAACAATAAAAGGGACAATATTTCATTTTTATTGATATTCTTGTATTGAGGTGATGAATTGTTATACATAAAAGTGAAGAAATTGAATTAGATTTGTTTTCGTATCAATATAAAGTTCAGTATTTTAACTTTGGCAAAAATATCATGTTACAGCATTATAATTTTCTTCTTTTGGCACTTAACTAGGGACATGTTTTAACAAATTGAAAGCTTTTTCAGTCTATGGTTAATTGTATGCATATCAATTAAAATGCCAAATATTTTTTTTTTAATATTATAATTGTTTTTCTATGGAGTAATTGTCTTGCTATATCTTAGGCTGGGTTGTGTGACATAAAAGGAAAGAAATTATTCCAACGATTTTTTTTCTTTTATAAAAACAATTCCTCGTGACTACGCAAATGAACAGGTTTAATAAAATTGAACTTTATACATCGAATGTATAAATGTCGATCAACTAAATCATTGAAAATTCTGTAAACCATGAACTACGGCAAATATTTTGAAATATTTGTATTGTCTAAATCAAAGTTTTATAAATCAACTATGTCGTCACTTTCATTTCCAGTCTTGAAACATTGCCTAGCTTTATGTACCGGGGTGAATATTGTTGTTAATATATAAAACTATTTTCAAGTTTTGCAGATTTAACTTATTTCTGAAAATATTTTTTTTTCGATCGTTTGAAAAATATATATAAGCCTGACACAAAGGTATATTTATAATTTCACGGTTTACTAGGTTTTAAATTTTGTATTTGCACCATACGCGCGTTGTACAAAAGACTCATCAGTGACGCTCTAATAAAAAAAATATTAAAACAAAGTACGAAGTTGAATAACATGTTTTCTAAGCGCACGCACATCTGTAGTAACCGCGCGTTTATTACTGATTGAACGGAATCCGAGTAATTACGCCTCTCCTCGGCGACCTCTTTTCATATGAGTCGGAGTTTCCTCAGACAATTGTTAAAAAACAAGACGATAAAGAAGCTAGGTCGTGTAATTTCACATTCAGATATATTGATGATGGTTTTTTTTCAAACTTGGCTGATTGGCTTGCATTAGTATATCCCCTACTGGACTGGGAATAAAAGAAACAACAGACATGACCTCCTCCGCTAAATGTTTATTCTTATATCTCGAATATTACAAGCGCGGTCATCTCAGTAACAAAATCTATGACAAACAAGACGATTTCAATTTTGAAATCATCAATTTCCCCTACCTTAGTAGCAATATACCAACTACGCCTGCATAAAGGATAGATATTTCCCAACTTATTCGGTATTGAAGAGCTTGCAGCTGCCACACAATCTTTGTAACGTTACCAGTATCTGGATAGAAAGTTGATGAGCCAGGGGTATGTCAAAGAACGTCTCGTCATTTTTCTAAATTTCATCTGAAGGTACCAAGAGTTGATTAACTCCAAAAATAATACATAATAGTCTTAAGTATAGATTCTTGGTACTGACGTTGTTTATCATCTTATTAACGTGTTATAGTATTCTTTTTTTTTTTGTCTTTATGCACATTACTTTTACTGTTTAGTGTTTTCGTGTTTTATCAATTTGACGTGGCTCTGTACCTTTATATCCCGTCATTTGTGATTATGTATTACGGTAAATTCTAATATACTTGTATTTCATTTTTACTAATGTGTTGTTTGCACATCGCTGTCAAGATAATGGAATTTTATGAGACTGTCATACAAGTGGGGTGTTTAGCTAGCTATGAAACCATGCTTATCATGTTTAATCAACCATTTTCTACACAAAAAATGCCTGTACCAAGTCAGGGATACGACAGTTGTTAACCGATCGTTTCATGTGTTTGAGCTTTTGATTTTGCCCTTTGATTATAGACTTTCTGATTTGAATTTTCCTCGGCGTTCGATATTTTTGTGATTTTCCTTTTACTTGAGTATGAATAAGACATTTTGATTTTGACCGAATAAACGCATGTTGTAAATGCGCGTTAACTGGTAAATTGGAGTTATCAAATCAAATATGTGCACGCGGTGTTTACTTTATGTAATGCTTGGTCTGTTTGGTTTTTTTTAAGCTTATTGTGTTTAAAAAAAAATGTTGTAAATATACTTTTTCTGTGGAATTAATACTGTGAAAGTAATAAGTTTCAGAAAAGAGTACAGTTGAAAATATGCTTTTTTATATTCAGGAGAGTGAATAAAAACATATAATCCATTACGTATATACGTGGATTTTGTGAATTATGGTAGAAAGGTTAGCATATTAGGATTAATCGGAAAAATTTTCTACTCAAATTGTTCATATTCTGGCATTTTAAAGGAGTTATATACATGAGCAATGATGAGTACGGTAGCACCTTTTCAAAAGTCATAAACAACGTTTTTATTCTACTTAAACATCAAAGTTAATAGATAGTGTTCCCTAGAATGTTACTGCATCCTGTTTTTATTATAAATTTGTCCGGTTGACCATTGCCTAACCGAACGTATTTAAAGTCAATATATAATTCTAGTAGATATTGAGTATTTCTCAGTAAGACAAGCACCAAAAAGACTACCAAATGCCACAAATTTGATTTATTGTGTACTATCATATACATATGAAATATTACGATATTTTTTCCTGCTTATGAATAACATAGAACACAAAGTGCTCAACCATAACTTTTCTATAACAAATATAATCATGACTTTAAATAAGATAGATTTTTTATCATTCTAATTTCCGAAAGAAATTATCAATCAATAGTGAAAGCACTTTATCCGAGAAATTTCTGAATTCGATGTACAGGTGAAAGCATCTCTAATACTTTGTTGTTTGACATTTTTCATTATAATATTAATTTCGACAATTGATACATTGTTGTCATATCATGTTTACTGCGGGAAATCATACTACATCTTCTTGTTTTATATGCACTAAATCCCATCCAGTTTGAGATAAGATATGTTGTTTGTTAAATAAAATTGTTAAATAAACAGTTCATGATGAAGGAAATCAGTTTTTCCTTATACAGAGAAATATTAGATGGTCAGCTACCAATATATGATAATATGATAAATAATTCTAGTCTTGCATTGTGTGAAGAATATACTAATATATAGCCACGTCCTTCGAATAATTATGGGAAAATTACTTTTGAATCCTTAATTTCATGATTATAGAACAAGAAGTGTATGGTTATTGTGTTTGTTCAAATAAATTCAAATTGTATTGTGTTTGCATTTACTTAATAATAAACGTTTTCTGTTGTCTGTGTTATACTGTAAGTAAGATAGTTTGAAAGTGACCAAGTGTATAACGTATTACATTGTAGGTCACTAGCAAACTGTGCAACGCATTAATCTTAATGACTCCTTTAACATGCGACATTTTGTATGTGTGTTTTTTACTATTGAACAGCGACAAACTGCTGGTGCTTTTATTTAGACTAGTGGCTTAAAAATGTTATTCCGCCTTTATATAAAGACCTCTTCCATTGGTATATACAAATCGATATGTCCGGTTAAAACACATCAACTACTCACCATGTATTAAAACCATTACGCCTACAAATACCAATTGAAATATACAGAGTCTATATGAGGTCACTTTTAATCAATCGTATATCTAAAAATGTATCGGAAGACAAACATATGTGATTCATGTATTTTGACGCTATTTTCTTCACTTAATAATTGAATGATTCTTTTTGTAAATTCAATGGGATGTAAAAGCGTTGACCGAACTACAGCGCTTCTTTCTAAACATGTGCGCACATGTTACGCTTTTGCAAACACTGTGCAATTACTTGAAGAAAGCATTTAATACTTATAAATACATTTTTCGAAATAATCATGAAATTACTATCAAGTATTTCTTTTATTTCCCTGTGCACTTTGTTGTAAAGCTCGTGGTATCATAAATGTAACAATTCATTTCAAATGAAGGCTGATTTCAGCATGACGCGAGATTGTTGTTAGTCAATCAGAAAAACGTATTATAAAGAAAAATACATATAATGTAAGTATAAGTATTAATGTACAACGGAACTGGTTAAATAACTTTATCAACGATGATATGCGTTCTACAGACTAAATCGTGTTAGTATAAGATTTACAACTCTAAGGCGACATGCTGTCTTAAAATTCATAAAAACATCTGGCTAGTGGGTCAAGATACCGACATTCTAACATAACCACAAACAATGAGTAATTAATACCTTTGTTTTATTTTCAGGCACGCTGATAAAACTATGAACCATCTCACTGTATTATTAGTTTTTGAGATGTTGCTACTTTAACAGTCTAATAATATTACATGTGAGCAGTTTGGAATATGTATAATTACAATAAATGAAACAGAATTCAGCTGCGGAGAAGATTATGAAAATGTAACCAGAGCAGACAGTCTCCTTGGTCTCGATGGGTATTGGTAAGCATTTTTTTGTCATATTTATTGAAATCTGTACTTTTGTTATTTGGAAAACATCAAGTACCGGTACCTTATTCCGGCCTCGTTAACATTAGTAAATTACATATTTATACAGCTGTTAGTTTTTATTAATATTATAAATATAATTTTCAATACTTGAAAAAATGTATATACCATGTCAAAATATATATAAAAAAAGTTTACTATTAAGATGTGAGTAATCTTATGATGTATGTTTACACAATTGTAACTCATTGCCAAGAATCTGTCCGGTTTAAGGGAGATAACTCAATTTGATAACCATTATTTATATCGACAAGGACGATAACCCATCCTCGCTCCACATGGGGTTACTTGATAATTTGACATGTGCGATAAGACGCACAATTGAGGGGTTGAACACCCGCTGTTTTGTAAAGATAACTTCAGTGAAAACCAATACCAGATGTTATCTATAAAATAATTTCGAATCATATTTTCTGTATTTTGGTGCAGTTTGTTAAATTGATTGAAGGCCGGAGAGATATTCGATCTATATGAAACCTGGGACTTCTGAAGAAGATTATAAGTCCTAGTTGAAACGTCTGAAGATGTTTGATCTCAATTGGTAAATGTAAAATGCATATAAATAAAAATAGATATTATGATTTAGAATGAATTGAGTGACTGAAATATAATTGAAATTTTAGTACAACTATTTCACATGTAATTGGCCGAAAGGCTGTTGTCTTACGATTCTTTTTCATATAATCTGATATCCAGTAGTTGTCGTTTGTTTGTGTGGTTCACAAGTGTTTCTAGTTTTTTATATAGATTAGACCGTTGGTTTTACACTAGTAATTTTTTGTGGCCCTTTATAGCTTGCTGTTCGGTGTGAGACCGTAAGCTCCGTGTTGAACACCGTACCTTGACCTATAATGGTTTACTTATATAAATTGTGTCTTAGATGGAGAGTTGTCTCATTGGCACTCATACCACATCTTCCTATATCTATCTATCTATATATATATATATATATATATATATATATATATATATAACTGGTACCTCGAGAATTCGAAATGTCTGTCATTTTATTTAATTTCAAACATTCATTGACAGTTCATAATTATTAAATTTAACAGTATACTTTGAGTGCGGATAACAACACAATTCCTCGAGTAGAATAAAGTGTTGTTGGTTAATGTCTCATATTTTTTTTTTCGTAAATTGTTTTGTTATAAATGAGGCCGTTAGTTTTCTCAATTGAATAAAAAAAATGTTATGTTAATTTTGGGGCCTTTTATAGCCGATTGTATGGTATGTGTTTTCTCATTGTTGAAGGCCGTACGGTTGCCTTTAATTTAATACGTCCACTTCATTTGAACTTTGGTGGATAGTTGTCTTATTGGCAATCATACCACATCTCTTTATTTTTATATGTATGTTGGATGTGTACTGGTGGATAATTTATCTTCAAATCGGTACTTTAGATCTTTTGTATTCTGTTTCGTGCCAATCTGACAAGGAAGCCTTTCCTACTTATTTAGAACAGTTTGGTTCGTTGTGTGTTGTGCTTTCATACCACAGGTGTATTTGAGCAATCACAAACATTTTAACCCCGCTGCATATCACGCGGTTTCTAGTTCCGTTTTATAAAGCCAGGAACAAATTACTTGTAATTATGTGGTTGTCGTTTCTTGCTGTCTGAAATATTTATTTTCTTGGTGTTATTGATTAAGCATATACCAGTTCGTTTGGGTTTCACCTTGTTTTGATTGTTTCGACATTTAATATGAGATCTGTTAAAACACGTTTTACCCACCGCATTTTTGTGCTTGTCCCAAGTAAGGAACATCTAGCCTTTGTTTGTCTTTTGTGCGTGCATGCGTGTTTGTTTGGGTTTTTTTTTTCAACTTTGGTTCATTTATGTTACGGAGTTTGGATTGGCGTTCTTTTCGCTGAAATGTAGTAAACATTATTGTGTATAGGGGCAAACTAGCGCGTGCGGAATATTCTTGTACTGCATTAAAGACCAATTGGTGGACCGTTTTTGCTCTTTGGTCGGATTGTTGTCTATCTTTTTTTACACATTTTTCGTTTCCATTCTCAAATCTATCCTATAAAGCTACTATACGATGTGAGTTAAATTAGCTGATGAAGGCCATACAGTCATTTAAAGCTGCTTTCAATCATTTTCTTTGTGCCTTTGGTCTATGGTGACATATCATCTCATTGCCAAGCATACCACCTCGTCTTATTTTGTAAATTATTGTATTTACTTCTAAGTTAAACCAGAGATATAAATAAGTAGATATACATACATTTATGTATATCTTTTGCTCTGGTTAAATCAATTATGAAGGATAAGAAAGCGTGTTATACATTATAATAGCCAATTTATTCAATTAAAGTTTACAGAACCCTATATACTAGTAGCCTGTGAATTTCGTGGGTGGAGAGTAGATCATCCCGTGGAAGTTTTTAAATGTTACGATTCGGACGGTTTTTGAAGTGAATATAAAAAAATATGCAAACTAATACAAAATAAACAAAAAACGAGTCTAAAATATTTATAGTTAACGTTTCAAAAGCCAACCTCACCACTTCCTTAAATATATACAAATATTCAAATCCGAAAATGCCTTTTAAATTTCCAAACACACACCATCGTACATACTATATACACACACAACAAATTGAATTTCAAGTTGATAAAAGTTTGTCTATAAATGCACACTATATATATATATATATTATTAAAAAAAGAAATTAATTGAGCTTAACAAATAACAGAACTTAATCATTTCGTGAAGAATAAACCGAATAGAAATGTCACATTTCGACAATTAAGGAACTTCCTTCATTAAAAACTATTTTGCTAAATAGAATTTGCTATAAAATACATATTGATATGTTATGTGCAAAATTAAACGAATTTATTCAAATCTAGATCATAAATGTATGCCGCATATTGTGTCCAATAATCAATATTCATACGTATTCTTAAGTAGGGATAACAGTTTTTCTCTTTTCCTCAATCTAGTTGTGACACCAAGGCTCAATAGTTTTTGTTTTATTTCGTCTGTTGATAAAGAATCCAACTCACGTTCCGGTGCACTGTCTATTGGAGCAATAGAGTATTTAGAATCCGCGTTTTCAATTGCACGCAGCACCGTATCTTTCTTTTCATTTCTTTCTTGGAAAATATCATGCTCCCACCAGTCTGTCTTCTTTTTCGTGTATGATCGTTTTGGGCGTTCCATTCCGCTGGACAACATTTCCAGTCGTTTTCTTACTTTCATCGTGTCCATTGCCCAGTCAAATTTGTTTGTCTTTTGTTGGTAAATTGTCTTGATGTTATCATTAAGTTTTTCCACTGCCTGACCACTAAATTTTCTCAGTTCTCCATACTTGTGAACGAAGAATGGGACGTGGTATACCATTGCATGCATGTATGGCGTCACATTCTCCGGATAGTAGCCTTTTCGAATATCTCCTAGTATAAGGAAGTCGGTGAGCCATGTTTTACATAATCCAAATACAAATTCTGGTGTCTTTGTCTGAATAACAGATGAATTAACCAAAGACAAAATTTCCACTAAATCTTTCCAAAGTTTAACTGTCCGATCATGAGTATCGTTATGGATAACGAACATAAGTTTTTCGGGAAGGTTACGAAGGATCTTTTTAACATCGTTTCCGCGAAGTGAGGTCCAGTCTCTTTCCCCTTTTCCAGTCTTTGGTTTCCAAATATTGAAACTCACACCACATTCGTTGATTTTAGTTACTAAGGAAGCCAAGTAGTCAGATTTAATTTCTTTGGCCGTTGATTGGTCGTCCTTCTCAGCCGCGTCTTCAATAATGTTTCTTAGCAAAATGTCAAAAATTCGCATTGTAAGATGTAACTCATCTAGGATTATATTTTCTGGTTCAATCTCGATAAGAGGAGCGTGTTTTATACTGAATGTTTTTTTAGGTTTCATACTTCCTTCCTTAATTTCGGCAATCGTTCTGCGATTCTCCGGTTGGTGGTAATAATCCCATTCTTTAGACAAATCACCTCGGTCACCTTTTGGAACCTTACACCAGGGACAAGCATATTCTGCGATGGCGCTGCTTAGTCCTAAACATAACTGGATGAATTTCATATCCCCGCCGAATAGAACTTCAAACTTCGTATGTCTTTTCATCAACGGCTATGTTGCTTAATTTGTAAAGTTCGTTTATCTCATAAAACAGCGGATGCAGTGCTTTCTTGAGATTTTCATAGTTTTCGCTGCACTTTATGATAGCTAATGTCGTTTGATGAAGTTGAGACATACTCTTATCTTCGTCAACTAACACGAAGGACATTACCACGTAATTAGAAATCCGACTGACTTTTGTTCCATCCCCTGAAATTTTAACTCTAAATTTAGATGGCGTGTTTTCTTCTGGTATGGACTGAATAAGATTACGGATGGCGATTATTAACTCGTTTCTGAAACAAACGAATGCCCCAGGAACATTACCGGGTGTGCGCTCCAGAATAATTTTTTCACTTAGCTTGTCACGAAAATTCTTTACTAAATAAAATTTTGGGAGATCATTTGTCATAACAGCCAGTTCATGATAAGCTTGGTCACCAATTGCAAACTTATCTAACAGGAAGAGAATCTCTTTCATTCTTAATACATCTTGTTCTATATGTTGGTCAGATTCATTTAGTTGTAATTTAGTAGTTTCTCCCGTCTTTGATTGAAAAGTTACAGATTTTGGTGTAAGTCCGTATGATTCTGCAAACCAAAGTGCTTTCTCTGTCACCGACTTTAAAGATGTTAATTTTACGTACCGTTGTGATTTTTCAAGTTCATCAACGGTTTTTCCGTTGTTTCTTGTTATACTATGTTGTTCAATCATACTCTTTATCTTCAGCAGGTCTTCATTTTCCTGACGTAGTACATTAGCTTCGTCTTGCAATAAAATAAATGTTTTCTCTGTTCTGGATTTAATTTTCATTTCTTGACACAGTTCGTTATGTAAGTTTTTGCACCTAGCGAACAGCTCAACATTACTCGCTTCAAATTTGGAAATTTTAATTGAGAGTTCTAAAACATTTTCAAGTTCAGATTCATATATAGCAATTTTGGAGCTACCCATGTTAAGATTTACTCGTTTATTACCAGATCGGTGAGTAGTTCTGTATTTCTGAGACACGCGACAACAAATATTGTTCAGTCTTTCTTCAAGCCGATCAGTCCTTTTCAGCTGGAAAATTTGAATTTGCGTATTCAATATATCTACATATGAAATGTTAAATTTTTTATTAGCTTTATAGAGTTCCGAGATGAAAGGATTGTTCAGTTCAACTGTAAGCGCAACTTTTCCTCTTTGAAGAAAATCATGATGAAGTCTTGGTGAAAGTTCTGTTGATGAAAATTTGGCAATATGGTTTTCAAATTTATCTTTGCAGTAATTAGAAAAATTGTCCGACATTTTGGTGGCCAAATAATACTTTACTTTTGTCGAAAGCGGCGTTTACTATTAGGTTAAAGTTTATCTAAATTGCACACTTCAGTTGCGGAAAGCATGCGAACTGTCTCAAATGGTACGATCTTCTGTTGTAGTATGCCATTAGATTTGAAGTACACTTTTTTATGTTGCAATTTTGGAATCAAAGTCAAAGGAAAACTCAGCTTAAGTCCTCTCCCCTTGTCGTTGATCCTATAATACCAGTTATCTGACATTGGTAGCCTTTTCAAGTCTTCAACGCCATTAACCAAAAGCTTCTCATCGGTCAGGAAACAATATCTGTATATATCTAAATCAAAGCGGATCGCCGATCTATTTTCCTTACTTCTTAATCGCTGCTGTACGGTATCTTCAAACTGTTTTGCGGCATATGACAGACGATCTGACGATATTATTGGACATTCATAGTTTTGTAAACTTTTCTCGTCTATGTGGCCAGTTGGCTCCCATGTACTATCACTTTCAGGAAAGCCAAACCACTTTACAAGGTACAAGAATTCCTGAAAGAATAAAAAATAAATAAAAAATAAGTTGATAACAGCTATATTATCAGATTGTTACATTGCATTTTTCCTATCAGATGTACTATCAGTCCAAGAGACGGGGCTCGGGGCTGATAATACATTTGATATATATGCAAAATGACATGTTATGATATCATATGCTTCAAAAATGGAGAAAAATAAAAAGTTTATATATAATAGATCCATTTTAGTGTTCCTCACGTAGAAGTTCAAAAAGTAAATATATATTTTTCATACAACATAAACTTGTTTCGAATCCTTTTTCCTTACAATATTGTTTTTAATCTTTTTTAAACATTAAATTGACAGGAATACATTTCTAACGATCAACTAAAATACATGTATACGCATTTGGCCGTGGTAGTACACGGAGTTACATAAAGATTAAAAGATATTTAAAAATGGTCATTTGTGAAATTGAATGGAGAACAGAAAGTCACAGAAAAAAGTAACGGATAAAAAGTCACACATCTGTTTTGAAAGTATATTTTCTTTAAAAACATAGTTATTCAAAGAAAGTGGAGTGAGAAAGTCAAAGGATACAAAGTTACGGACATAAAAGGTCACAGGACAAATAGACTTCTAGTCACAAATCAGTGTTGAAATTATTTGTCTTTGAATTAGAATACATTTTTGAAGTTGACAGGAATTATAATTTATATAGCAGTTTTATAGCAATTTAATAAACAAAATGTATCTAAAATATCAATGATATCTAAATAGTTGTTTAGAAAACAATTTGTCAAAGTGGCTTGTTTCTTAAAAAGCTTCATTGGACCCAAGACATATATCCTTTAAGAGATTGAAATTTAAAACTGTTCCTTTACCCAGGCTTATGATAATTCCTTAAACTGTATAAATTTAATATGTGTAAAAAGAAGAAATTATTTCATGAGCCTTCTTTTTTTATTTTCAAACGTAATAAACAAATCGTTTACGACTTCGTTCTGTCAATGTTGTGACTTTCTGTCCTGTGATTTTGTGTCAAGTGGCATTCTGTATTACATGAGAAATAAGCCCATCCGGTATACTCGGTAACAGTTTAACAATATTTTTCAATTCATTTTGTTTTTAGATTATAAAGAAATATACGAAGTCGATGCATTAACATTATACATTTTAACTTTTTAGTTGTACTTACATGTTTTTCAAACTTTCTTGCTATAAGTCTTTCTATGTGGTATTCTTCAGGAAGGACTTCTCTTTTTTGAACAATAGACTCTTTTCTCATTACAATACTTTCACCATAACACAGTTCTTTCCAGTTGATGCTCTTTCGATATCGGAGATAGTGAGAATGCGTCATTTCAAAAGCAGATTCTATCTACGATATGACAATAAACTTAAATTATGTCTGAAAATGAAATCTCGGAAATGTCATATTTATTGACCCTTTCCTGTTTTTAATAAAATAGTACAAGCTTCCAGCATCGTTTCCACCATATATCCACAGGTATATAGCCTGAAGCTGACATGTTAATTGTCATACAAGTACCTGTTCAAAGCTAGTAATCGTTATCGTTTTTTTGAAGAAATTATTGACTTTTTATTTAATATTGTTTCGGTTCAATGAATTTTAATTCAGTTGAAGAGCTTTGGATAAAATAAAATGACAAGGCAATTCTATAAACAGCAGTTTATTTTCATTTTATACAAGAATACTGTTGTATTTAGATATATGTGTAAGATTCGATTATTTAAGTCATCAACAAGTTTCTTTTTGACGGCGAATGTAAATTTATATCATCACGGTAAAACGTGTCTTGAAAGGTGCTAACTTTCTAATGTATTGTGCGCACACATTATTCGTATATTTAGTTTTAGGAAATTAATAACAGAAACTTGGTTTTGATGAAAAATCTATTTTCTGATTTTAACTTGCCGTATCAAGTGGTCGAATTCAGTGGTGTATTCTATATGCTGTTTAATGCATTTTTAAATCGCGACGAAATGGAATTGTTCTTCTTTATGATTGTGTATTGAAATCGTGATAAAATGGCCGTAAAAATTTTGTACAAGTATTGTTACGAAAAAGAGCCAAAAGGACCAGTTAACATGCAACTAGTCACTGGGGGAGTTGTCTCATTGACAATCTGCAATCATACAGCTACTGCTGAACTTTTTTTTAACAAATATGAATAGAAACCATTTAATCCCATTAATTTAAAAAAAATTGTGATTGTGTATTGATAAAACACTCAGCTGAACGTGCACCTTTTTATTACAATGCGTTTTAGATTATGATTGCATTCTCATACTTTATTTAATACCGGTTATAAGCACGTGATAACAAACACAAACAAAAAATTTGATTTTTATTAACTTCAATTATAAAAACGTGAATTTCATATTATTTAGAGTTTTGTAATTCCTTCAGCCCTAAACCAAGTTAATATATACAAAACGTCGTTTACACTATATCACATGAATAATTATGTCTCAGCATGACTATATAAACAAGATTGTGTAACAGGCTGCTATCTGTTTACACAAACAATGTATCCTGTTGTCAAATAAAAATTGATAGAATAAAAACTTAAAATCGCCTACTTTTAAATCAAATTTGGTGCAAGAAGACAATAACCAATTTAAAAATAAACTACACCACATTAAACTATAACTTTTCATCTTTCTCTTGGTCACAACAGCTAAGGAATGACATCCGTAAAAGTATTTTATTTATTTTTTCAAAGCTGACCACTTTTCCTAAAAATGACATTTTCTGTAAGAATAACGGCAAATGTAAGCCATTTGACATCACTGTATGAAAAATCTAAATTTGTTGCATTAAATTTAAACATTATTTTAAAATAATTTATATCATTAAAAAGAAGACACATTAAAGATTATGGTGATCAGAACAGCTAAGAAAAGAACTGAGAAGAAAATCGAATATCGTCTGTTAAAGATTATTTTCCATATAACTTCTATATAACGATTGTATCCATGTAGGGTATCTGAATTCACGCATGCGCAATGTCGACCGGACTGATTCTTGACAATGTGCTGGATTTTCAAAAGTGTAGACCAAAACTTTCTGATTGGTTAAAAATGTATTGAATGAATGACTGTAATATTTTTTCTGTCTATAAAGAAATAACATAAAAAAATGGTGCACACTGAATAACCAGCGTAGCGGGTTATTTAACAGTGTGAACCACATTTTTTTTATGTTATTTCGAATAGACAGAGAAAAAAAATAACAGTCATTTCTTATAATTTAATTCTAAATTCCATTTTAAACCGTAAAAAAACCATGAAAAAACGTTGACGACGTCACGGTCACATGACTAAAGTATGTCTATGGGCTGATAACAAAATAACGTCAGCCAATCAGAAGACGCGTTACTTCCAAAATTAAATGTATTAAACAATGGAAATTAAACCAGTGGCGTGAGTTTTTTTTTTCATTTTGGGGTATGGAAAAAGAAATTACCCATGATACTTTAGATTCTGAAACGGCCAATTGTATTATTAAATAAATGTCCGACAATTTTAAATAAACTTCATAACCAACTTCTGGCTTGGTTATCTAATATTTGTTTATACATAGCATGACCTGAATTCGCTTTTGATTGATTTAACTATATCCTCATATATTTTTTTTCCGTACCCTCCTTTTGCCTATGTAGTGAATTAAGGTAAACTGTTACACATGACAAAGTTTCTTCATTCTTCTACAGTGCATACATCGGTTTACATGAACGATACAAAAAAAAAACAGTATTTGCTAGATATACATGGAGATATAGTTTAAACCACAATCATTCTAAAAAACAATGGACAAGTAAATTTAGATAATGGACAAAATGTTTAAATAAAAATCATGATGGAATAATTTTTTATAGTTTCAAATTGTCAAATAAAAAACATAGATATGCAATTAAGATAGGAGCCGTAGAGTTATGTAGATGTTTATAAATCCTTATTTTGATAGCAATTGTAGCTTTGAAAATAAATATTTGTATTAAATAAGAGTATTATTGTGCAATTTGAAACAATAATGTTCAAAAGAGCGTTTTGAATTGAAGTGAGACTAGAAATTGGAATTCGGATCTATACTGTTTATATCCTCCAGAGATTATTTGAAATACACCAAAGTGCTATTAGAATCTTACGTTTAACACTAGTATATGATATTTGTGCACTTAAGTAAATAGTGAATGACGTTAATTAGCAAACTCCAGTGCGGAAATTGGCACGGACTCTTTTTGAGTTTGAATCTAAACTACTCTTGGTTACAGATTTTTGTACTTGTGTTTTATTAACAAAATATATATACTAGTATTATGTATTCTTTCTTGACTTTCTAAGTGCTACAAGATTATACTTGTACTGAATTTTAATGAGACAAAAACTTCCAAATCTATTCAAACTGGTAGATTTGCGAAATTCAATCTCTTTACGTGGAGGATCCTACTAAATACCATATTGTACTATAACATCAATGTATTTCGCATTGGCAGGACATGCTTATGTGGATGGGGAGGTTCGGGGATAGTTTTTCTTGAATCCAAAAGAGATGTGTTGACATTCTTACTGTAAGTATTTTATAACAGTCTTTTGAAAAATAAATTATAATACTATTATTTAAAAATGTAATACTATACGATTATGAAACTTACCATCAAAACAACGATAAATCAATATTAATAAAAAAAAAAAAGAAGAGAAAATCCAGAAAATTGCTTCAGTTCTAAATCTTGATCAGAGATATGCTCCTATTTCTGTCATTCAGAACTGTTTTAACACAGAATCAGTTTTAACAGTTCAACCTAAAGACAAATTCAGATATTTTTTTCCGCTTAGTTTTGTACAGTTCTAGTGGGTTTTTTTTTCTTGTTGATAGAACAGAACATTGTAACAATTTTGGACAGTTCTATGTCTTTGTTCATTGGTAACGGTTTTTGTAGCAAATAAAGGCAACAGTAGTATACCGCTGTTCAAACTCATAAATCCATGGACAAAAAACAAAATCGGGGTACATGTAACAAACTAACTCTGAGGGAAACGCATTAAATATAAACAACGACACAACACTACAATGTAACACACACAGAAACGGACCAAGCATCAGACAAAAACCCACGAGAATAACAAATATAACATCAAAATCAAATACATGAATTTGGGATAGACAAGTACCGTGACACGTCTTATCGCAATGTGAATTTACACTCAAAATAAGAGAAAACAAACGACGCAACGTTAAAATGTAACACACACAGAAACGAACTATAATATAAAAATGGCCATATTCCTGACTTGGTACAGGACATTTTTAAAGGAAAAAATGGTGGGTTGAACCTGGTTTTGTGCAAAGTCGGCCAGTTCTACATTTTGTTTTATAATTAAAAAAGTTTTTGGAAATTTTCTTACGACGTTTTGGACAGTTCTTCTCTATAACTGTAACTAACAGTTCTACATTAATCCTGGTTATGATAATTCTTCCCAAGAATGTATCATTCGGGATATTTTCTAATCAGTACTATTTTATATGGCCTGCTTTGAACAAACGAATATAACAAGTTTATAATTCAATAATCCATGTGTGTTTCGTTTGATTAAATCTTATCAGTAAAGGTTGAAGCTCGACAGTTTGAAAACCATAATCATAAAACCAAGTTGAAGCTAATTTTTAACCGAAAGTTCCGAAAAAAGTACACTTTTGCAATAATCTAAAACGACGTATTGTGATATGATTAGTATAACACTGTAAAACAATATGCTATAAACATTATTAAAAAAGCATGAAAATTAGAAAAATATAAATACCGAACTCTAGGAGATTTCCCGTTGTAACATGCTTTGTACAAAGAGTTCGCTGTCTGCATTCTATTGTCATATTATTTATAAATGTATTTTAAGGCTAAGAGTGTTTTATCTATCAGCTCAGAGATATTATTTTCTCATGTGACCGTGACGTCATTAACGCTTTTATCATGGTTTACTCCATTTTAGAATTAAATTATAAGAAATGAGTGTAATATTTTTTTCTGTCTATTCAAAATAACCGTACTTCAATGTGCACCACATTGTGTTTTGTTATTTCTTCATAGACAGAAAATATATTACTGTCATTTCTTAAATAATTAAACTGAAACAGTTCAACAATGAAATTATTGTTTTGGTGCTGTAAGAAAATATTTAATTCAAACTGATTTAAGAGATCTGTCCTACGAAAGTGAAAGTTGAGTGTAGTCTTCATTATATCATTATATTTTACTGTCAGTATGATATCAGAAGTTTGACTAAATGTATTTCAACGAGACCAATTATGATTAAAAATAGACAGAAGGCAACTAAAGTGTTCATTTTTATACTGATATCTATCGATGTTGACTACAACTCTAATCTTATTTGGTTGATTTGATTGAAAAATTTTGAATTACAGGTGTAAAACTGGTAGAATAGTGAAGAAAGTACTTATTTGTTACCAATCGTATACAACGCTTAAAGGGAAACTTTGCAAAAAATTCAAAAATTGATATTATGTTCATTCAGTATAAAAATGCTCAAATTCATAGTTATTAAAGTTTTATTCCGCTAGATAAGCGATCACCATCGATTTTAAATTTAGAGTATCAATTCTCTGCGTTCGGCCATTTTGTCTTCTTTCCCGATTAATAACAACGATATGTCTATAAACCACAAAGGAACAAAACTACAGTAACCGATGTAGTCGCAATTGCGTGTCGATATGTTGTCAATCGTACGGTTGTTTTATCCAACTAACTGACTTGATACGGAAAATATTCTTATTTTTTTAAATTACCATGGTCAGTTGTTTTTAAACTGTTGATATTGGAAATAGGTAAAAAGTCAAAGTTGAAATCATAAATAAGTGTTCCGTGAAAATTGTTTTCGAAAATCTAATTTGTTCATAATTCTTTAAAGTAGTAATCTTTTTTCAAATAAATTCT
The DNA here is from genome assembly GCF_965363235.1 of Mytilus galloprovincialis. Classification (NCBI taxonomy): domain Eukaryota; kingdom Metazoa; phylum Mollusca; class Bivalvia; order Mytilida; family Mytilidae; genus Mytilus; species Mytilus galloprovincialis. Next base: position 27,166,975 of record NC_134847.1, on the reverse strand, counting down.
GATCTTCCCTCATCTGATCACCAGCATGGCTAAAGGTATTACTTCCAAAGGTATTGTGAGGGGTGTGAGGTGACACGTCCAGGTATTCAAGCGATTTCATGTCGGGCTTGCAAGTTCATGCATCGTTTCACCTCTGCAGGTATTGATCAGTGTACACGGCGGATAACTTATAACTTTCCATTTTGAACTATCAGATGTATAATATACAACTCTGTCTTACTTGTCAGTCCTAAACTCATACGCTTGTTTATAAATAACATTTCTGGTGTAAAGAATAGTATTCATAAAAATATAAATAATACCCAAAAAATAAGATTTGATGAAATTAAAATCTATTTACATATTTTTTCCAAGGGTGAATTTGGGAAAATGTAATATATACTCATTGTCAATAGTGAAGGACAGATTGGAACATACCATAAATATTGATTTAAAAAAATGTACGCACTTGTCGACGATTCGTTTATACGACTGGGTAGAAAGTTTCGTAACTAAAGCGCAATTTAAAATATATACATGTATACATTGAACATCAGAAAACAAAACATATTTTGAATAAATTGGGGTAAAAGTTTTGTAAATAGACTAGTCCACGTATGCCAACAGTATGTAATCATCGAATGTCGATAGACTATTGTATAGAAGAAGAAGAAGAAGAAGAAGAAGAAGAAGAAGAAGAAGAAGAAGAAGAAGAAGGAGAAGAAGAAGAAGAAGAAGAAGAAGAAGAAGAAGAAGAAGAAGAAGAAGAAGAAGAAGAAGAAGAAGAAGAAGAAGAGAACCAATTTGATTTAAATACAGGTCGATGTATAATTTGCTTTGGTTCATCGAAGTTGTGGACATAGTAAAATCACAGATTTATATTTCAATAAGATTGTTCTCGAACAAAGGAAGAAATTCGTCATCACCATTGTTATATATGCCACTGGACGAACACTAATTATCCCCAAGGGATGTGAATATTTTTCTGGGAAACTATTGAGTATCAAAGTTTCAAATTAATTTCGGGATTTATTTTCTATCTATGTACCTTCAGAGCTTCTCCGTGGTATACACTTGTGAAACTTAATATAAGGACGAAATTTCTGTATTGAAATGAATCTACATCTTCAAATAACGATTTTGAGTAATCACCTTACAAACCAATATAAACTTATGGCAAGATATAACTATGAAGGAATTTAATTTTTGTCAGACGCAAGAACTCATCACTATCATAAACGTATACGTATATATGCATGCAGTTTCAAATATCAAGAACAAGCGGTCGATGTCGATAGTCCGTTTTCTAACTGTTCAGAGTTAGACATGTCACTTGTTCATTCTTGGAAGCCTTCATATTCCCCGTACAACGATGGAAACTCTTTCTGGTTGTGTTGACTATAAATGCTTGTATGGTATTTCTGTCGTTTATCTGTACAAGTGGTTGCATTTCCTCTCCTTTCCCAACAAACAAACTAACGAAACGCTACTTGTCTGCTTTCTCTAGAGCTCATTCTCAATGGCGCTTATACGTCAGGAAACTTACATGTATACTAATAATGATTGTTTCAAGAACAACGATGTATGGACGAACTATTCTAAATTCGTCAATATCAGTTATGCATGACTAAAAATAAGTTTTATTACAACTACTGTATTACTTATTTGGATTAATGACGGCTATCATGTTCAACATTGCACAAATATAATCATAGAATTATTAAAAAACAAATCCTCAAAAATCCTCAAAAAAAATAATGCCTTAGCTTAATCATTGGTATTCTTTTCACAAAAAGTATGTGTAAATGATTGTCAAATGAATTTAATTATGTAAGAATGAAATGTTAAAAAGAAACTAAAAAAAAATCATGCATGTTTTATGTTGTATTTTTTTCAATTAAAAGCATTAAAATTGCGATAGTTTTATGAGCATTAAACAGCCAGATTTGAATACAAGTTAAGAAATTCCAGTAAAGTCAATGATATCAAACAGATGTGCAATGGTATATCAAATTGGGAAATATTGCATTTAGTTTTTATTAAAGATTAAAACTACTATTTTTTACTTCATATTTGAATCTTTACGCCAATTGCCGCTTAGAAAGTAATCTAAAATTGTTTCCTTTTATTTTTATACAATTTCGGAATTATGAATCTGAATTTTATTTTCAATTAATTTACACAATTTGATTATTGTATCTTTATTCTCATCGTGTATTAAATCTTAGTGTATTAAATACAGCATATACTCTTTCTAATCCTTTCTGTTTATCCTTTCCAAATAACAACATTCATACCTGTGTACGCTTGAACTCACACCTGCGGCTAAATAGCTACAAGGTAAACGAATTGACCTCAAGCCGAGAAATATACAGTGATCTTTACAAAATAATATACACACTCTGCTCACACATTAGTTGCATTGAAATGATTATCAAAACGATAACGGTAAATAGAACTGAAATATTTTCAGTTCAATATCAGTAAAAATGTTCAATAAATATTTTATGAGAAAAATCTCAACAATAATTTATGAAATTTATTCGGAAACATTTACTAGAGATAATTTTATAGGAGTTTAATTCAATCAATACAAAACGGTATATGCATATTCATTTTCGTTCATTCTTATATTGTGGTTAATAACTACGACCATTCGTCAGCTGTGCGCTTTTAATTACGTATATTGTCGATAAGCTATAAGAGTTAAACAGATTTTATTTTTTCCCAGAATTTAACAAATCAGGCTAAAACGTCACGACCCACTCGAGAATTCAACCAAAAAAGTTACAAATACTTGATTTTCTCCGTTATTAGAAGGAATATAAATTTAAAACTTTGCAAATGTGTTTTTTATGTTAAGATGAACATAATTAGATGATAAGTAAAAAATCGCGGAATTTCCCTTTAATGTTATATATTGAACGTAAGAATAAATCATCTATGTAGATGCAGTAAAATATAATGATATAATCAAGACTACACCAATAAGATTAATGTTATGTGCAATACTCGTTTCTCTAAAAAGAATATGATTTAATCAGCTTTGAACTTTCACAATTGAGAATACAAACAAATCCAACGATGCAGATGAAAATAACGATGATTTTTAACAGAAATGGATTAATCGGTTAAAGGTTTCCTTAGTCAAAACAACAAATACCTCACAATGCAAAATTGATATGTTATTGTGGATAACGATTTGCCTATCTAACCGGAGTACCTTGGATCCCTATCGGCATTCGCTGTGGTTTTTTACGTAGTCTTTGGTTCTGATTTTGTGTAATATATACGGTTATTTTTTTTTTTGTCATAGTATTGTCAGTTAGTTTTCGACTATGAGTTCGAATATCCATATTGCATCTATTCCCTACTTTTCGAATTATAAAATTGAAAAATGAAACTGAAATAATATTTGCATTTTCATTTTGTTGCTTAACGTTGATTCTTAATTACAGTTCAGGGCATATTTATACTATTTTGAAATATCTGAACGTTTGTTTAGAGTTATTTTATACTAAAACATTGCTTTGCGTTCTAGTTTAATATTATTAAATTGAAATGTCTGAACGTTTGTTTAAAGTTGCTTTACACTAAAACATTGCTTTTAGTTCTAGTTTAATATTATTAAAATTTTTTAGTCATATTCAAAATAATGTTTTAGATCATATCAAACCCTGATTACCATACCAGCGAATTGCCTCCTAGCAGCACCCAATGTTTGGACGAAATTCTCTTACATGTAAGTTTTGATAACTGTTACCATTCTATCCATGTTTAGGTTATTAGATCCGGTTAAAGGTCGCGTTAATTTTACTTTTATCTTTGCATAGGTGTGATACAGTTTTTTGAAAAACTGCGACAAATATCCCATTTCAGAATATGATTATGTAGTTATTTGTAAACAGATGTACAACCGGTTTTACGAGTTACTTTCTGGAATATATTTTAGTTTGTCTTTAAAGTAATCTGTTATTTATCATATCTTTTTAAACTATTGTAAATGCTCAGTAGCGATCCGATGACTTCATAAACATCTTTTTGGATTCTTATGTTGTTTCGTTACACCATTATCACAGATAAGAGGGAGTGTTTGATGCCTGCAAACTAATTTAACACATTCACATTATGTGTGTTCCTTTTTGAGTTTAGAAGCTTGTATTTCAGTGTTTGTCTTTGGTTTATAAATGTTATTCGTAAGTTGTTTTGTTATAGATTATGCCGTTAAAATTTTGCAATGGAATTGCTTCATATTTTTCAAGTCAAGGCCTTTTATAGCCGACTATATGGTATGGGTTTTGTCATTATTGAGGCCGTGCTGTTTTCTATATTTGTGTACATCCACTTCATTTGAACGTTATTGGATATTAGTTTATTGTCACTTGCACTACAATTTATGATATAAGTTATTGAAAATTTGGCGGGAAATGATTCTTTTTTAGATTTTTTTATACATTTAACTTTGGAACTTTTTGTTCTCTTAAACGCTATAAAAGAACTATTATAATATAATAAAGTTTAAACATACGCCTTCTCAAACTTTGTGTTTTAAAATAATGAACAGAAAAGGAGGGGTTAACGCGAAAATTTTATTAATCCATTACATGGATAGAACTAGAGTATTTCAAATATCTGACATGGTCAAAAAACAAGGGATGCGAATATTGTTAAAGAAGATTATATTATTCTAGACGTTCATATGCCAACTTGATAACATCAACAGTGTCCCTCGCTTGAGCAAGAAACATGAATGATATAGTATTTGAAATGTATGTATATCTCAAACGTAACTTCTGTGTAATGCCGGTAGTATATATTGTATAAGATTGATTAAATTACTGATCGATTAAAGTATGAAAAATAAAACAATTCTACTCGCTTATATAAAAATAATCTGAAATCATGAAATCATATTCTACCTTGACGCTGCGCCACATGAAAATAGGCATTTTACAAATGAATAAACTTTTTAAAAAAAATAGATAGACCACAAAAACTGACAAAACATTCAAACAATAACACAGATGCCAAAGTCACATATAATAAAAAAAAAACATATTGTCGGGTTAATGTTGGATTGAGCCACGTTGATCATTTACTACTTAATCATGGTTTTTCATTTACATTTTAATCACTCGTTATGGAGTCAAAATTATCTGACAATTTTACTATTGCTGAATATATGAATTATAAGTTGCTTAAAAAGTTTGTTTATGTACAAGGCTGCATGTTGAAGGCCGTACATTGACCTATAATTGTTTACTTTTATAAATTGTTTTTTAGATGAAGAGTTGTCTCATTGGCACACATTCCGCATCTTCCTATATCTATCAATGTGTTTGCATCTTTCTTTTTTATTTCTTTGTTCCTATTGCATGTATTGTATCATGTGACAAATTAAAACATGCGCTATCTGCATTAAAAATTATTCTTGGGCGAGTATATTAATTTTTGTTGATATTCACTCCATTGTTATACTTTTTAAAACCTTATTGCAGTGCTTATTCAGTGACCTTTGGGGTATCACAATAGCAATGGCCAAAACAGTTTACCAAATTGCAGTTAGATTTCTTCTCCAACTAACTGATAAACTGGTAAAATGTCTTAGCAGATTGCTCAAGTGAAATGTTGTTAGTATGAAGTGAGTGCTGTGAAATCAAAAGTAATAATTACCATCCAGATCCAGTTAGTTGATATCTTTGTCATTTGTTTCAAACACAAAAATGACTTACTATAGTATGAGTCACTGAATAAGAAGGTCTAATTTTGACATGGAAACTTCTATCATAAATAGATTTTATAAATAAATAGTTCAAACCATTGTTTTGTAGATGTATATTTTATAGCTTTGTCTTCTAAGACAAAGTTATTGTGTAATTATGATTCGTATAATATGTTCTATACAAATTACTGATCTGCTGGCATTAAAGGGAAATAATTTTTATTGAGTTATCATACACTAAAAAATTAATCAATGATACCTGGCTTCTGATTTTGCCTACAATTTTTTCAAAATTTTAATCATCTTAAAAATAAATTTCGTTGTTTCTTTTCAAAACAGAGGATAAAAGTTTAATAATCATAAAAGTAATGTTACAAACAAATTAAATGAGGAAAGTTGATATTTGTCAGACAATAATTGTGACAACATTTTGCTGATTTTCAGTAATGTAAATTATTTCCCTTTAATGGTAACAGATAAGTAATTGCTTTAGAAAAAAAATCCAATTTACAATTATGCACTAACTTGTTGTTGGAAAACGGAGCTATAAATTATAGACTTACAAAACAATGTTTTCAACTATTTATTTATAAAATCTATTTATGATAGAAGTTTCCATGTCAAAATTAGACTTTCTTATTCAGTGACTCATACTATAGTAAGTCATTTTTGTGTTTGAAACAAATGACAAAGATATCAACTAACTGGATCTGGATGGTAAGTATTACTTTTGATTTTACAGCACTCACTTCATACTAACAACATTTCACTTGAGCAATCTGCTAAACTATTTTACCAGTTGATCAGTTAGTTGGAGAAGAAATCTAACTGCAATTTGGTAAACTGTTTGAGCCATTGCTATTGTGATACCCCAAAGGTCACTGGATAAGCACAGTAATTACTTAACATTATATATGATAGGAAATACATGTCTGTAGTTAATATTTCCATTTTTTTTTAAAAACAACGAAATCCACATAGTGTTTGCACGAATGTTACGATACATGTGGAGACAACAAATACAGGGATCTTTAATTACAGGGTCAATTACAGGAATTGTCAAATAGCCTATTTTACGCTATTTCCGTGAAGTATTATGTTCCAGCTGATATAAACATAGCAATGTCTTTCAGGCACAACTGTCAAGGACAAAATTACCGAAATAAGATCAAGTTCTACAATTACAGGTAATCTCTATATATGAATAACTCCATAAAATGTCCTAGCAGTATGAAGTTTCTTATTTGCTCTGTTTCTATTCTGATTGATACACAAAAAATGATTTATATGAACCAGTCCAAACGCCTTTTTGTGAACCGTTTGTTCTGGGTAGTATCATCTGCCAGGTTTCCAAAGGGTCGGTTTTTTGTTCAATTTTATAGCATATTTTTATAATCGTTTTTAAGGTACACAACAATGTAATTGTTTGAAGAGACTACAACTTCAACCTTTCTCTTGTATCTATTAACAATGTAACGTATGATTTTGAACTACTCTTGCATATGTTGCAGTACAAAGTTTTTAAAAATGTCAATTTTAATTCAATGTCATTTTGAAGCATGCGTGAGTTCATATGATTCTCTCGGTTTTTTGTGCGTTTGTGTATTTTCATTTTCCTTGTTAATTTACGTGAGTTTTGTTAACTGCGCATGCTATCGCTTAAATTGTTTAAATAAACATTAACAAATGATGTATCCTCCAGGGGAATAAATTTCGTTAAAAAAATCAAACCTTATTATTATTTTCTTATGCGTAATATTTCTAGATTTCTAAACGAATAGCAGTTCGTTGAAAGAAGCATTCTCACTTCGTAATGCAAACTTGTCTTTTATTAATACATGTAACTACATAAGTTCAGAACAACGTAAGATGCTGGCACCTTTTCCTTTCATACATTCATATAGCAATGGCTATAACTGGATCCCTGTCTGGAAAATTTGCTATTGTTGCTATTATATCTTCCATTAAGAAAATGTTTGGTAATGGAAGGGTGAAAGGCTAGGAAGATGAAAACACTGAGGTACAAATCTGTCATTTAGATGATGTAAAATATGTTCAATGTCAAAACGTATTTAGTCAACATGGTTAAAGTGGAAGCATTGTGGATAAGATTAACACCCAACAAAACATGTATAATGAAGGTTGCATTCTGTAAATATAGACAATATTAGTTCCCAAATGTACTCCTTCGACTGCTACATCTTTGGCACTTTATCAATAAAGTATAGTTATACAATATACCCTGGAATTGAGAGTTTAGATGCACACAAAAAAAACCCAGGGTCAAATCATACCGTTGTGTGGCTTTTGAATATGCCTCGAATTTCTAAGAGTTTAAACGTATACAAAATTTTAAACACTACATCCCTTCACTTTGAGTTTTCCTGAAAGTTGAATTTGAGGCTAGCCATGTGTATTGTTGGTGGTTACGTTATCTTATTGTGTACCTACCAGATGAGGCATTAAGAGCTTATCGTGTACCAAGTTGGTTAACAAAAATTAATATTGATGAATATTAAATTCCTTCCTAAAAGAGGCTGTATTTTCAAGGTGCAACCCAAAATATGCATGGTGAAAATACTTTGTCATACAACAATAACCCTAATATCAGATAATTAAGATTGTTCCTAGTATGTACAGATAATAACAACTTTGAGACAGTCTGAATAATTACTGAATCGCTTTTGATTAAGGGAAAGCGAATTTTCAAATAATTACTGAATACTAGTATACGCATGCAGTCGAAAATTTATTGTTCGGACTTTTGACTGTATGTTCAAAATGACTATTTGAGATAAAAATGCATTTATTAATATTCATTATTGATTACCATCTTCAACAAATTTCAAACCAACATGTGTTGATACGTTTAATATGTGTTATTCCTTCTGGCATGTTACAACTTGATCATGATTTGTTTAAAAAGAAGACAATTATGCCAGTCTACTACTAGTATGTAAATAATTGATAAAAGCAGTCAAATTTAGTGTCGCTTATATGTTGCTTTTTATATAATAAATAAACACCTGACATTAAATAGGGTATGCGAAACTAAAACAACAAAACACAAAACGAATTACCACAATATAAAATTACCATGATCTGTCCCAAATAGTGTGGATAATATTGTGTATTCTCATTCCTTTTTTTTTAAATGAACTATTCTTTTCATTTCTGCATTAGGCTGCGATAGATATTGGAAGAGGATACGCAGAAAAAAACCTGTTCGAGTTGGAAAATGCAGAAAATGGATTTTTTTCAGGAGCATACCTCCATTAGACCATCATGACTTCAAGCATTATGTACACAAAGACTGACTACTTATGTTTAGCAACTGGTACATTTTAGTTTACATTTTAAACATCTGTAAACTATGATCGCCTGTTTTTATTTTCTTCCGTATTAAGATATAACACATTACTTGGTTTGATGCTGTCTGTACATTTTGTCTAACCTGAACATGATTTTGTTGATACTATTCATATCATATTGTTAGCAATTTAATGTATGCTTAGGTTGTACTTTTCTATATGAGATTAAAATATTTACAGCTGCATCACTCATGTCATTAAAATATCAGTTTACAATAACTGAATACAATGACTTCTCAGCGGTGACTTTTTCGTTAAGATTCAGATAAACCTTTCCAATGGGTTTCTTACTCTTCCAAGCGATATTCTATCAAATTTCAGCCTTCTGTACTATTTGTCACTCTCAGGTAAAAACAATTCATCGGTTGTCTCCTTTTTTTGACTGGTACATTAGGAATATTTTTACCGGTAAAACAGAGTATTTTAATGACAGGATTTTCGACAGACATGTTCATATTTAGTACTCCTTTTCCTATGCTATATTTGTACACTAGTTGCCTGTTATATCACATGTCTTTGGTCAATATGATCAATGTAGATTACACTGCAAGGTATGACGGAAGATCCGCATCACGCAGGACATAATTGTGATTTCCAAGGAGTTCCCACCTTACAAATGTAATGATTTAAGAAGAGTTTGAGTTCGTATTACATGTACACTATAAAATATCATTATGACAATAAAAAGCCTGATCAGGACAGTGTACATATTTGGTCTCTAAATTTAGATTTATCTGAGAGATTTGAACATTTGTAAATAATTTCAAAATGTAGCATCTGAAAAAATGTAAAAAAAAAATAACATGATAAAATCGTGTCTATTGTGAAACTCTAAATACTGGACAAATGATTTCCTCGCGGTGTAACAGGTCTACAGTAACAGTTTCTACCAGTAAAACCTAAAATCACCTAATAAAACTAATAACAAATCATTACTTTAAATAACACACTTAACTACATTACATTACATTTTAAGTTAATAGGACACACTTAGTTTAAACAGAAACTTCCGTTTGATGAAAACTACAATCATAAACTTAAAAAACTTCAAATTTACAATATTTGTTTACTGTACATGATGTATGCAGGATAAGTGTTTTCCTGATATTCTCTTATGAGTTTCATATACTGTTAAAAAGTATATACAGAATCCTTCGTTATCCCTAGCAAGAAGAATAAAAATCATAATTAACTACATTTGGAATTGCGAATAACCAAACTATCACTTCTGAGCAGTGGAAAATTAAACAATGGAGCAACAATTAGTTGATTTAGGAGTTAAATTGCATTAAAGGAAATTGACCAGCAGTTTGCTTACCTCAAAGATATAATATATATGATATATTTTCAAAGAAAAGATAAATAGATCATTTTTTTCCCTTTTTCACAGTATATATAATTAACGCACTCCAGGACAACCAATATATAAGGTAAGTCATTGCTTTAGCCCCTTGGATGTATTAAATATTATATTTCTCCTCAATCGATTATATTTTAGTATCTTTATAAATACTCATATAAACATATTTATGTATAAAGAAAATTTCTGTTACACAGCATTACAAATATTTATAATCAATAACTGTTATTTGATTATCTGAGCATTTATCAAAAACAGTTTGACAATTATTTGAATAATCATGTCAGATTAATTGAGTTTTCTGCGTATAAAGTATACAAAAAAACAAACTTCAAAGCAAATTCAAACAGGAGACGTCCATAAAACATGTCAAATTTAACCACTATCAATCAAGAGTATAAAAAAACTGTCAAATTCCTGATTTGGTACAGGCAATATTCGAAGAAAACGCAAATTAAACGCAGTCCCTTCATTTTCTTACACATATGTATAAACGAATGTTGCCTTTATTCTCTGTGAATTGTGTATGTTGTATAAAAGACTTTCCGTTGTTTTGTTAACATCAAGGGCTTCAATAAGTAATTAAATTTTGTAAGTGTCATCCTGCAAAAACATATGAAATAAAATATGAGAGGGGTAAAAGAAGAGATAGTGTAAAAAAAATAGTTCATTTACAGAATCAACAATTTGTAATCATCTCACAAAACAGAAAAAAATACTGATCTTCAAAACACATAAAGTTTATGTGAATCCCTTCTCAATCAAATATTCATACAGAAAATGTTGACAACTTATTATGCCCCTCTATTTTAGTCGGCATTGATTTTAAGTGTCAAGGTTACACGACTTTCTGAAAATGTATATTAGTAAATATAACACTAGCAAAACATATCTGTTTTTATATTATAAGTTTTACTTGAATGAAATTAATTTCCTTGTTTTGTGTATACACAGGTATTTTAGTCATTTGTTGTTACAGTAGAAAATTGATTCATTACAGACATGTAGGGTCAACAAGTAGCAAGATAAGTGAGTACACACAGAACTGAGACGTAAATGTGAGGTAAGGAATAGTTATAAGATCTGAAATATTGACTTACATACTTAATTTTAATTCAAATCAAGATCTCTATTCAAGTAACACATTTTAACAACATTTCAATTTGAAAAGATCGTTATCAAAAAGTCATTATCAACAAGACAAACTTCAAGGGCTAATATGTATGCATATTTTCAGGTCGATAAGAAATCAAGAATTGAATTTAAGAAAAGATTCTACTATATGTGTCAAATGATATGAAAGTCAAGAAAGTTCGACTTAAGAAGAATTTGAAGGCCAGGTTATGTTGGATTTGGTCAGAATTTTATTTTTTAGGTTGTTGGAAGGGTTAACAAATGTACAACGATCATGGCACTCAATGACTACATGCCATGGTCAAACTTTCAATGTTTTCCATTCATCTCTTTTAGATTTCCCCTTTATAAATTTATTAGGGTTCAGTGTTTTCGTTTACTTATGGAGGACTTTGAACCAGTGGAATACATATAAGAGAAACAAATACGATTCTTCTGCATGATCTGTCTCAGAAGTTAGGGGCATTTAGGCCTGGTTTTTGCCAAAGAAAATAAAATGTTTGATAATTTTTTTTCAAATTGACACATAATGTTTAGAAATGCAAAGGTTCAAGAAGTAAAAATGAAAAACATTATGTCATAATATGTACTGTGTTCACAAAAACGATGACAAATATAGAATTTATGCAGTTTTCTATCTTTATTTCTGTTGTGGAAACATCGTGAGCAGCCATGAAACAACAAAATAATTTAACAGAAACTTTATTAAAAGTATTGACAAACTCTCATCAATTATAAAGTTATTTCTTGGGTGCGCACATACTTTTCCTATCTAAAATATACTTTAAAATATGAAGAAAAACAAGGAAAATCACAAAATTTTACAAAATATGCAAATTTAGTCATGATTTATTGCCATATTACTTGTTCAATGTCCGAAATTGTTTTGTTTTTTCTGAATACCTTGTACCTTAGATGCTTTTCAGTAATTTAAAAATATGTATGATAACTTTTAAATTTGCAGAAATTTGGGGGCCAAATTAGGGCCTTATTGCCCCTACTAATTAGACTATAAATTTGGGCAATCAAAATATTAAAAAGAGGCGTCATTGGAATGTCACCTATAACAAAAGGACAGTGTATTTTATGATTTTCAATAGACAAATTTTAAATACCCTCAATTCATGACGAAAACATTGAATCATATTTCTTCAAATAGCTTATCTTTGGTTGACTAAAATTGCATATCATCTACTACCTATAAGAAAAGGTGTCACTAGGCTAACTTTATCTGATCATAATCTGGATAGCAGGGTTTGTTTTTAAAATCAAATTCGTAAACATATTGATAATGAAAATGTAGTCTTTTGCTAAAGATAAAAAAAAACCTGAGTTATGTTTATATAGTAATGTCTTTGTTTGTCTTTTCCTGAATAACAAACAAATACTAGAACAGTGATTTTGGATACAACAATTTGGTCAAAACTATGAAACTCTGGTCATTTTATCAGAATGTTGCTAATCTACGGTTGAATGAATTGTTGTTATGGGTCTTTGTACTAAGCTTTTAGCTAAATATAAATTGTTGCAGTTGTCAAATGTTTAGACGAATTCTTACTGAAAAAGTTAAATCAGGAAAAGTGTTTCTGAATCCATAAAATGTTATTTTTATTTATAAATGTGTTTTAAATAACTTGAATCTACAACTTTTAAAATGAAGGCTTAGTCAATAACACAATATTAAATCGGATAAAACATATGGTCATCCTCAAGCTTTTGGACTTCAATCTGACAGGAAAGTCCGTTTGACTGTACAGGATCTATAATCTTACTAAATAAACAAAACAATACAAAAACTAAAATCACATCCTTAACTCTAAGGAAAATTCAAAAAGGAATGTTTCTAATCTAATGAAAGAATCAAAGCTCAAACACATCAAACGTATGGATAATAACTGTTATATTCCTGACTTGGTAAAGACATTTGCTTATGAAAAAAAAGGTGGATTAATAAGTTATCAAAGGTACCAGGATTATAATCCTGGTTTGTAGCAAGCTAAACGTCTCATTGTATGACAGTCGCATTAAATTCCATTATTGATGATACAAGTACTAAGAATGTATGTAAAACTGTTGTTCGAAAATATTGAAAATAAGACAGGGTTGGAAATATTGTGAACTTAAAGATTTACCTACTGGTCCGAGTACACAGTTATCGTCCTTTGATTTTCGTTGTCCACGAATATAGTCCTTAGTGTGGACAGTGTGTTACTTGCCAATTTTTGTTTTACCCCTTCCAAAATTATTTTTCCATGTTGTATGCCTCATATAGCAAGTTGGGGGTGAAATGACACTGTAAAAAAAATTGGGTCATAAATATTAATGTAAAGTAGCGATTAGGTCCAGCTGAAAAAGGTCAAAAATTAGCACTTCGGAAGCTGTCAAAAGATTTCAAGGCCCCTTAACATAAAATTGTCCATATTTTGAGTTAGAGCTGATGAAGTTTTCTATAATTTTGATATAATTTGTCCCAAAAGTAGTACAACACACTGTAAAAATATTATTGAGAAAGCGCAGGTGGCATTTCATTAATTTTCATTTATTGTCTAAAGGAAATGCACTACGAAATAACTGTGTACTCGGACCTACTGTTCATTTGACCAAATTTGTCATACGATTCATTGTTTTCTTAAAGGATTTTTTTTTCATTTTCGATTGATCAATTTTTGCTATCATTTTCAAAATTACAGAGGCAAGAATGATACTGAAAATAGCGTAACGTCAGGTCAATGTCTAATACGCCAAAAGTCAAAGTCTTCACTTATGAGTTATTATGTTTGAATAACAAGTTGCCGGCACCGTAAAATAATTCTACTTCTAGTAAAATTTATCAGCATAAACAAGATATACACACAAAGCAAACATTATCAAAATCCAAAATTATATCGTCCTTGAATTACATTATATCCATTCATTTAAAATGTCCTTTGTGCAAATCAAATATGCAGTAGGAACGTGGAAAAAGAACAAAATACCAACAGAATAGTAGGTTGACTTTATGTTGGAGGAACTGCCCTTCAAAGACAATTTAATCTTATGTTTGTACAAAACACATTACAGATAATGAACATCTGTAAGCAAGAAAAACGATTAGGAAATTGAGATTTTCAAATAAGTCGTTATTGCCAAAAAGATCAATTGACTCCCTTTATATTGAGTTATTGCACTAAAATGATTAATTTATATATATATATATATATAGACAATTTACACTGTTTGGTGTTCTTAGATACTCTAATAACATTGTATCAATGTTTTCTCCATATAAATGCAGGTGAGTGCTTCAAGTTCCTTAGAGCCTCTATTCATTGTAAACATATTTTCATTTTTCGTTATCACTTGTGTCCATATTGGTTTATTCCAAAGGTTTTTTAAACGTAAAAGAGCTTCTTCAATTGGAATTAAAAAAACAATAGTCCAAATAAGAGTTTCGAATAGATGACAAAAAGACGAAAAGATGAACACTGAACTTAAGATTTGATAATAGTTATCAAAGGTACCAGGTTTATAATTTAATACGCCAGACGCGCGTTTCGTCTACATAAGACTCATCAGTGACGTTCAGATCAAAATAGTTAAAAAAAAACTAATCAAGTAAAAAGTTGAAGAGCATTGAGGACCCAAATTTTTTTAAAAATGTGCCAAATACGGCTTAGGTTATCTATGCTTGGAATAAGAAAATCCTTAGTATTTTGAAAAATTCAGACTTTTGTAAACAGGAAATTTATAAAAAATGAGCATATAATTGATATTCATGTCAACACCGAAGTGTTGACTACTGGGCTGGTGATACCCTCGGGGACCAAAATATAATAAAATTCAGCTGTTCAAGTGACATTGATCCGTAGTGTTTCTTCTGCTAACATGTGTTGTTGAATGACAAAACCGTTGATCGCCACAACATAATAGAAAAGGAGCTCTTTTGTTGTCTCATGTATACCCTATGTCCTTACTAAATTCATTATCTATTGAGAAATATAAAATATAATTAAAATCGTTAACCTTGCAGAAAGCCACACACTGGGTGTTGACTATGTTTGTCTATGGGTAGCTGTCTCGCAGCAAAAAAAAATCGATCAAGGTAAGTAAAGTATTAAATTTTCCTGTTTTAATTTAGAAATGTAAGCACAAGTTTTATTTTGAGACTTAAAATTCTTATTTCAGACACAAAATACTTAACTGCGAACTATTTCCGTAATGTATACATAGAAAAAAAATCATATAATAAAATCAAATGATTGCGTTTCAGTCAATATATTTTGGTTTCAAAGTAAATTTTTCATCAAAACTTTGTGTGTTTCACATGGTTGCAGATTTTGCATCTCACGGGATTGAGACCTTTGTTAAAAAGGACAATTTTGACTTTAATTCGTCTTTATTTTATCTACATGTTATTACGGCTTTACTGTATGTTTGGATGATGAAGGCATTTTAATCATTAGCCAAAAAAATGAATTTTAATGTATTTAATTTTTTACCTATTTTCAGTCTTTAGTAAGATTGTCCAAGTACTAAATTTACATACACTTGCTGACAACCAACGTTTGATACATTATTAGGTCGGATGATGAGCAAGTTTTCTTGAAGGTTTTTTTTTTTGGGGGGGGGGGGGGGATGAGTGTTATTCTCAGGATTTGTTTTTTTCTTATTTTGTCCCAAATATGTTATTTCTTATACAGTGTTAATATTCATTCGAGTACAGGAACCACAAATGTTACTTTGAACTTGAAAGTCACATTTAGAACTTCTTGTTTCAGATAAATGTTCGCCATATTTGTGCATACAGAAATGATTTTTACAATGAACCTCATTTCGTTTGGGTGATGATGAACATACGGCTCTCAAATTTATAATCCAGTAATGTCTCCTTTCATTATCTGATGTTTTCGAAATTAGCCACAATAAACGACTGCTTCATTTCATTTCATTTTTGGAAACAGTTACAGCTCAGTACCTCCCGGCTATACATTTTAATGCTACTATTTCTCAAAAATCGCGAAAAAGGAAAAGTGCTTAATTTACTTTCATTGATCGTTTTTCTTCACTTCGAAACTTCATCTAGTGTAAAACATATCCAACATTCCATATGTTGTTTTCTTTACTTTGAGCTTCTCTTGTTATAAAAAAAAAATTAACGGTACTAATTTTCTTGCACCAGATGCGCATTTCGACAATACATGTCTCTTCAGTGATGCTCGTGGCCAAAATATTTAAGCTTATATAAAAGATGAAGAGCTATAATCCAAAAGGTCCAAAAAGTATAGCCAAATCAGTGAAAGGAATCAGAGCTTTGCACGAGGGAGATACATTCCTTAATTTATAATAATTTCTATCATTTTGTAACAGTAAATTTTAATAACACAAAAAAATCCGTATTTTCATGCCAGTACCGAAGTACTGGCTACTGGGGTGGTGATACCCTCGGGGACTAATAGTCCACCAGCAGAGGCATCGACCCAGTGGTAGTTAAAAAATTAACGGTACTAATTTTCTTGCACCAGATGCGCATTTCGACAATACATGTCTCTTCAGTGATGCTCGTGGCCAAAATATTTAAGCTTATATAAAAGATGAAGAGCTATAATCCAAAAGGTCCAAAAAGTATAGCCAAATCAGTGAAAGGAATCAGAGCTTTGCACGAGGGAGATACATTCCTTAATTTATAATAATTTCTATCATTTTGTAACAGTAAATTTTAATAACACAAAAAAATCCGTATTTTCATGCCAGTACCGAAGTACTGGCTACTGGGGTGGTGATACCCTCGGGGACTAATAGTCCACCAGCAGAGGCATCGACCCAGTGGTAGTAAAAAAATTAACGGTACTAATTTTCTTGCACCAGATGCGCATTTCGACAATACATGTCTCTTCAGTGATGCTCGTGGCCAAAATATTTAAGCTTATATAAAAGATGAAGAGCTATAATCCAAAAGGTCCAAAAAGTATAGCCAAATCAGTGAAAGGAATCAGAGCTTTGCACGAGGGAGATACATTCCTTAATTTATAATAATTTCTATCATTTTGTAACAGTAAATTTTAATAACACAAAAAAATCCGTATTTTCATGCCAGTACCGAAGTACTGGCTACTGGGGTGGTGATACCCTCGGGGACTAATAGTCCACCAGCAGAGGCATCGACCCAGTGGTAGTAAAAAAATTAACGGTACTAATTTTCTTGCACCAGATGCGCATTTCGACAATACATGTCTCTTCAGTGATGCTCGTGGCCAAAATATTTAAGCTTATATAAAAGATGAAGAGCTATAATCCAAAAGGTCCAAAAAGTATAGCCAAATCAGTGAAAGGAATCAGAGCTTTGCACGAGGGAGATACATTCCTTAATTTATAATAATTTCTATCATTTTGTAACAGTAAATTTTAATAACACAAAAAAATCCGTATTTTCATGCCAGTACCGAAGTACTGGCTACTGGGGTGGTGATACCCTCGGGGACTAATAGTCCACCAGCAGAGGCATCGACCCAGTGGTAGTAAAAAAATTAACGGTACTAATTTTCTTGCACCAGATGCGCATTTCGACAATACATGTCTCTTCAGTGATGCTCGTGGCCAAAATATTTAAGCTTATATAAAAGATGAAGAGCTATAATCCAAAAGGTCCAAAAAGTATAGCCAAATCAGTGAAAGGAATCAGAGCTTTGCACGAGGGAGATACATTCCTTAATTTATAATAATTTCTATCATTTTGTAACAGTAAATTTTAATAACACAAAAAAATCCGTATTTTCATGCCAGTACCGAAGTACTGGCTACTGGGGTGGTGATACCCTCGGGGACTAATAGTCCACCAGCAGAGGCATCGACCCAGTGGTAGTAAAAAAATTAACGGTACTAATTTTCTTGCACCAGATGCGCATTTCGACAATACATGTCTCTTCAGTGATGCTCGTGGCCAAAATATTTAAGCTTATATAAAAGATGAAGAGCTATAATCCAAAAGGTCCAAAAAGTATAGCCAAATCAGTGAAAGGAATCAGAGCTTTGCACGAGGGAGATACATTCCTTAATTTATAATAATTTCTATCATTTTGTAACAGTAAATTTTAATAACACAAAAAAATCCGTATTTTCATGCCAGTACCGAAGTACTGGCTACTGGGGTGGTGATACCCTCGGGGACTAATAGTCCACCAGCAGAGGCATCGACCCAGTGGTAGTTAAAAAATTAACGGTACTAATTTTCTTGCACCAGATGCGCATTTCGACAATACATGTCTCTTCAGTGATGCTCGTGGCCAAAATATTTAAGCTTATATAAAAGATGAAGAGCTATAATCCAAAAGGTCCAAAAAGTATAGCCAAATCAGTGAAAGGAATCAGAGCTTTGCACGAGGGAGATACATTCCTTAATTTATAATAATTTCTATCATTTTGTAACAGTAAATTTTAATAACACAAAAAAATCCGTATTTTCATGCCAGTACCGAAGTACTGGCTACTGGGGTGGTGATACCCTCGGGGACTAATAGTCCACCAGCAGAGGCATCGACCCAGTGGTAGTAAAAAAATTAACGGTACTAATTTTCTTGCACCAGATGCGCATTTCGACAATACATGTCTCTTCAGTGATGCTCGTGGCCAAAATATTTAAGCTTATATAAAAGATGAAGAGCTATAATCCAAAAGGTCCAAAAAGTATAGCCAAATCAGTGAAAGGAATCAGAGCTTTGCACGAGGGAGATACATTCCTTAATTTATAATAATTTCTATCATTTTGTAACAGTAAATTTTAATAACACAAAAAAATCCGTATTTTCATGCCAGTACCGAAGTACTGGCTACTGGGGTGGTGATACCCTCGGGGACTAATAGTCCACCAGCAGAGGCATCGACCCAGTGGTAGTAAAAAAATTAACGGTACTAATTTTCTTGCACCAGATGCGCATTTCGACAATACATGTCTCTTCAGTGATGCTCGTGGCCAAAATATTTAAGCTTATATAAAAGATGAAGAGCTATAATCCAAAAGTAATAATATAAATATAAAGTGACCGACGAACTTTCTAAAAAATAAGTCTGATTAACCTTGTGCCGAAATTCAGGCTAATCGTTTATATTTTTTTTAATGAATCAGGAAGAATGATGAAGTTCTTCAGAAATGAAAACAACCCGTTATGCATTTATTGCGTTCGAAGAGCTATTTCGGGAACTGTCAAAGCCGATAATTTGAAGGTCAGTTACGTATAAGAACCGAAGCAGTTGAACAGCTATAAAACTTAAAAGAACTTTAAAAATAAAGCCGAATTCGCAAATAATTTCAAAGTTTCTGAACGGACGAATTTTGAAAGGTTTGTTATTTATTAGGTCAGTACCGAAGTACTGATAACTGAACTGATGATATCCTAAACCCAAGTGCTGTAAAACATGATAACAACACTTTATACACTTTTTTATAAAATAAATGTCATGCGTCTGAAGCATTTTTTTTTTGGATTTACCATCATTAGCAACGCTAAAATAATCTCAGCTTAAAATAACCATTGTTGCATGTTTTTCAAATTGAGTTGCTCTTATTTTATGTTGCATTAATCTGATTTTCAAAATTTCAGTTTTATGTTATTAACAATTTTAGATGTTTAATGATACAGACACGAAACATAGATATGTTTCAATGAATGAAAACTAATGGCAGAAGAAAATTTTTCCGAGAGAGCAAGTGTGTTGATAATTGGTGACTTTAATGTGGGTAAAAGTACTTTAATCAATTATCAACGGACAGGAAAATTTGTTGATACTATTATTCCTACAATGGAAATTGAACCAAGTACAATAAGTGTTCCTGTGGATGGTACAAAATTGAGTATTACTGTTAAAGACTCTCCAGGCATGAAAAAGGATTCTATAAAATACGGGTGAGTTAAAAGAGATTTCTAGTGTAAATTTGCCTGTTGTATTGTGTTTCTTTCTTCTAACTGTTACTTTATTATTTGTTAACAGAAGGAATAATAGTTAAAAAAAATGTCGTGTTTATATGAGATTGAAACCAGTATAGTTAGATAGAAATTGAAAAACAGTGAAAATAATCAAAATTAAAAGATCTACCCAAATGGTAGAAAACGGATAAAATGGGTCCCCCTGAAAGGGGTATGGCCTTAAATGACATTATGTCCTCGTGTTGAACATTTTTGGGTTTATTTCATTCTGTCAGACAAAAAAATGACTGCAATTGTTTTTTTAGTTAACAACACTGAACATTCGGGTTTAATGCATTAATTCTTTATATACTAAAAAAAACATAATATTAAGAAAATCTGACAGGTGTGCAAATTTAGAATATCAATATTCAAATACTTCTATCTTCACTTATAAAAAAAACAATCCTGAAAATGATATATGAGAAATTTTTATTAAGTGGCAATTTTTTTACAAATTTTCCTGTTTTTGCAAACCTTGAAAATTATATCAGATTGGTAACAACTGTTAAAATGTTAACATCAACAATACAATACCAATAAAAGTCTCAATAACTTCGAAACCGTGGGACGACATCTTTGAGAAGTAAAGTTCTTATATGACGATTTTCGTCGACGAATTTCCTGTGGTTTTTTTCTGAAACTGTCAAGTATATATGTAAAAATGTAAGGAACAAAAACCAGTTTATGATCGACAAAACTTCAGGCGGCTTATTCCACTGTATGACACCTTACGTAGTTATAGTTCTCAAATTGATGACTTTTGAAAAATGTTAGTGTTTTTCCGTTTTTCGCAAGTAACTCAAGTAAGATAAAGACAAGAACTGTTAACAGCAAAATTTACCAAAATGATCCAACCCTTTGGATTAGTCCTACTATAGTTCTTGTTCTTAAATTATTTTCGTTAATTATCTTATAAACTTTGATATATAAGTAGAAACTGGATATATCTAAATTGATCAGCGAAACGAGAACTCCAACAATATTAAATGATTGAAACTATTGCATGACTTGTTAAAGAGTTATTTTCTTAAATGACATGTTTAATACCCCTGCTTTAAAAAAAAATGTGGGGGTATACTGTTTTACCTTTCTCTGTCTGTTCGTCCATCAACCCATCGTCCATCCATCCGTCCATCCGTCCCATGAATATTTTTGGTCGCATCTTTCTCAGGAACTATAAAACATGAGTTCTGAAATTTGGATTCATGGTTTATATAAGTCAGGAATACCATGTGATGCGTTTTCAGATTCATCACTCAACAAGTTCATGTTTACCATGTTTACCGAACACTTGTATCATTTCACACATGATAGCCAAGTTGAATTGTTTGTCACTGTTTTTCTCAGGAACTACATTTCAAAGACTTCTGAGATTTAGTTTCAGGATTCATATAAGTCAGCATTACCGTCTGGTGCGTTATCAGATTCATCACACAATAATTGCCTGTTTACCAACCACTTGAATCATTTTACCTATGGTAACCAAGTTGAAAATTTGAGTCACACTTTTCGCAGGAACTACAATACAATGACTTCTGAAATTTAGTTTCAGAGTTTATATCAGTCAGCTTTACCGTGTGATGCATTTTCAGATTCATAACTCAACAACTTCCTGTTTACCGAACACTTGTATCATTTTACACATGATAGTCAAGTTGAAAATTTTCGTCACGCTTTTCACATGATCTACAATACAAGGACTTCTGAAATTTGGTTTCACGGTTTGTATAAGTCAGCTATACCGTGTGATTCATGTTCAGATTCATCCTTCAACATCCTCCTGTTTACAGAAATATTCAGGCGAGGTATCATCAGTGAGCAGTGGCTCCCCATTTTACTTCTTTGTTTATCTTAACATTTTTTTTTAACAAATACAGTACACTGCAACAATTATCAGGACTGGAAGATTAACGTATCTGATTGCAATAAAGGAGAAAAATAATATTTTATATGTCAAGAGGGCAAGCGATTCCGGCTCTAGTGGGTTTCTGGTTTAATATGCTGTTGTTAGATGTATTTTTTCTGTCGTTTCCTACAAATATAAAGGAGAATTACGTTTAAGGCAACATAAAACAAGATAAATTTACCATTTTTTTTAATTGACTTTCAGCTATTTACAATTAAATTACGTACGAAAAACTCAGTTTGAAAAGACATTTGTCAAGTATACATGTATATAAAAAAAAAGATGAAATATGTCATACCAACTTCAAAATGTCAACTATTAAACATAACAAAAATGGTCACTACAGAAAATTGTTATCAACAAGCAGAACTTTTAAGAACACCGTGTTGATAGACAATTAAAAAAAAGGAAACCATCGCTTACGTATGTATAAAATAATGTATTCAAACAAATAAATTGTCAACCGTTTAAAAATATCCGTGAATAACGATATTATGAAAACTGCAAAATAATTTTTCAATTTCAGCCGATATGTGTTTCCAGAATTTCAAAAATGTGCAGTAATCATCTTTGTCTATGACAAGACATACAGACCCAGCTTTGATCTGATTAAAGACTTAAAACAAAATGTAGACGATTTAATAAATCGCCGTATGGAGTATATTCTTGTCGGAAATAAATGTGACCAGACAACTAAAGAGAATGTTACTCTTAAGGATGGTCAAGATAGATGTTCTGAATTAAACATGGATTTATTTATTGAAATATCGGCAAAAGAAGGTAAAAATGTAGAAGAACTCTTTCGGGAAGCTGCTTTGCGCTTAAAAGACATGGAGCTTCAATTTGGATCAACAAAAGTACTACATGAAAGTGAAAGATCTTCCGATAGCTGTGGGTGTTAATAAAAAAAAAAGGTTGTGAGCACCACAGTTTGTACAAAACGAGTGCAATACGAACAATAAAAAGACCTGTAAAAAGCTCGTCTGCCCTGGAAGGCTTTGAAGTTCCTGATTAACTTCAATAATATTCAATGAAGCTCATATTGGAATTAAACAAAACTGTTAATGGGTCACAATTTGACATTATACATGTTATTTGATAAAACCAAAACGTAAGGGTATAAGTAGAAATACCTGATTAACCTTATTCATTGTTACTATACTATATATAAAAATATTAATTTTCGCGAACCATTTAGGTCACGGAAATTCCAAAATATGGCATCAGTAAGGAGAGTTGTGCAAATAATGTGAATACACAGAACCCCCATCCAAATTATCTTTAGCTAAAAGTATTCATCATTTTCTATTTTATATGTACTAACAACATTCCATTTTTCTATAATTTCGATTAAAATATTCCAAAATCTGAGTTAAAAAAAGTCAAATGCCCAAAATAAACATTGTCTGATTGGTTGAAGTACTGTGGCGTCAATGATAAGCATAGCAAGCCTCGATGTAAAGCACACGCTTCACATGAATAAGGAGAGTTTTACAAATAATGTGAATACACAGATCCTCCATCCTATTTATATTTTGCTGAAAATGTTGCAATGTTCATCATTTCTGTTTTGATTCTGCTAACAACATTCCATTTTTTCTTTAATTCCGATTTATATATGTGGAACCCGCAATAAAAATAGATGGCCTCAATGATTTAAACGCAACGCAAAAAATTCCGTTGACCCTGAATTCAACGGATCGATAATAGCATCATCACCATCAACAAAATGTTTACCGTTATCTTTGTGAAATTTCAGTTATATAGTTCTTTAATTAGAGAAATTTTGGTAAGTATTACTTATTAATGTTAAGGTTCTACTGATGTGCTCCTCTAGACCTTTTTGACGGTCCGTTTTATCCCATTTATCTCAATATTATCTCCGATGACAGTAATGTCAACCCGACCTATTCGTGTCAAAAGTGAAAATCGCATCGATTTATTGAACTAATTTCTTCTTAAACTGTGCATGCATTATTTCTGTATTATATGATAACCAATCACATTCACGTTGCATGTTTGCATGAAAATGGTCATGTATTAGTGAATTGAGGTCAGTGCGCGATCACGTGACATTATTATTTGTAAACAAATTTAAAACATGCTCCCCGCGTAACACGTGTCTGAATTATCCTTTCAAAGTGTTATGAATCTTTCAATCACTATTTTATGAAATATTTCTAGGTTTGCATATCAGTAGTCAAAGTGAATTAAACGTAGTTCTTAGTTGTGTTTTTTTTATATAGAATTAGAAGGTAAATCTACATAAGGGGGTCTCATTGGGGGGGGGGGGGGGGGGGGTGTTCTGATCCCAGATCCCACTTACTGTTTTGTCAGATTCCCATATCCCGCTTACACTATGTACATGAGCAATTTTCATTTTTTTGTCATTTCCGGGGTCCTGCAGAACCCCATTTCCCGTTTTCACGACAGACCTCATTTCCCGTTTTCATGACACAATAATTTGACTTTCACGTTTCACGCTTGCGAAAAATTGTCAATATTGGTCACGCTTAGACCCAATGAGAACCACACACTAGTCAGTATTTAACTTCACCCAAAAAGATGACTCAACTTCCCTCTATATTTAAAACCTGCATACTAATTTAAATAGCATTTGCTCCCCTTGAACACTATTTGGCCCCTTCCGTGTCATTTCCCTTTAAATTTGCTGAAAAGTCATACTTTAAGTCCATTTACAGTAACGGCTAATATTTGATTTTACCATCTTAATTTCAATTTTCATATTGAACACATTTGACCATTCAATATGAGTTCCCATGTATTTTTGTCATATATGAAGGAGGTTTTAGGTCATGTTTTCCTAAACACCTTATTGCTATTTGTCTGTCTGGATTGTTAAAACCACAAAATCAAATATTGATGAATATGCAAGTTTTCAACAATCCCGGAACATTAACAAAGATGTGTGTGAGAGGGTGAAAATTACCCTTCTGATGTACTGATATTTTTAGCACCCCAAGTGAGAATCTAACTCAGGACTTTCAGCACTGTAGCCATCGGTCTTAACCACAAGATCACGAACTCACATTTGATGAACTAATTTCTTCTATATTAACTGTACGTGCATAAATTCTGTATTATTTGATAACCAATCACATTCACGTTGCATGTTTGCATGATAATGGGTTCTGTATGAGTGACCTGTAGTGTATTGCAAAATTAATGCAAATTGTGACGTCAGTGCGCCTTCACATGACATAATTATTTGTAACCAAACCGGCTTCTCATGTAATGTAACGGTTTATTTCGTCCTCTGTGATATTTTATCCTGAGGATAATTTGTCCCGGTAATTTTTTTCCAGGCATGGTATTTCATTTCACAGGTTGATTTTTCCCAGAGGAGTGAAAATCTATCAGATTTCTGTGTTATGCGGATAGTATGTACGGGTATATATTTGCCGTATTATATTTCACAGAACCGTGTGAAAAAGAGTCCCATTAACTACTATGTAAGTTACTCTCAATCAATATATACCTGACTATAATTATAAAATGTTTACAAAGGTAAGCAACTGTCTAGGGCCAGGTAAGGGAGGGGAAAAATTAGTATTAGTACTATTTCGCAGAACGATAAACAGATGCATAGACAGACCAAGGGGGTGGGGGAAATTTAGCTTATGACATATATGTAAGAAATCATTGAAGCTTGATGGGAGTGGGCAACCATGGTCCATCAGAGCCCCCACACCTTTTTGAAAAGTTCTGGATCTGCCACTGAGATTTGCAGGTTTTCTTAGTAAAGATACCTTAAAATATCACAAACTGTGTGCTTTCCAGACCATAGTTTACATTTTTTTTCATATTTTGCCGTGTCAAAATGACCTAAATTTAAAGGACAGTATATAGACCCAAAAATGGTATATCACATTCTACACATCAAGATTTTAGCAGGAAAGACTGCCATTGGAGTTTTTAACCATTGTGACTTTTTAATTTGATCTACTCCACTAATTAAAGTCGTTGAAGTAGAATATTTAATGTAGGTTTGTCCACATTTTGGTATATATTAATACATGTTTAGAAATAATGTTGAGCCTGTTCCTAGATGCCTGTTATAGACTTCAATATTTATTGTTTATTGAAAATAAATGGAATCAATTCTTTCAGAAAAGTTTAATTCTATGGAAATGTATCCCCCCTTTTATAAGTTGAAAAGGCTACATAGAGGTCAATATACAGTCTGACTCTCCAACAGAAAACCAAAAAAGGAAAAATAAAGTGAATTTTGGAGAATTATTAAATGTACATGCATTTGAAATATTTAAGATATATTGTTTCAATTTTTTTAGTTCTAAGTTCCACATAACTACCATTTTAGAAAACGATTTCAATGCTAAGTCTATTAGAGGGATATTTGATTTTCATTGGTTGAATTTTTCTTCGTCAGTTGACTAAAATTAGATGGAGGTGTGTTCTAATTTCCAACAGAGGAGCAATCAACCTATATCAATATGTGCATGAAGCAAATTGATAGTTGCTAGATACTGAATGATTATATCCACAATAAAGGTTTAACCTGTGCATATATACTTAAAACAAGATAAAAAAAGTCATGTCTTTTTCAGGACTTCTGAATCCAATCATGTAGTATGGAATGTTATTGAGATATGGTTTGGGTGGATGGATGGTCATGAAGGACCTGTAGTACAAAGTATATCACTGGATTTAGCTCTTTGTCTAAGTGTATTATTAAAGTACTTTGCTTTGAGCTCAGTTCATTGTTATGCAATTCATTCTTTGTGAAATTAAGATTTGACAGACAACTCTAATGGACAAGGATTTGTCAAAGTAGTATCATCTCTATGTACAATGTAAGTATTCAGGAGATAAAAGCATTCTATTTTGATTTGAACCATACATTTTATAAAAAAAAGTGGGAACAAATTTACCGGACAATGCTACTCCCACTACTAGCAATATGATGCTAGGTTGTTTTAATACATCTGTATTGCCTGCTGATGACTCGGCCCTGAGTGTAAACGGTCCTTCAATTAGGAGGGAAAAAAATTATAAGGCCTATCCAGTCTAAGGGAGCTACCATTTGATTTTTATGGGGGGAGCTAGGATGAAATTTGAAAAAAAAGGCAGGACAGGATTTTGAGTAAAAAAAAAAGGCAGGATGAGTAACTTGGCAAAAAAAAAAAGGCAGGATGACAATTGTTGTAAAAAAGTCAGGATAAGCTAAGAAAAAAAGAGGCAGGACCGAATAGACTGAAAAATAAAAAGGCAGGACAGAGATTACAACTAAAAAAAAAGGCAGGACAAAATTTTTCATCCTAGCCCCCCCCCCCCCCCCCATAAAAATCAAATGGTAGCTCCCTAATCGATTTCTAAAACTATACTTCATTGCACATGTTCAACATTTTTATACAACCACAAAAAATTTGGGGTCGTAAATTGGTATCCTGTCCGAAAGATGGTTTCTGGATAATAACTTTATTATAAGTCAACAGAAATCAACAAAATTATAACACAACGTTTATAACCACAAAAGGAAGCTTGGGATTGATTTTGGGGGTTATGGTCCCTAAGGTTTAGGAATAAGGGGTACAAAGGTGCCCAAAACAAGCTTTAATCTAGTGTCGGTTTAAAAAGTTGTGTATAAGTATTTCAATTGTTCTGAAATTGTACCACAATGTTTAATACCATAAGTAGAAGGTTCGGATATATTGTGTGGGTTATGGGACAAACAGTCTAATAATTACGGACCAAAAACAAACATTTTTGTAAATTCAAGACCCTTAATTGGAGTTTGTCCAGAATGGTTCTTGAATTACCTAATACCAATGCTTTATGAAATCTTCTTTGAAAATTGGAGTTATCTTTCTTTGTTCAGTCAACTTAAATCAATTATACAATATACAATGCAATATTCACTTTATTACCAACTGATAAATTAAAGCAGTCATTAATAACCATTCAGTGATTGCAAGCACTTTCTATGGTATGCCCTTTTACAAATGGAAAAATTATACATTTTTTTAGTTTCTGATCTCTTAACTGAAGTTTGTCTCCTCTAAATGTTTCTCATTTCAGAAATTAAAAAGAAAATTTCTTTAGATATTTTTGTTTGAAAGGATTAATATTCAGCAGCATAGTGAATTGCTCCTAACACAAAAGCAAAACAAATATTTAAGTTCATTAGACCACATTCATTCTGTGTCAGAAACCTAAGCTGTGTCATCTATTTAATCACAATTCAAACTCAGAGCTGTTTCCAGCTTGAATGTTGTGTCAATACTAGCCCCAACTGTTCAGGCTTCGACCTCTGCAGTCGTATAAAGCTGGGCTCTGCGGAGCATCTGGTCCATTCATTTGTTTATTTTTCAATTTGTGTGAATTAACATAGTTACAGTAAATGCTAATTACTGCACTTTCATACCACAACAAATATTGTATTGGTACATGTATCACTCAAATGTGTATCCATATAACAAAAAAAATGAAAAGGAATAATTTTGCATTACCTTTTGAATACTATGACTTTTTAGATATGTAGACATATTAAGACTCATTAGTAGATGTTGATAATATTGGCTTAAAATGCTTGAAATTCTATCAGATTACTTTTGGAGCAGTTATGAGTTTTGAAATTAGAAAGATCATATCATATGCAACAAGTGTAGTAAGTTTCAAGTTGATTGGAATTCAGCTTCATCAAAAACTACTTTGACCAAAAACTTTAACCTGAAACTCCCACTTCCATTTTCTATGTTCAATGGACCGGGAAATTGGGGTCAAAAGTCTAATTTGGCTTTAAAATTAGAAAGATCATATCATAATGAACATGTGTACTAAGTTTCGAGTTGATTGGACTTCAGCTTCATCAAAAACTACCTTGACCAAAAACTTTAACCTAAAGCGGGACAAACGAACGAACGGACCCACAGACCAGAAAACATAATGCCTATCTACTATTGTAGGTGGGGGCATAAAAAATTTAATAAATAACACTCATAATGCTCAGATTGGTTGTCATCGTGCAACATAGTTAATAACACCATATAGAAAAAACATAGAACTCATTTTGTCATAAGACACTGTCAAACATCCATACATACTATCCACACTCATCTGTGTCCACACTTGTAATTATTTACAAAATGTTCAAAATCAAATAGCAAATTATCTAATCAAAATGCCATTATGTTATAAGTCCCTTCGTATGCATATGAGTATCTACATGCCAGTAAATTTTAAGATTTTATTTAGCCGGCTCGAAACGTAATGATCTATTCATCATAAGAAAACCGTAAATGGGTAACTTGCATGTTAAAGGTATTCCATATGATATTTGTCATGTTATGTAGATGGATTGAGGCTGATTCGATGCAACAAAAATTTGTCTGCGTAGTCACTGTGTGTTCTGATCATTATTTAATGCAGATCCTTCATTTTCTATTCAAATGGTATATCTAATTTTATAGAACAGTTACGATGATACAAAAAAGAAAACAAGTAAAAAAAGGAGTCTTAATTAATTGCATACTGTAATCTATTGGTTGTGGTTAAGTCCGACACCGTACAACGGGGATAGAATGTCATTTAAAACTTTTCTATGGTTTTAGTATCAATTTCCTATAACATGTATAATGCAAATAGACCGTTCAATTGATATCTGTTCCACTGTTTAATTTTCCCATGACAAGAAGTCAGAGTGTTTGGTAGTTGCCTTATTTAGATGATATATATTTTCTAATGTATTAAATAGTGGTTATCATTCCTGGCTAGTAAACAGTAAACATGATAAGTAAATCTTGAAATTCTTGCTCTTAATGTGTTTTTATCAAGGGGTAGATACCAAACGACACAAAAATGAACAACTATTGGTCAACATACGGCCTTCAACAATGAGCAAAGCCCATACAGCATAGTCAGCTATAAACCACACCGAAATGACAAATAAACACTTCAAACGAGAAAACTAACGGTCTTATTTATGCAAAAAATAGTGAATAAAAATATATATATATAACCACTGAATTACATTTTTGCAATCTACAAACTGTTATTTTTAACCGAAATTCGTAGTTTTTTAGAAGTATCTGCAAGGTAGTATTTGGTCATTGATCCTGGTTCAAACGCTTGACTAGGTTTTTTTTTCAAGCAAAACTAATGAATTGAGAAAAACATAAAAATGATTCACCAAATTAGCAACTCGTTATAATATATATTTTTTTTAAATACTGCGTCTATGCAAATGTATGCGTATCCAGTGTATGTAATGTGCGAATCCAGAAATGTCATTTTCACTGTATCCGTGAAGAATTTCTTGTGTAGAATGATCAATAAACAGACGACAAATTCATGATTTTTTAATAAAATAAGAAATAGTATACAATATGTACTGTTTTATAAATTCATGATAAATGTATTTGATGCGGACGGGTTTTAATGGCGCATACAGACATCCAGGTATAAAATTGATACACAGATAGGTAAATAGTAAAAATAGTTCACGAAAAGAGCGTGCAAGAGTTTTAAAAGTAGCAGTCAAGTTTTATTTGTAGAAAAATGTACCTTTTAACATGATAATGTTTATATTGAATCAAATTCCACGCAACGGTTGTTTTTGTGATGCAATTCATGTTTACTGTTGAATAATGATGCCAGGCTTTCCTTTTCACTGTAGAGCGATTCATTACTGTTGTATATGCGATGCATTTTCACAGAAGGATTTTAATTAATTTTGATGGTATAAAGTCGTAATTTAGCCGACATAATTTATGAAGTCAGAAGGATTGATTGTATATGCATACTTTGTGAGTGAAAGTCCGAGGTAATATATCAATAAACTCCGTAAAAATGGCTTTTATTGCTAATATTGTCAATTCTATATTCTCTGATAATTTGTTCAGACCCCGATCTATATGTAGGATTAAATATACCATTTCCTATGACACACCATCATTGTATACATATATCTTGGACAGCTAAGGCAGCAACCATTTGGGGGGAGGGGGGGGGGTTGTAGCGTACGCCCCCTTTTGCTTGCACTTTTTTGTTTTTGTAAAATGATCAATTAGACTAGACTTCGTGAACTTTGCCGTGTATTTAATTTTTATGAGACAATTCTTTACTGATAAAGATATTAAGGTATTCATGTGAATTCCATATCTGACCAGAATGTCTGTTTCGCCGAACTGATATACTGAATAATTTTTTCAAGGCCCGACTGCAACCTGCCTGCTGCATGTGGCCTATATATCTCCAGTTGCGGATCCAGAAATTTTCATAAGTGGGGGCCCACTCCAGTCACGCTTCAGTGATTCCCTATATAAGCAACCATTTTTTTTCCCAAAAAGGGGGGCCGGGCCCCCTGCCCCCCCCCTTAAATCCGCCTCTGGTCTCCATATGCCGATTGTCATTCATAACTTCATTGTGATTTCCGACTCATTCGTAGCATTTGGTTGATTTGGAACCCTCACTTCCCTTGTTGGTGAAACATTCCAACCAAATATTTGGATAAAAATTGCTTGTTTGTCTTTCTTCGTGTCGGTCGTACTGTAAATTTCATTGAATAGCCGTATATCTTGTTTACAACAAAGATCTGTGTGGTTATGCTAACTAACGAGAAATTTCCATGTCCATGTTTTACTGACAAATCCGACATCATAGTATATTAGTACATAGCTTTGAATCCATTCAATCATTTTATAATAGACAATTGATGTAGAGCATACGGCACCAATAATGTCCAATGTCCCCCCCCCCCCCCCCCCCAATCTTTAACTAAAATGCATTTACACTTATTTTATGTTTTTAAGCCAAAAAAAGGTCCAGAATTTTTGTGCCCTCGCTCAGCTCGGCAAAATTTAATATTACACATCCCTTTTACAAAATCCTGGATCCGCCTCTAGAGGGTTGGCGGTAATAGGGGGCTTTAGATATTTTTTAGAGACAAACTTTTTTTACATTGAGGCAAAGAAACTTGTATTTTTTCCAGGCACAGTAACTTTTGCATGGCCAATCAAAAACAAATAAATTTTTTACATAGTGATCCAAACCTGCTAGGAGGGTTTTGGGTCATGCCCCCATCCCTCCAACAAAATTTTGAAAATTAGACGTATACTCATTTTCTTCACTAAAATATTAATATAGTTCTTTTTCAAAAAAGAAAGAAGTTGTTATATAAACTAATGTGCCATTTCAAGTAAAAGGAAGTTCTTAGCTCTAAGTAACTAAATATAACTCAATTGTTACTTTTTGGGAGGGAAATTTTTTTTTCCACATCTATACTAAAAAGGCAAACAAGCTTTATGAAAATAGCTCTAATGGATGCATCTTAGGTTATCATAGAGCAGTCATAACCAGATCTTCATGTCACGATTGATTGAGTGGTAACGTTTTCATATCGGGCATTTGACATCTGGATGGCTGCATAATTATTTTTTGTAATGCCATTTTATATACATCTCATACAGTAAATGAAGTTCGAGCAACAATCGCGAGTCACCTTGATATATGTTTGAATTTCTCATAAATTGTTAACTATGTTCTCGATGTTTTACTTACAAACGGTACAGAACTATGATGAAAAAAACATAAAACCGGCAAAAGTACAGAAAAATATCGATGAACAGTACACAATGTCCGAAATCAAATTTGCTTATACCAGTGTATATTCAAGTGAGAATCTACGACCAGCTTGCATTGTAAATATCATCAGTATTAATGTCATTTCTAAGACTATTTTCAGTTGTTGCATGTTGATTTATCAAATAAAAAAATAATGAAAATTCATTGCACCTCTAAAAATTCCATATCAGAAATGATTGCACTTTCAGTGATAATTCATCGCATCTATAGTTAAAATGAATAGCATCCAGTCAACAATATTATGGATTCAGCTGCTTTAATAACACTTTTTTGTACTTTATACTTGTGATTATACATAAGAAAGTTATATTCTTATTAAATTGTGCTAAAACAAACATTTAAATCAATTATTTCGTACTTTCAAAAAATAAACAAACGCAATTTTTCCCGTCATCCTTTATTCTACAATAGACATACTCGCATAAAACAGTGAAAATGAACAAGCTGGATTTGCACTTTATATACACTGGTATATATGCAAAATTTGTCCGGCCAACTTGTGGAAGCACGTAGATTCGTTAAAAATCTCTTATAATTAATTAGCCTTTGACCCGAAGGTATAAGTATATAATACTTAGGCATTAAATGGCCCGTTATAATTCTACAAGTTTCACTTTGTAATTGTGCAATACGTCGAAAGCAAACAGGTGTGAAAGTGGTGTCACTCCTTTGTATGTGCCAAATACTCCTTGGAAGAGAAATGGCATTTGAAACAAACAAAAAAGATAAAAAAAAATGCAATTATCCTGAACATCTCAATCCTTTTTCTTAGTCTGTGAGCACGCTGCTGCAGCCTACGTTTTTTATTGCACAATCAAGACATCTTTAGTATCTTTAAAGTACTGCAAATCATCAAAATGGCTTTCATAAAGGAGCAATGATTTAACTTCAAAAAGTCTGAACAAATCTAATGTACATGTAATTAAACCAGCAATGTATGGATGTGAACAAATTTAATGTGAAACTAGTGTACATTACATTAAACAAATTGTAAACATGTTTAATGTGCATGGAGTTTGGTGTGAGCACGGCCTTGTAATTACTTTAAAAACAAACAAATATGTAACAAAGAAGCACAAACAAGCATACAGACAAAACACATAAATATTTTTTTTAGACAAGAATACCAAAATTTACCATAGCACAATAA
Source organism: Mytilus galloprovincialis (assembly GCF_965363235.1). Classification (NCBI taxonomy): domain Eukaryota; kingdom Metazoa; phylum Mollusca; class Bivalvia; order Mytilida; family Mytilidae; genus Mytilus; species Mytilus galloprovincialis. Next base: position 27,132,791 of record NC_134847.1, on the reverse strand, counting down.
CGGTATGAATAGTTTTACACATGTTATTGTTGGGGTCCTTTATATCTTGGTGGTCAGTGTGAGCAAAGGATCCGTGTTGAAGACCGTACTTTGGCCTATAATGGTCTTCTTTTACAAATTGTGACTTAGATGAGAGAGTATCTATTAAACAGTAGAATTAATATTTATAAATACAAATAAAAAAATACTATGCCACGTTATTAAGATGATAAACAACCTTGAACTGAATTTTAATGTGCGTATACTGTTATGCGTTTACTTTTCTACATTGGCTAGAGGTATAGGGGGAGGGTTGATCTCATAAACATGTTTAACCCCGCCGCAATGTTGCGCCTGTCCCAAGCCAGGAGCTTCTGGCCTTTGTTAGTCTTGTATGATTTTTAATTTTAGTTTCTTGTGTATAATTCGGAGTTTAGTATGACGTCCATTATCACTGTACTAGCACACGTATTTTTAAGGGACCAGCTGAAGGACACCTACGGGTGTGGGAGTTTCTCTCGACTACATTGAAGACCCATTGGTGGCCTTCGGCTGTTGTCTGCTCTATGGTCGGGTTGTTGTCGCTTTGACACATTCCCCATTTCCTTTCTCAATTTTACTTAGTACTCAGGATCTATACTCGAAGACCATCGTGTATTATTTGTGAAGTTTATACAAAATATATATCAACAAGGTCTTGGTAACTTCCGATGAACTTTTCGAAAGCATACTGAATTTTTTGTTTCTGTTCTGTATATTAAGTTTGCCTCAACCAAATGTTATGAAATTATACATATAAATGCTTATTACCACAACATTCAGATCAAGTTTGACCGTCACTTTAACTGTTCTAGAGTTCTGTCTGATAACAAATGGAAAAATTGCTGATTTTCATTTCCGCTCTCTTACTTTAGTGTGCCTCAATCAAATGTTATGAAACTTATACTCAATGCTCATAACCACAAAATGCAGGCCAAGTTTGCATTTGGTGGTGTCGTTTTTACTGTTCTAGAGTTATGCTCTTTAAAAATGGATTAATTGCTGAATGTTTCATACCCGATCTCTAACTTAAGTGTGCCTCAACCAAATGTTATGAAACTTATACACAGTATATATATAGATGGGGCATAATCTGTGTTCTATGGACACATTCCCCATTTATTTGGTAGAAGATGATATTAAAACCAACAAATAATATATAAACAAGTTGTTTTTTTAGAAGAAAAAAAAATCAACACGTGAACCTTAGAACTTTTTTTTATGCAAATCTTATTTCAACTGCATTGTTAATTATACCTCAGTGTTTTTATTATCATCTGTGTGCGATGGAGGATAATATTTTCTTTTTATTGTAAATCAGGACAATTTGGGTATGTTGAGAGTGGTGTTAAATATAAAGTGAGGAGATAATTAATGTTTTTATTTCGATATTAATTTTTTTCAACGTGAAAGGTCAAAATACTACCAATGGATGACACTTCTAGGGTTCTAATTGGTAGAGGTAATATTTCACCTAAGTCCAACAGCCATTTTATTTACTTTTCTGTAAAAAAAAAACCAAATTAGATTGATATAGGAAGATGTGGTATGAGTGCCAATGAGACAACTCTCCATCCAAGTAATAATTTATAAAAGTAAACCATTATAGGTCAAGGTACGTAACGGCATTTTACACAGAGCCTTGGCTCACACCGAACAGCAAGCTATAAAGGGCCCCTAAAAATACTAGTATAAAACCATTCTAATGGGAAAACTAACGGTCTATATAAAAACGAGAAACGAGAAACACGTATAAACTACATAAACAGACGTCAACTACTGTACTTCAGATTCCTGACTAAGGTCAGGTGCAAACATTTGTAGTGGGATTAAACGTTAAAGTACGATTATTTTGCTTCATAGAATATGGAATGTTTATTCCTACAAAAGCAACTTACTTATCATTTGTTTGTGCATGCCGTAAAACCTTGTTCCACATAAGAAATGGGTTTGGATCCAACAAATACATTTAATTTGCTGCTTATACATGTATACTTAATATACCTGTCCGAAATCAGGAGACTGTTTTTTGTTTGCTTATTATCGTTGTTTGGCATAAGAAAAATTGCCATTAATTTGATGCATATATGTGCATAGTGGTGAAAATATACCACCCATGGGCGCTCTTATAACTTGTTTGTATACCTGTCCATTAAACCCAAATTCATTGTTTCTTAGAAATAATTTAACAAATGCAGTTAAACCTTTTTTGTTGGGAATCTTTAAAGGATGTTCTTGTGCATCAATTAATTCTACTGCATTGATAACAGTTTCTTTTAAATTAACCATGATCATATTTGTGTACATTTACGTTACATCATAGGCAATAAGAAAGCATTCACTTTTTATCTTATGTGTAACTCTGTTTTATTAATGAAATCCGTTGTATCTAGAATTCAATTCTAAAGTTATGCCTCTTAAATAACGGTTTTATATTAGGTCAAGTAATTTCTAAATCTCAATCCATCTCGTGGGAGAGTAACACCTATTGATGATCGGTCGTAAGGAACATTAATCAATGTACATTGTATCATACTAGTTGGCCAGTTCGCAATGCCTCATTATTTATTTCTAAATGAATTTTATGAATGTTTTGAAGACTGAGGTACATGTGTCCATGTTTTGAATCATTATTATTCTTTAAAAATTATACGTATGGATAGCTATTTCGTTTTTTTCCATATAGATTTTCAACTATATATTTTATTATCATAGTAGCATATAAGTGAGTAAGCAATCAGTGTAAAGTTCTGTATTGCCATGTTTTGAATATATTGAATACCCCGTATGGAGGTGCTCTTAATTGCAGGATGCTAATACAGATAAGAAGAAAAAATGTTCCGAATGAACAAAAAGAAAGTTTCCGAATATTCCTCCATGTACCATATATTTCTAACTAATAAATATGCGTGAACCCTTAGGGGTTCACGCAATAATTGAGTTGTTGATTGAACACTGTGATATCCGTTTAAATGCTTTACATATAATGGTTTATTGATAATGCAATGTAATGCCCTCAAATGTATTACTTATTCATCAGTAAATTTGCATAATAGTTACTGTAGTCCAACTTAGTATTTGGTTGTCGGTGTCGTAACACTGTCTCACGGGAGAATACACCCTCTTGCTACACCTAGACAAAAGACTATTTGATTGTCAGACAGAACATATTCATTGGCGTGATTGTCCGTTAGTATTGTCCATTGCATTTCCGCTTCTCAATCGATAATCTATAACTTTCAATTAACAGTGACAATCTGGTCAAGACTATAGACTTTACGACAGAAATGTGTTCATTTCGAATGAGTATAACATATTTGGATATTTCTAACTCTTCCCATCCCCCAATTTGAGGTATCTCTTTGTTTTGAATATTGAGGTTTAATTTTCATTGTTCTTTTTTATCCCTTTGACCCAGTTTTAAAGACTCCCCAATGAGATAATGACTATAAAAGATATTGCACCGTGTTGGAACCATACTATGTCTTAGACTAGTTATTTCTGGTATGTTGAGGTCTCCTGTGTACCTGTAAACACGGGTGTTTGCAGCATAGTTGCATGAACAGACGTTTTACCTGTGGCGGCTTTTTGTTCAAGGTCACTGTTGTTTTTTCTAAAACGGTCTGAAATCTCATAGCGGTATACTACTGTTGTTTTTTTTTATTCATCCTTCAGGCTTATTCTATTGAATTTGTATTTTCATTGTGTCAAAAATAAACTTTATTCTTTCAGTGTATGTTCACTTGTGTTAATATGTCTTTTGATTGAGTTAAGCCATTTCAATTGATGTTTACTAGTGTGTCTTTCTATGTTGTGATGTTATTTTTTTAAATAAAAGAGAGACGAAAGATACCAAAGGGACAGTCAAACTCATAGATTGAAAATAAACTGACAACGTCATGACTAAAAATAAAAATAAAAAGACAAACAGATAATCGTATAGAAGACACAACATAAAAAAAACTAAAGATTAAGCTACACAAACCCCACAAAAAACTGGGATGATCTCAAGTGTTCCGGAAGGGTAACCAGATCCTGCTTCACATGTGGCACCCGTCGTGTTACTTATGTTATTACAAATCCGGTAAACAGTCTACTTCGGTAGGTCATATTCGTGAAAAGGGAAAGGTATTGTAGTAACGACATAAGGAACATACCCTATATCATCTGTGAAACGGTTATTCCATAACGGCCAACCAACTCGTGATGGCGTCCGTAAAATTTTCGAAGGGATGATTTCAAATTAACCATTTGGAACTCTTGGTGTAATAGCTACCTTGTGAGCAACACTCGTCTATCAAGGAAATCCTTATAGAAAATACAAGGCCGGGAATATCGTATCAATTGGGAGATATATACTCCGTAAGCAGGCGCTGCTGGAATGTTGCTACATAGAAATGGAAAGTTCACAATTGGGAAGCTGAATTCATCTCTTTTGTCGTAAAGTTTTGTTTTTAACCGACCCTCATTGTCAATGTCTAGATATAAATCAAGATATGAGGCATACTTGACTGTATCTGTATTATAAAGGTGGGGTTCGTGTTGTTTATTCTTTAGTTTTCTATGTTGTGTCATGTGTGCTGTTGTTTGTTTGTCTTTTTCATTTTTAGCCATGGCGTTGTCAGTTTGTTTTAGATTTATGAGTTTGACTGTCCCTTTGGTATATTTCGTCCCTTTTTCGTACCTATTAAAACGTTTAATCCCGATGCATTTGTTTGTACCTGTCCCAAGTCAGGAATCTGATGTTCAGTAGTTGTCGTTTGTTGATGTGGTTTAGACATGTTTCTCTTTCTCGTTTCTTATATACTACTAGTAGAATAGACCGTTGAATGGTTTTATACGTCTAGTAATTTGGAGACCCTATATAGCTTGTTGTTCGGTGTGCTACGGGTCCGTGTTGAAGACCATACTTTGACCTATAATGGTTTATTTTTACAAATTGTGACTTGTAGGAGAGCAATGTCTCATCGGCACTCATACCACATCTTTTTATATCTAAGCACTCATAATAAAGTGGAAACTGTCACCACAAAAGTAGAAGGTATCATTTGATCAATTACAGCCAGTGGCGGATCTAGAAATTTCATATGTGATTCCCTATAAAGCCAAAATTAATCAAAGAAGGGGGCGGGCTCCTGGCCCCCTCTAAATCCGCATCTGACAGCTGGCTTGAATTCAGTTTACGAAATTGTCAGCGTCCGAGTTGTTAATTTGGGATGGGCTTTGCTTATTGTTGAAAGCTGTACGGTGGCCTATAGTTGTTAATGTCTATGTCATTTCGGTCTCTTGTGGAAAGTTGTCTCATTGGCAATCATACCACATCTTCTTTTTTATATTAAATTCCCAACGGAAATTGTTGCAATTCCTTGAATAGATTTTTAATGTATATGGTGGTTTCGGTGTTTCAAAAGCAGATTTTTATGTCGATGTTTGAGTTGTGTTTCGAATGCATGCTTGAATTTCTATATGCATAATAATATTTGAGTTAACATCTAAAGGGTTTTAGTAACCCGTATCATGCCAACAACTGGTTTTAGAATAAATGTGAATAAACCTGGTTATTACCAGTGCCAATATTCTGCTTTGTGCTAGACCAGGGCCGTAAATCGCCTTCCCTATAAGGGGAGGCAGTTGAGGTTCGTCGAGCGGAGCGAGGCGAAACACTTGATTTGTGGACCTTTTTATGCAGAAAATGCAATGTACTTCCCCAGAATTCACCTCTTGTTAAATTTATATATTTCAATAAATAAGCGCCTGGAATATATTGAAAATATTTATTATCCAAAGTTAGATAACGTGTGCGGTTATAGTAAGATTTGTTTATCCTTTGTCCTGCTTTATGACTCTTCAAAAGATATTATTACTAAGTTTTAGGGAACCAATTTGCGTACTTGAAATGAAATGCCCCCTGATATGAAGTTGAATATTTTGTTTATGGTTTATCAGGTTTTTTGGCTGTCCAAATGGAGCTATTTTACTTCATTTCAGAGACACAATTTTCAAACCTTAAAATGAAAATGCATACTTAAACTTTAATTATCAAATTCAAATTATTATAGCGTAACACATGTTTGTTTACACTGAAAGTTTTATTCGGTTAGGCTTTGTCAAATGCTAAAGGGATTTTTCTGTGCCTGGTCGAATCCCATCTCTTTAGCACTTATATGCATTCAATATTGCAACATTGTGACTTCTATGTAGATGTATGTGTTGCAAAGAGAGACTACACAATCTGCTTTCCGTCATTGTTCACCTGTTCCATGTTTTAATTGCATGACATTGCGTTTGAATGCTTGCTCTATCGAATATTTTTACCCAACCTCCTTAATAGGCGTAAGAATAACAACAAGTACTATTAAAATAAAGCATGATTTTAACCATTTGTATGGGTTTTTTTCAGTGTTTTTTTCTTCATTTTTTCTCGGTTTGCAATAGGAGGCAACTGCCTACATGCCTCTATGTAATTTACGGCCCTGTAGACTGACATGTTGATCCAGATTTTTAACATGCTAGCTTGCAAGGTCATAAGGTTAAGCGAACACGCTACATATGACCAGCAAGGCGATGGACAAAACAAGATGAAGGGTATATCGAATGGCAATGTGACAGCAACCATGCAAAAAAGCCAAATGACACAAAACAGTTTAAAAAATGAGTCGTGCTTAGTGTTCAAAGCTGCAAATGGCCGAGGTATAGAGGATATGAAAAGACAAATGTAACTTGAAATAAAATGCTCCTCAGGGTGCAGCTTGATACAAACCAGGGGTCGAACTCTGAACAATTGGGGCCAGTATGTACACATTCAAGCTTGTTACAGCTCTGAATATGCAGTGGTTAAATATTTGACACAGCATAGGTTTCTGCCACAGAATGATTGTGGTCTAATGATCTTAAAAAAAATTAATTACCTATTACCCAATATCCAAAATCTAAATACATGGATTGATTCAGCATATCAAAGAACTCCAATAATTTCGACAAAGTTTAATTTTAGACACTTTTGACCTCAATGTGGACCAACTTGATAATGAGGCCCAAAAATCAAAATACATGGTTAGATTTAGCATATCAAAGAACCACATATAGTCTAACTTTGTAGAAATCAAAATACCCCAATTTGGACCAACTTGAATAATCAAAAATCTAAGTACATGTTTAGATTCAGCATATCAATAAACCACAAGAACTCAATTTTTGTTAAAATCAAATTATGATTCATTTTGGACCCTTTGGACCTTATTGTAGACCAATTTTAAAACAGGACCAATATTTAAAATATAAAAACACAGTCAGAGAACTTTAATAATTCAATTTTTGATGAAATTTAATTTTGAACCCTTGAACCTTAATTTATTGTCTGGAAACTTGAAATAAGTATTTTCTAGCCCCTTGTTTCTTAACTGTTGGGACCATAACCCCAAAAAATAAATCCCAAGCTTCCTTTTGTGGTTTCAAACCTTGTGTTTAACTTTAAATTTCATAGAGATCCATTGACTTAAACTTAAGTTATTGTCCTGAAACTAAGTGTCTTTGGACGACGCTGATGAAGACAATGACGTGATACCAATATACAACACAAAATTTGTTTGCGGTTGAATTAAAAGACTGCATAGATCTTAATGACATTAACATTAAGATATGACTTAGTCTACAGTAAATTCAGAAAGCATTCATTAAGGAACTTGAATCGACACATTCAGAGCTGCCGGTGGCATGTTGTTTAGACACCTATTGTTAAAGACTTGTATGTTGACCTTTAGATATATTCTGGTTATTGTTGATTGATTTTTTTTAAGTGGATACTAATTGTCATGGATTTGACTTTTTTTTTTTTTTTTATTTCTTTGTTTTGCAAAGTCTAAAATTGAGAATGGAAATGGGGAATGTGCCAAAGAGACAACAACCCGACCATAGAAAAAAACAACAGCAGAAGGTCACCAACAGGTCTGCAATGTAGCGAGAAATTCCCACACCCGGAGGCGTCCTTCAGCTGGCCCTTAAACAAATATATACTAGTTCAGTGATAATGAACACCATACTAATTTCCAAATACATTAAATCCAGGAAAATTGGTATCTTTCAAAAAAAATGTGTCTCATGTGGATGTTTTCTCATGGATGTATAAAACATTGCTGTACTCCATTAATTTATATGTCAGTGATAGGATTTCAGGAATAGCTTAAAACAAATGCAAACAGAATTCAATATGTGAGTTCTAATAAATACAAAACCAATAACATTTCATTATTGCATAATTTTATTTAAAACATAGCATCATAAAATTTTCTGGTTTAAAGTAATCTTTAAAATAAGTTATACAACTTTTACAATGGAAACAGAAAAGCGGAAAAAAACATTATTTTTAAATATTACAATTAAATCTTATAAAAAAAAATTGTAAGGGTTCTGCTGAACCCAGTGTCTCACCTTCTTTAGCTGTAAATCGCAGTCTCAACAAAAAATGGGGAAAAAATCAATAAAAATATTCCTGTTGATACTATCTTTTAATTGTGAGAAGCTTCTGTCCAAGTTTGGTAAAAAATCAGGATAGTTTATGAATCTAATAAATGTTTTAAAAACTTTAACTGCAGACTGTATGTAATGATAACTGGAAGAAAAAACTAAGTTAATTTATAAGTAAAATACAGATACACAGGAACAAAATTTTAAAAAAATCCTTCTAGATACTAGCTTTTAATCATAAACAAGCTTCCACCCAAGTTTGGTAGAAATCAAAAATAGTATAAATTAAAAAATTAAAAACTTTAACCACAGAGTGAAAGTGTTGTTTCCTGGCAGAAAATTTGAGTCCATTTAAAAATAAAATACAGAAAAAAAGTTTACTTCTGGATACTATCTTATGATCATAAACAAGCCTCTGTCCAAGCTTGGTAGAAATCCAGTATAGTTTAAGAAAGCAATTAAAATTTCAAAAACTTAACCACTGAATGAATATTTGTGGACGCCGCCAATGGCGAAGCCAATGGAATGTAGGATCGCTATGTCTCGCTTATTTTTTATACTTTTTTCTCCTTCCAAAACAAGTGAGTGCATGCTTGTTTAACGTTAGACAATGATAAAAATACAACAATAAAAAAACTGCTTTAGCCACACACAAAATTAAATAAAACTCATATCATAAAAATAATATTTGGAATGGTTTTAAATAGATTCTACATGTGAAATTAGCATATGTTATTTTAAATGAAAAGTCATAACAAATGGAATGAGACAATATTGTACAATTTTAAAGAAATTATGAAAACAATAAATATATTTAGAAATAAATATAACATTAAATATGTACAACAGTATACACAATGTATTCCAGACTTCTATCTTCTACAATATATTGCATTATATATAAATGTCAAACCTTTCCAGCCTATAATGCATGAATACTGTGTCCCTGTTCCTGCAAGCACTTTTCTGGGCTACTCTTATTGTTGGTGACTAGTATGAATGTTTAACACGACTGCAATAAGAAGTCATATCATTCTATCGTATAATAATTCATTTTTTCTTTTCAGTAAAATAGTTACGACTATAGTCATTCCAAGTTCAGTAAGAGCTGCACGTTAAAAAAAAGTGATATATGTCAATTTTCATGTGCATCAAACTTCTAAGTTTTTTCCATCATAGAAAATTACATTAACATTGCATTTTTATCTATTTTTAAATAATAAAATTCAAATGTTATCATTTTCTTAGGAAACAGGGACATCATACTCCATGATTTTTCAAGCTGTTGGAAAGGTGATGTGAAAAATCTGAACTACACTTTGACACTTAATTTTGTTATAGTTTAATCTTTTTATTTCAATAGTAAGATGTTTCTGTTGTATTTGAATGATACTTGGTAAAAAAAATGTTTACCAAGAGTATTTTTGCAACATGCCCAAAAGGAATGCAAAAACAAACACCAATCTACCTTAAAGTACCCTTTTAAAAAAGTATAAACATGTACAACAAATTTATGATACCATTGAAATTCATTGTCTGAATACAGATCAGCATATTAAATAGTCTTACAGCAAAATAAACTTGATAAACAGGTAATATATTTTCTGTGTTGCTTGCCCCACTTTCATGCATTCAATATATGTAAATTAAATCAAATCTTATTGTAAAAAAAAAGCAAAAGTTAAGAAGTGGTTACCTATAACAACAAGTTGATTTGATTTTTGATTTTTTGGTGTTTAAATGCATCTTTTAAGTACCGCATTTGGGCTATTTCATGGCAGCCAGTTTTTATCACTGGAGGAAGAGGGAGTATCCTGAGAAAACCATGACCTTCGATAGGAAAACTGACAATCCTAGTCAATTAAGATTGGAGTCCAGTGCACCTGCAAGAGCAGGTTTCAAACTCACAACTTCAGTTTGGCTGGCTAGTGATTACAGTAGTAACTACTTATAGTATTCAGCCACTGAGCCACCCACAACAAGTTGCACAACAGACCCCAGGAAAATTATCTAGTAATGCTGATTACGGTATTAACTATATTATGCACTTTCAAAGTTTTTTTTATAAATAAGTTACTTTTTCTACCCTAAATTTAACGTAATATCATGTATTTTCTGAAAGACAAAGATCACAGCTTAAAAATCTAATTTAATTACCAATACCTCTGTATAAATTAGAATATAAAAAAATGATATTTTTTACTTATTTTTTAACATTTAAAAACAAAAGACAACCTACTATTAAAATAACATTCACTATTCTTTAAAACAGTTAAAATTCTTAAATTAACATTGAGAATATAAATAGCACTTTTCTGTAAAACTATACACCATAAATAACACTATTTCTGTAAAACTATACACCATTATATTATAAAATTCATTCAGATATCACAGTATAAGTATAAAAATAAAGTAAAACAAATATGGTCCCTAAAGTCTGGTCCTATACACCTTGTCAACAGGGTAAATTAACTTCCCATGATTCAAACCATTGGTTTTCAGTAGTATATGCTTATCAGCATTAAGCAAGGAATTCCTAAAGTATTTTGGATTTCATTGATTGTCAATTTTTAGGATACCAAATTTTGCAGTTTCAATATTGACTAATACTACAATATGTATTGAAGTATTTAAAATGATATAGTATTCAAATATGTGGTATATCTCTAGCTACCCTTGAATCCACAAAAAGTTGGTATCCCATGAGTATTATCAAAGCCACAGTGATATCAGAAGATACTGATCTCATGTATCAAATAGGTACATGATAACAACAAATGATTGTTCAGTATAATACTATTATTATATTGTCTGAAGCAATTGAAAGTAATTGAGGAATAAAATGTATGAAAATATAGTTTTGTTTATCAAGTTTTGTCTGTGTTTTGGGCCTTAAAAGGTGCATAGCAAAACCTTTGCATAACAATTAGAGTACCCTTATCTTGTTTCTAAAGCTACCTTCCTCTATTGATATCAGGACTTAAAGTATGGTTTAAAACTAAATATCTATTAAATAAGTTTACGATCATGAAAACTAAAACATAAACTGTTCAAGGGTAGATACAACCTTATCCTAAGTACAACATTTCAATTATTCTAAGTTTTAAGATCAACTTCTTGAATTGTAAAGAAAATTCTTTCATTGAGCTAAATAAATCATTTTTCCAGCTTCATTACATAGTACATGTATAAGATTTTTTTTTGGATAAAATTGGATATTTAGTTTCTTAACTAATGTTTGTTTTTAACAACATTTACCAAAACAGTTTACTTTAACAAATGTAAACCATTAATTGTATAGGTAAATTTTTGCTTTAAAAAATTAAAAAAAAAGCAGAAAAAAACAGAAATACAATGCTTACTGAAATCAATATATAATGCTATATAACAATGTATAACTACAATCAGTCTGTGCAAAAAAAAACATTAGCACTATACTAGCAAAACTATGGCTTTTGCTATTCAAAATTTTCCCAAAAATCATTCAAGATATTCATTGACGAATGTATTGTCAGCCTTGTTTCACCATCACTGCTGCTGATCCCATGAATAAATCTGTTGTAGAGTGGTCACTGGTTCAAACGTACTTATCCATAAACATGATATATACATATATTTAAAAAGAAAAATCAAACTGAAAATCACAATCTATGCGACCTTTTTTATATATATTCCAGACAATAGTCCTGGACTGCCGTCATCAACTTCCACCCCCTGATTATGCAGTCCAATCTTATTGTCATACGTCCACCATTGGTTTCTGATGTTGATCCTTGCTGTAAAATGGTTGTCTTGCCAGAAGCTTAAAGCATGCACCTGGTACACTGAATTACCCACACGGAACTGCCTCAGCATATCCCTTATATTTGCCTTCTGTATTCTACCCTGATATGCATTTATATATATAAGTAGACTGGTATTGATCATTCTTCTGGTTTGTCTGGTTCCAGCTGCAGATCTATAAATGAAGTATAAAAAATAAATATTAACAGTTTATTTACAAATAAATCAAAGACTGAAATGGCCACAGAATTTTTCTTAAGGCCAACAAATTAATATGTGTGATTCCTATTACATCTTTGAAAAAATAGGGTAGGTAGATAGGGATTTTATTTTCATTTTACCAATATTTTTTTACATGGAGTCTATTGGAGGGACATTCTGACTTTAACAGTGGTTATTGAAAAATGAATAACAAAACATTAGGATATCATAGGCTATTTTTTAGCTTAAAAAATAGGTAGGGTAGGGTAATAGGAAAAACACATCTTTTTTATTTGGCTTAAACAAGAGAGAATATAAAGCATTAGCATAGTAACATTTGAAAAACAAGAATGTGTCCAAAGTACACGGATGCCCCACTCGCACTATCATTTTTTATGTTCAATGGACCGTGAAATTGGGTAAAAAATCTAATTTGGCATTAAAATTATAAAGATCATATCATATGGAACATGTGTACTAAGTTTGAAGTTGATTGAACTTCAACTTCATCAAAAACTACCTTGACCAAAAACTTTAACCTGAAACTCCCACTTTCATTTATTATGTTCAGTGGACCGTGAAATTGGGGTCAAAAGACTAATTTGGCTTTAAAATTAAAAAGATCATATCATAAGCAACAAGTGTACTAAGTTTCAAGTTGATTGGACTTCAGCTTCATCAAAAACTACCTTGACCAAAAACTTTAACCTGAAACTCCCACTTTCATTTTCTATGTTCAGTGGACTGTGAAATTGGGGTTAAAAGTCTAATTTGGCTTTAAAATTAGAAAGATCATATCATAAGCAACAAGTGTACTAAGTTTCAAGTTTATTGGACTTCAGCTTCATCAAAAACTACCTTGACCAAAAATTTTAACCTGAACGGACGGATGGACGGACGGACGCACAGAGGAACGGAGGCACAGACCAGAAAACATAATGCCCCTCTACTATCGTAGGTGGGGCATAATAAGATGTAAAAATATCATAAATAATTTCTCAACAACAGATACACAACTTAACAATGAACTTTAACATACTGTATGTGCAATCCTCTTGTGAAATTTCATGTATCTAGGTTGAAAACTGTGGGAGAAGTAAACAAAACTTGTAAGCACTATCATTAATTTTGCATAAAAATAACTAATTAGTTCCAAAGTCTGGAAATATTGGGGAAAAACCTACAGACATTTACATAACAGAACCTGCACATGCAACATGAAAAAATTGTGCAATCATCATATGAAGATTCAAGGATCAGTATCTATTAAAAAGCTCCACACAGCTTGATACAACAACACAGAGGGTGGACCCTTAACAGTTGGGGCAAGTATGGACACTCTATCCCAGCTTGATAAAGGGATGAATTTGGATTTTGATTAAATATTTGACACAGCATACATGTAGGTTTCTCACACAAAATGAAACTGGTAAAAATATTTAAATATTTGAAATTGGACTTTACCTATTACATGTATTATGTTCTAAATACACATTAGATTCAGCATATCAAAGAATCCTCTATACTTTTTATTTTTTTAATCAAACAAGGTTTTATATTGTAATCCCAACTGCACCAATTTGGAAACTCAACTCAAAAATCTTGTTTAGATTCAGCATTACAAAGAACCATTATTTTTTTGTTAAAATTATAAAAGATTTACTTAAGACCCTTGGACCTTAACCATAGGTGCCAACCCCCTTTTAACACAATCAGTAACAATGTATCAAATTTTCAGTAATTTTGAAAAATTTTCAGTAATCATTCATAAATGTGCATTTACCAAATGAAATACTGACGAATGGTTGCAAAGTGATGTGCAATAACATGATTGGTTAAACATGTTATCTGTAGTATGTATTCTATTCATTAGTTGTTCATTAATTATTATTTTATTTGTGCAGACAGCCCTGACTCGGACATTTTCGTATTATCAAGGAGAAGTAGAGAAAGGGGGAAAGCCACTTCATAAAATCATGTTTGCCTTCTCGGAAGTCAGTTAGTTACAAACAATAGGTTGATAACTTCCGAAAAAACAGAAGCATTACATTGGCATTTTCTAAATACCGGACCGGGAAAAGCAAGGATAAAAATCTGTATTTTACAAAACTGAACTTCAGCGACCAGGAGTCAGTAACTATTCCACTATTGACTGTAATAGCATAGTTTTGATCGTAAATTCAGAAAAATTACGGAAATGTTTGGCATCTATGCTTAATGTGGCCCCAATTTCAAATATTTATATACACACGAAAGGGAATCAGGACAACTTGTAACCCCACACCCCTTTTTGAAGACATGCAAAGTCAAATTATTTTCCATGGGAAATTTGTTTAATTTTGGAAAAATTGCTGGATTTCCATCCATTTGTCAAACCAAATTTTCATCTGATATAAAAAAAAAATCTGGAAATCCAGCACCTTCCAGAGGATTTGAGTCTGGAACTTGCAACCTCAAATTGATACACAATAGCTGTATTTCTAAATTTTCAGCTTTAACAATTTTCAACAACAATTTTGAACAACTTACAGATAAAAAACAACAAATTGTAGCAATTTAAAATACCATCAACATTTGTCATATCACTTACATCAACTATTTTTTTTTAATTTATTAAACTCAAGAAAACAATATACCATAGGTTTACTACAAAAAAGGGGATGGGGCATTGTTACATTAGAAATGTTTCTATTCCATAGACAAACAATCAGCTGTATACAAAAAAAATGTCAAATAGTGTTTGTAAATGTATTACTTAAAGAGCACAAACAACACCCTTTGTGAACACAACTAACATACTTTGAAATACTGCAAATCTTTAAAACATCAATCAATAAACAACAATCAGTACTTACAGTTTCCATTAAAGCTCCATAAGTTACTTAAATTATATGAAATTGAAATTTTTTAAAAATCAGTTATTTTGTCTTCAGTTAAAGAAGAATTTGGAATAGATAGTTTTTTTTACCTGTATTAAACTTTTCTTTGATTTTAAACCCCCTATATATGACGTATAAATGTAGTATTTTGCATTTCCTAAATTTGTCTTTGAAACAATCTTTTTTCCACAGAAAACTCCTTTTTTTTTTAGGAAATTACCTATGTCTGCACTCTTTGTTTCAACATTTTCAGGCTTTTTTTTAATTTTTAAATACATCATTGAAGTAATATTGTATTTTGCTTAAAAATTTGAGTTGGAGTTATCTTTCTTTGTTCATGATTGTACGTTTGTAGTTTGATCTATTTGTATTATTAATACATGCATTCATTACTAACCTGATAAATTTAAAATTTAATAAAATTAAATTTTCTTGACAAGTATGGTTATTCAAATACATATCATACACAACTTTGTTTATGAATACATATAATCAATAAATTGCCTGATATTGAATAGAAAGGATTTTAAAAATAAAGATCCCTTCACTGCAATATTTTATTTAAACTATCAAATGTAGTAGTGATAACCCTTGGAAGATATAGATATCATGTCAGTAGGATATGGCTTTGATTTATATCACACAATCCTTACCCGAAAATGAAATTGGAATCAATTCTATAAACTATTTGCTCTTTAACCACTTTCATGACCATAATTATCATTTCAAAATAATTTTTTTTATTTCATATAGGTAAAAACTTATTCTTGTAGTAGCCAATACTTTGGTTCAAGTCTTCAATACTGATATCGTTTCATAAAAACTTGCTGTTATAAATTTTTGAAATGATTCTAATGCCTAGTTCACACATACATTCGAATGCTAATTGAATTCGATAATAGCGTTCACACACTCTTCCTTTTTAATTCAAATTGATTTGAATTGGCTAAATAGCATTATCAAATTCGCTTTAGAAATGCGGTTTTGTTAATACAAGTTAAAAGTAACGTTGTTTGGACAGTAAAGCACATTTGATGTGCATTGCAATTCGAATTAGAATTAACATTTTGACGTCAAAGGTTTCTAATGCAATTTAAACTAATTCAAAATTGTAAATGCGAATCGAGTTCGAATTACATGTGAATGCAGCATGAAAAGTAATGTATTCCAATCATGCATTTTTGGAACCTTTTTGATCTTGTTGCTCTCTTCATTTGTTTTAGGTTTGGATTTCAAAATATTTTGGTCACCAGCATCACTGAATGGATATGAATTGTTTAAATGCTTATCTTGTAAATTAAATTTGAACAATAAATTAATATAACTGATTTTAATACTACCTTGCACAATGACTACTGGTACATGGTTCATTTTTCCCCTTGACATGATTGTTCAAGTATCGTGCTATATATGTTGCTGAAATATCTACTTGATTGCTGAAATATAAGATATACATTACTTTATTTAAATAAAAGCAGAGAATGAGTGGGCTTTTTCAAGATATCAGGCAGCAACTAAAATATGACTAAAGTCCTGCATCTCTAGATCTGGACTGACATTCCCAACTTTTTTTTTATATTGAATGGGAGCCTTCTTCCTTTTATCCTAATGTTGTGTTAAGATACTAACTTTAGCAAAATTAAGGAAGCTAAGTTTCCTTGTACTATAAGGATTCCTTTTAAAGTTAAATGAATGACAGTTTATACAAAGAAGCAATAGACCATTTTACAAAATGTTTTATGTAACAGTAACCTTGTCATTGACCTGTACTCAAAAATCACTTGGAATTAAACCTATTGATATTAGTTAAATAATTAGAAATTTATACAAAAGCATTACAAAAGATATGTTTTAGGCCCCTTTCTCTCTAAAGAGCCTGTGTCGCTCACCTTGGTCTATGTGATAGCAAACAAAGGACACATGGATTCATGACAAAATTGTGTTTTGGTGAAGGTGATGTGTTTGTAGATCTTACTTTACTGAACATTCTTGCTGCTTACAATTATCTCTATCTATCATGATCTTTTCCCAGTAGTTTCAGAAGAAAATATTTTGTAAAAATTTACAAAATTGTTAAAATTTGACTATAAAGGGCAATAACTTCTTAAGGGGTCAATTGGTCATGTTGACTTATTTGTAGATCTGACGTTGCTGTACATTATTGCTTTTTACAGTTTATCTCTATGTATAGTACAGTTAAAGATTACCAAAAACGGCAAAATTTTCTTTAAATTACCAATTCAGGGGTAGCAACCCAACAATAGGTTACCTGATTGGTCTGAAATTTCAGGATAGATAGATTTTGACCTGATAAACAATTTTATTAATCAGATTTGCTCTTAATGCTTTGGTTTCAGAGATATAAGCCAAAATCTACATTTTACCCCTATGTTTTATTTTTAGCCATGGTGGCCATCTTGGTTGGTTGAACAGGTCATCGGACATATTTTTTGAACTAGTGATTAAATTTGGCTCAGTAGTTTCAGAGGAGAAGATTTTTGTTAACAGATGATGATGGAAGAAGACGACGGCTGCCAACTGATAAGAAAAGCTCACTTGGCTCTGTGGGCCATGTGAGCTAAAAAAAAAAAAAGTGGAATTTAACATTTTTTTTTCTATTTCCTAAATAAAACATTTGTAAAACATAGTATACTATATGTACTAATTTAAAACTAAAATTAAAATTCTCCAACACTGGACAGCAATTCATGCAGGTCTTAACTGGAAATATAACAAATTAATAAGGAATATGAAACATGAGGTGTTAATCATTCTAGATAGAACTGTAAACTCATAAAATATTGCTAGTAAGTTATCAATAAAATAACGGGACAAAGTAGATATCTCAATATTAAGAACTTGCACTCTCAATCTAATACTTTTATACCTATATGCATACATTTTCCTGATTTCTCAAAAATAATCTAAAATGTTCATCCATTCTTGAAAACGCTTTGCATTAATAAAAGTATGCAATTATTTCTGAATTTACAGTTATTATCTAGCATTATTTTTTAATTGGGATGAAGGTGATAACAGGAAAACAAGTAAGTCAATACTTTTGCTTGAACTGATTCATCCAGCATCTATCTTTAAACAGCTATCTGGGTCTGTTCAGAAAAAAAAAAAATGTGTAAAAACAAATTTTGTGTTTAAAGGTGTATACTCCACTGAACCATCTGCTTTTGAGACTTTATAAAACATAACTAGTGCATGAGCAAAAGGTTTTTGAAAGAACGTTTAATCCTTTTTCTATAAAAGTTAATCAGAAGATGCCAAGACCTTGTTGATAAATATTCCCTATTAACTTCAGTCTTCACAAATAATACATTCTTCATAATAGATTCTAGGAACATATGTACTAACATTGTTTATGCATTCCCCTATTGTGTTGTTATGCTGTGTGGTCATTTTTGTATTCTTCTTTCAATTTTGCTTACATGCTTTGTCTATATGCCATTTTGTTCTATTGTGATTTAGATCATAACATAATGCAGTACCCCTAGTTTTGTCATTTTTACCTATTATTTTTGTCTGTTTTGTTCACACATTGTTGGCAATGTGACTGTCACCATGTAAGACGTTTAGCTACATGTAGCTTTAAAACCAGATAGTACATTGTATATCCCAACATTGTTTACATTTTTCGCCAAAGTCCTATTTTGTCTTTTAATAGTCAATATTCAAGATAAAAGACAGAACTTGTATTTATATATTATTAGTCTAAATGTATTTTTAACTATAAAGTTGGTGTTGATTGACAGATAGGGTAATCTGTCACAGTTTTAACTCAGATACCCCTATGTTGATTGTGGCCAAGAGCAGGGGTTCAAACAAGTGCTGGTCTGGTGGTCCGAGACTAGTAGAAATTTTATGATAAAACTCACTGATTGCATAGCAATTTCATTTTGTTTGCAAACAAATTTTCCTGGAAATCAATTTTTGGAAGGAACGCCGGACAAAAATCAATAAGCGTCATTCAAAAGAAAGATCGTAATAAAATGTATGAAATTGATAAAAGGAAACGTAAATATAAAAGATCGTGAATTGTTAAATTATATAATAGAAGTCAATCACAATTTAGTGGAATTTGTATAACATGTGAAACATTTGTCCTGGCTATTGCAATGTGGAACATTTCTGGGCAGAGCTCTAGAAGTCCGAGTCAAGCACCCAATGGTCATCGTCAGGTATGTGATGATGTGAAAGATAATGTTGACATTTTTTTCTGTTCCTGACCCTGATTTTGATAAAGAAAATCATTAAGATTATCAAAGACTTTATCAAAATTAGGATCGAAGCTCACTCTTTTTATTTTCTAACATATATGTCAAAGAAAACTTGAAAATAAAAGTAAAAATCTATCATTTACATAAGTATTTGTCAAATGAATGTCATTTTTGCAGGACCAGTAGATTTGCAGCCGGACAAGTAGATTTTTCAGTCCACTGATCTGACTGGCCAGTACACAAAAAAGCTTAAGTTTGTCCCCTGGCCAAGAGAATAGCTCATTTGTCCCCTTGGCCTAGGTCAGCTAAAACTATGTATCTATATCTTACAATATTGTTAATGGACACTCAATCATTCTGCGACGAATAGTTTGGCATTCTTGGTTGGTACATTTTGTCACTTCGTTGATCTTGGTATCTCCAATTATGGCCGATACAACATCAGCTTCTCTTTGAGTATCTCCATTTGGTCTGTATCTATTTTGAACCATTTGTTGGATATCAATAGTAACAACATCAAAATTGCATTGAAGAAAATTCCATGCAATTTCCAACACCTAGAAAATAAAAACCCTTTTTTAAACAATTATAGCAGCACAAAATTGTATAACTGAAATCTGTTTAAAAGAAATAATATTTTCGTTTCAGTTTAAAAAATACTGACACTAATTATGCAGTGTCCATGGTACACAGATGATGACCCTACTTGCATAAAACATCATAAAGGTCTTTACATAACTTATAAGAAATTCATTTAGATAAACAAGAGGCTCCTAAGAGTCTAAATCCCTCACCTGGTAAAAGGATACAATTTTTATATTTACTTCTGCCTTTATTGTTTATAACAGTTATTTGCGTATTTGTAGATCTTAGTTTCTTGATTAATATACATCATTTGGTATCTTGTATTAATAATATGTTTAACCGTTTTAACTTATTAATTAAAAATTTTAAAATAAACGACTAGTGTGCAACAAAACGTTTAATCCACATCAGGTCTTTTAGTTGTAGTTGTTTAAATTTTTATTCTGCACTCCTGGCTGTTTCAGGAAAATCTGTATTAACAACATTCAATACTTGATGTGTTTGTGAATTATGTAAAAAAAACAAAAAAAACAAGTAGCACTGAGTACTAAAGTTGCTACCATTTTGCATAACCAAAAAACTACCAAAAAACAATCTGAAAATCTATATCTTAAAGGAATTCGCAGAGACAAACATTTCGTATTTACATAATTTTTCATTATGAACCACTTTCAACATAGCTGGAAACTTTTAAAATTTATATATCATTGTTTCTGTTACTGTATCATACGATCCTTAATGATAAATATTTGGGTAATCTGCAATCAATTCCATCATTATGCTAATATCTCACATATTGAGTTACAAATCTAGATTCTACTGATGAGAAAGGTACAAAATGTAACACTAGGCCAGTGAGAGCTGTAATATTAGTTTATTAGAGATGGTTCAGTGGTCTAGAGCTCTGAGAGTCAGTGCAGTCAGTGTTGTGTCGATATCCCAATAGCATAAGTTTAAATTCTGGTGAGGGAAGAACAAAAATTTGTTCTATTTTTCTCCCATGATCCATGTGTCAATGATCTGACTATTGGAATTTGGAATGCATCAATAGCAATATCCTTGTATTATATTTACTCTACTCTGTGTTGCAGACAAGGTAAGTATTTCCAGGTCCACCCAGAATAAACTCCACCACAAATGTGGGGTTATTTTTATTCAAACTTGCCTGCCATTCAAAGAAGTTCACATTATCTTAGTCTTACCCAAATAAATTAGTTAGGGTCGAATCTGGATTAAAAAAGCATAGTTTTAACAGGTATAAGTCTTCATGACAAAAAAATTAAAACATTCAATTGACGTTCAACTCATGATATTAAATGGACTCAACTGATAAATATTTAGTGCATCGTTGGACTCACCAGTCAATAAAATAATGAGTTCAGACATATTTTTGTGAATTCTGGACTCACAGACTTGACTTAACATGCTTAATGAGAACACTGCCCAGTGTTAAATTTCATAAATCAATGTATATTTTTGAGTTGCTGTCTTGAGAAAATTTACATGTATCTTTTAAAGGAATCTCAATATATTCATATTTATTATATAAAAAGATTCACATTTCAATAAGCATGATAAGGGACTTAAAATAAAATAAAAGACAGAGGTCAAGAAATGTATATATATGCTTGAAATGCAGAAACTGATTAACCAAAGTCCTATCAATATTTTATTGAGAGAACAATAAATCAAGATGAAAATGGATGGAGACAGGCCGGAGAACTGTTTATCATGTTTATCTAATTTGATTAAAACAACTAACCTGTACTCCTGTTAAGTCTCTTGTCAAATGGTGAAGGTTTGCTGGATTTTGAATTGCAGCCAATGAGAGAACAGTCATAACTGTATCCGAGGAACAAACATCTGGTCTGTGTGGTCCAGCTCTAGGTGTACTTGGTAGTGCTGAGCCTACAATACAAATAAGGGAAAAAACATATGTTTCAAGCTGATCTTTGATCTAGTATCTATTAAATTTCATTCAAATGCTTCAAATACACGTCTTAATCTATTGTTTTCCATATTCTTCAGATAAATGTCATATTGAAATTGTATTTTTTAAAGCTCCAGAAGTCACGGATGTCTATTAGAGATTTTTGTTATTGAGCTGATGTGTCATGGACAAATAGAAATACTGTATATTATACATGTACATTTATTTGCATGCATATTTGAATTACACATGTTTATACTGCAATCAGCTATTTTACTATACAGATAAAGCTATACGTATAAACGTTAGCTTTATACGTCAATGACCCCAACTAACCTATAAGTCCACCTCCTTATTGTATTTCATCAACAACGCCACCTCACGACCATGGCAAAGTAAAGTAACAATGGTAAAACTTTTATGAATTTAAACTTTTATGTCTTCAAATTGGTTATTTATATACCATGATTATCAAATGTTATTAATTAAGTTCATTTTCCCTTTCTAATTCCTTAATGTCAATGTCTTATCGCCTGGACTACGCTCATAGGGAAACACCCCAAAATGGTACCCCAAGAGGGAAATTCCAAACACCTTTATTTTTTTCATTTTTTATTTTTTTTTCGATTTCAGTATAAAGACAATATGCGTATAGTGTCTTGAAATATGAAATTTATTTGTATTCGGCACGAAACAGGAAAATGCTCGTTAGAACCTTGCATTTTCCCGTTTCTAAGCCTCATACAAATAAATTTCATATTTCGAGACACTATACGTATATTGTCTAATTATTCGCAATGAACAACAAATTCAGAATTAAGATGATACATAACGCTACAGGGAGATAACTCTGTAAAAATCAGTTGAATATTTTAATCATGTTTTATTGTTTTAAAGGTCAAATATTAACATGATTAAGCTAAAATCTCAATGATCAAAATTAGTGTTTGTCAAACTGCTTTAAAAATGCTAAATAGAATTTTCTGATATTGTGTGAGGTGTACATTCGGTTTTTTTTTTTTTTTTTTTTTTTTTGTCAAAAAGCAAACATGTCAAACAGTTGAAGTAAATATATATATTTTCCTTTTATAGTTTTAAAGTCAGGAAAGTAAATTAAAAGAGCCAAATTAATATTAGTCAAAATGTTAGGTACCACCTTAAATTAAAGAGACAATAAAATACATGTATACTAATATATGTTCTTACCATGATGCTGACAATGTTGTTGTATAATATTTGCAAGATTATGAGCCGCCATTGGTTGGCCATCCATTCTGATGGGATCTGACACCATTGCATTTGATACGGTAGAAACAGCAGGTCTGTTGTTAAACACTGTGTTATTTAAGCTACATCTTTCTAGTCTGAAATACATGTACCTGTTACAAACACTGTTCATTTGCAACATAGTAGCCAAAGAGTTGTTACTAAATCTTTCCACAGGCAAACCAAGAAGGTTTCTCATATTACATGTATTTGATCGGGCAACTTCCTGCCACAGGAAAACATCCTGTTCCCTAATTACTATAGTTTGGAAAGATGTAGGTAGATTTCTTCTGTTACCCCGGGCAACTTCCTGCATCAGAAAAACATCCTGTTCCCTAATCGATGTACCGGTAGTATGGACAGATGTAGGCAGGTTTCTTCCGTTACCCAAAGCAACTTCCTGCTGCAGGTAAACTTCCTGTTCCCCAATCACTGTAGTACGGACAGATGTAGGCAGAATTCTTCTGTTACCCCGGGCAACTTCCTGCAACAGAAAAACATCCTGTTCCCTAATCACTGTAGTTTGGACAGTGGTAGATAGATTCCATCTGTTACCCCGAGCAACTGCCTGCCATTGGGAAACAGGTCTGTTTCTGCCGTCAGTGTTGCCTGTATTGTGTACAGCTTCTACTTGGTTATGTAACATCAATCCATTGTTTTCCTGGTCATCTTCTTCAAAATAATTCGTAATCAGTCCTTGTGGATCTACATTATTATTTACTTGAGTAGGGATTGGATATTCAGGATCCACCCTAACAACTGGGTTAGCATCAAAATAACTCCATTGCTGTACATGTAATTGTTCGAACAAAAACTTGTATGATTTTATTAAATAACCATTCTTTGCATGTAACTTTTCTATGCTAAAATTCTGAGAACTACCATAGCTGTATCCGTCAAAAAATGTGTATAGCATGTTCTTTAAGTCGCTTGTTGGTTTATCAGAATTCATTAAATCTATGTGGCCAGGGAATTCCTTAACCAGGCTATCTATGCTATCAGACAAGGGATTCTGCTTACTATTGTTATAGTTTACACACATAAGGAACTCATGACTTTTGTAGCTGCAATATTCTGTTTCATGACGTTCATTGATAAAGTATTCTTCAACAACTAACCTTATCTGAAGCATATTCAATTGCCTCATATCAAACAATTGTATCTGATTACTACTTTCACCTCCTGCGGATACCTCTAATTCTGTAGTACATGCAACTTCATCATGTTCCTGGCTAGAACTAGTATCATCTGGTAGTGTTTTTAAATTCCTTTCAACATGTTCTTTGCTTTCATCTGAGTTGCTTGTGGATATGTGTTGAAGCGAAAGTGGAAAGTTCAAGTGTTTGGGTAAATCCAAATCAAGATTAATGTAATCAGATGGTTCCTCTGACAATACTTTAACATCACTTGTGCCTTCAGCATGTTCAGGTTGCAAAACCTTTTGGCTTTGGTTAGGAATATCTTCATTTGCTACTCTTAACATGCTTAAGCCTGTGTCAGACTGGCCCATGGCTTGGGGATCATCAAAATGAATATTCACTGGTGGACTGTCCTGCTGTGCTTCACTTCCTCCATTATTCTTACTGCCATAATGCATATGGTCATAATTCTCCTCCCTCCCAGGACTAATTTCTTTCTGTTCAATACTTTCATCTGACACTTCATCATCTTTATCAGTTTTCATTGTCTGCTTAATACCACTGTGTTCATGGTGGTTGGAGTTAATAGTATCCATTTTTCTTGTTAAGCATAAACCTGCAATTAGAAAATTTGACTCTTCTATATATATATATACTTGTACATGTAAAATGAATAAATAATTCAAATAATCACAGAAGAAAAATTGAATTCATATGTGAAAAGAAATGCAATGTTCATGTGTAGATAACCATGATGACATGCATGTTTTAGTAGTACAAATTACCAAGGTAAAGCATACCTGCCAACTGTCACTATTTACAGGGGATTTCCCCCATGGAGGCTCCCAAATTGAAGTTTTGAAAGAGCAATTTTGTCTAAAATTTAAACAAAACAATTAATTTTACAATGACTTTAGGATTCTTAAAGTATGAAGAAGCTAAACAACAACATTAAAATGTATTTGCAGGCCCCCTTGAAGGTTATTTTAGGACTGTGTCATCCATGTTGCATGCAAAACCCCCATGGGCATTTGGAAAAGTTGGCAGATATGGTAGAGTCATAAATGCCACCAGTCTTGCAATTCTCCTAAAAATAAAAGTGGTCATGATGACATCAATCATGTCAATATTGTTATTCATAAGGAAAAGTGTTAATAACTTATCTTCATGAAATCAAAACAAATTAATAAACAAACATGCTAAAACAAACTCACACCACATCTTCCTAAATCTATAAGCCTACATGTAGCATGATTATAAAACATGATAAACCAGGTGCTCCGCAGGGCGAAGCTTTATACTACCGCAGAGGTGGAACCCTGAACAGTTGGGGCAAGTATGGACACAACATTCAAGCTTGATACAGCTCTGAATTTGGATTGTGATCAAATTTTTGACATACTATGAGTTTCTGACACAAAACAAATGTAAAGATCTTACAAATCTATTGAGCAATATTGTGCAATTAAAGATTTCTTCCTCAAACTTTTTAAAATTTGGAATTTGAAAAATTTGGGGGAGAAAATTGAAAACTGCTACAATTTTTTTTGGCAATTAGTCCAAAACCTGACATTTCTTTACACATAATTTACAAGAAGTGTAAGTGAGGTTAATCAGAACAAGCCTTACATTGTATGTTAAATGTTTTTGAACTATCTCCCTTACACTGCTTTTAAATTGTCTTAATTGTCCATTGACCAGAAAAACCTAGTTTTTCACCTTTCTTGGCCCATTTGACCCTAAATCTAAAAAAATGTTGAGTGATAACCCCCAAAGTCAATACTAACCATCCCTTCAAGATATTGAACTTGTGGTATAATTTCAAAGAGATTCATACACTTAAACACAAGTTTAAACAAGAGTGCACATGCTGAAATGTCTCTCCTTCTTTACTAATCATTGATATTATGTTGATAGACCCAAATATAAAGCTTTATTACATCTGTCACAATAACTCAACATTAACCAAAAAAAGGAAACATTGAGCAATGAACCATGAAAATGAGGTCAAGGTCAGATGGACAAAGCCAGGCAGACATTTACAGCTAACAAATCTTCAATACAACAAATATAGTTGACTTATTGCTTATAAATTAAGAAAAACAGACCAAAACACAAACACTTAACACTTAGCAATGGACCGTGAAAATGATGTCAAGGTCAAATAAAACCTGCGTAACCCACTTAAAGATCATAAAATATTTCAGTACACCAAATATAGTTGACTTAATGCATAAAGTATTAGAAAAAATTTTAAGGGTTCCGCGGAACCCAGTGTCTCGCCTACTATTGCTGTAAATCGCAGGCTCAACAAAAATGAGGAAAAAAATCAATAAAAATATTCCTCTTGATACTATCTTCTGATTGTAAGAAGCTTCTGTCCAAGTTTGGTAAAAATCTAGGATAGTTATTGAATCTAATAAATGCTTTGAAAACTTTAACGGCAGACTGTATGTAATGTTAACTGGAAGAAAATCTAAGTCCATTTAAAAGTAAAATACAGAAAAAATGGAGTTATCTTTTTACAAAATTTACCCTTGGAAACTATCTTATGATCATAAATAAGCTTCTGTCCAAGTTTGGTACAAACCCAGGAAAGTAAAAGAAAGTTATTAAAATTTAAAAAACTTTAACCACAGAGTGAATGTAATGTTTCCTCGCAGAAAAACTAAGTCCATTTATAAGTAAAATACGGAAAAAATGGAATTTTATTTTTACAAAATCTACTTCTGGATACTATCTTATGATCATAAACAAGCTTCTGTCCAAGTTTGGTACAAACCCAGGATAGTTTAAGAAAGTTATTAAAATTTTAAAATCTTTTAACCACAGAGTGAATGTAATGTTTCCCCGCAGAAAAACTAAGTCCATTTATAAGTAAAATATAGAAAAAATGGAATTTTATTTTTACAAAATTTACTTCTGGATACTATCTTATGATCATAAACAAGCTTTTGTCTAAGTTTGGTACAAACCAAGGATAGTTTAAGAAAGTTATTAAAATTCTAAAAACTTTAACCACCGAGTGAATGTAATGTTTCCCCGCAGAAAAAACTAAGTCCATTTATAAGTAAAATACGGAAAAAATGGAATTTTATTTTTACAAAATTTACTTCTGGATACCATATGATCATAAACAAGCTTCTGTCCAAGTTTGGTAGAAATCCAGTATAGTTTAAGAAAGTTATTAAATTTTCAAAAACTTTAAGCACAGAGTGAATATTTGTGGACGCCGCCGCCGACGCCGCCGACGACGCCGCCGACGGAAAGTAGGATCGCTTAGTCTCGCTTTTTTGACTAAAGTCAAAGGCTGGACAAAAATAGACCAAATCTCAAAAACTTAACTTTGACCACTGAACCATGAAAATGAGGTCAAGGTCAGATGAAACTGTCAGCTAGACATGTACACCTTACAATCAGTCCATACACCAAATATAAAAGACCTATTGCATATAGTTAAATAAAAATAGACCAAAACACAAAAACTTAACTATAACCACTTAACCATAAAAATGAGGTCAAGGTCAGATGACACCTGCCAGTAGGACATTTACACATTACAGTCCTTCCATACACCAAATATACTAGACCTATATTGCTTATAGTATCTGAGATATGGACTTGACCACCAAAACTTAACCTTGTTCACTGATCCATGAAATGAGGCCGAGGTCAAGTGAAAACTGTCTGACAGACATAAGGACCTTGCAAGGTACACACATATCAAATATAGTGATCCTATTACTTATAATAAGAGAGAATTCAACATTACAAAAAAACTTTTTTTTCAAGTGTTCACTGAACCATGAAAATGAGGTCAAGGACTTTGGACATGTGATTGACGGAAACTTCATAACATGAGGCATCTATATACAAAGAATGAAGCATCCAGGTCTTCCACCTTCTAAAATATAAAGCTTTTAAGAAGTTAGCTAATGCCACCGTAACCGCCGCTGCCAAAGCCGCTGGATCACTATCCCTATATCGAGCTTTCTGCAACAAAAGTTGCAGGCTCGACAAAAATTACAGCGATCCATTTACTTAAACAAAAGTTATTGTCCGGAAACAAAATGTGTCTTCGGACGACGACATGGACGACATGATCATGATGATGATACCATTATACGACGCAAAAAAATTTTGCGGTCGTATAATGAATAAGAAATAATTTAAAGGGCTTAACAGAAAGTCCAAACGGATATTTACTCACCATGCTTTCAGAATTACAGAAGTCAAAAAATGAATTTAATATATAAATGTGTGTTATTTGAGTCAGGAAATGGTGCATTATGTACATGTACATGTAAGACTTGTTTAGGTCTATTTATGTTGAGGAAAAATATCAGCGTCATTATATGAATAACAAGTCAGTTATCACTATCATAATCAGTCATTAAGCATTTTTGTTAAGTCATGTGGGTAGAAATACTGCAGCAACATAACATACGCTGTATAGATAAGATTTTATAGATAAAAACTCTCTTAAAAAAAAATGCAGCATTAATCGTCAAAATCAATTACCGGTACATGTCATCGCAAAGTGGTGTTCAAAGCTTGTTATGTTAAGGATTATGTACCCTTCTGTTGTTTCATTATGCTAATCATATGGAAATTTTATAGAAAATCCACAGCCTTTATCCTTGTGCTATCATATTTGGCATTTTGATGACTGACAGATATAGGATTATTGCATGCAGTGCTAGCATTGGTTTCTTTAAAACAAGTTTATTGATGTAGTTGTTTGTTAAAACAAATAAAAATATGGAACAAATCAAGTACACAAATGCTAGCACAAATTTTATCAATTTGATTTGTCCAGCTAAGTGTGCTGTCAATTTAAACACCTAATCATGCTAATAATTTCTCACATGATGAATTTTGTAGTGTTTCTAAATTTATTACTAAATTTGGTTGGAAAGATTGGATTGATAACTTATGACTAGTTCCAGTTACCAAACATTTTTTTTTTTATTGAATTGATGAACATATTATTCATCATGTTCATGTTTGAAAAAATAGGGTCGGAAAAGGGCAAACAAACAATATTTCAATTTAGGCCTTATCAGAATTAATGTTGCAAATATTTACTTGCTGTGTTCTATTACTTAGGTATGACCTGAAAAAACACACTGAGTCCGTAAACAGCAAGCTTTAATCAAAGAATGTCATGATCTACAAGATCAAATGCTTTTTTAACATGTTTAAAGTCCAACAGTATTGCTAAGTTTAGATTACCATCATTCATTTCTTGCAGCCTGGAAAAAGTTTGAGAAACTCTAAATTGATGTGAGAAAAGTCCCAGAAAATCGGAAGATTCTTGTAATGGAATTTGTGTCAAAAAGGTAAATAGGAAAATAGCCTCGAGTAATCAATGAAGATGTTAAGGATTAGACTGTATATATACACATGATATACAACAATAAAAGATGATTGGCATTTACCTAGTAATCAACTAGCTATAGTTAAATAAACATGACTGGATGAATAAAAGCGGCGTTTTGCATTTGCACCGATTTTTTCTTTCAATTGCGCTGATTTTTTTTCATTTGCACGATTTTTTTACAGGTAAATTACAGGTAAAAGATATAAGTGTATAAATATGAGTGCCAATGGGGCAACTCTTTATCCCAGTCATGGTATTGGGAGTCGGAAGAAAGGTGTCGAGCAGGATAAGTCAATATAAAAGCTTTACACTTAGTTAAAAAATTAGTAAGTTACTTTAAAATCGAGAAGTAAAATGACAAATTATAAATCTTTTTTCAGCATTCAAATCCAAAAAAATCTTCAACGGAATACATTCAAATCTTTAATCTGTTCTTCACGGTCGAGTGTTTATAGGCAACACATCTAATATAATAAAATATATTCTTTTCTTGTGATTTAGTCTCTTCTATATTTGGCATAATTGTAGATAAAGGAGTCCATCTCTTCTTTGTTTAGCTCATGTACTGATGTGGGTATTTCTATAGTTGAGTTCGCATTTTAATATACGTAATGGCCTGTATTTTCATGATAACATCTATAAAACAAATATGTTTTGTTTTTATACTCTGTGCTTAGTTCATGTAAAAGTATTAACTTACCTACAACTTACCTATAAATCCAATTAGGAGAAAATATAAAATTGGCGCAAATGAAAAAATGAAATCGGTGCAAATGAAAGAATGAAAATTTTCAAAATCGGCGCAAATGTCAAATGTCATACGCCCAATAAAAAGTGATACTGACAATGGAACAGTTGTATAAACATCGACTTGGTGATACATTGTAACATACAGTTTGCATTTTGTCAAATTATAAGACAAACATCCTTATTTAGGTATTCCATTGGACCAGATAGAAAACATATAAAATTTGAGTTGATTTTATTGTCTTTGAGGTTCAGTATAAACTAAGTGTTTTCAACTGCATCAAAATTTATTAAAGTATCAAATTAAAGAAGACACAGTATCTAGCCAAATTAAAAAATGGTGCAAGTCCAGTGCCAAGAGTCAAGACATGCTTACTATTCTTCATGCAAAGCTGACTATGGTGGCCCTAATTACTTGACCAAAAATATGGAGACAGCTACCCACAAGAAAGCCCACAACTTTATATCCATTCAATACCTTCTGTTACAAACATGATCAGTAGTGGTACAAAAGTTGACAATGTGGCTAAAGCAGATGTACTTTTTGCGAACTATGTATGATTAGACCGTTGGTTTTCCCGTTTGAATGGTTTTACACTAGTAATTTTGGGGCCCTTTATAGCTTGTTGTTCGGTGTGAGCTAAGGCTCCGTGTTGAAGGCCGTACTTTAACCTATAATGGTTTACTTTTTAAATTGTTATTTGTATGGAGAGTTGTCTCATTGGCACTCAAACCACATCTTCCTATATCTATGTATGATGGCTGATCACTTTATCTTGAATTATTTAAAATTATGATGAATAAATATTTGAACTTATCTTCTATTTTACTAAGTAAAAATGGCTATGTAGGTGCTTGAAGGTATGTAATCATTGTTGTGTTTTAAGCAAAAAGGAAGAAATGCAGTTTAAACACGCAGGAAAAAATCTTGTGTACGTCAATAAAAAATCTCAAGCTGTGAGGCCCAAACCCCAACTGAAAATTTCCAAATCTCCAGTTGTGGCTTGACAACTCTGACACATGTATGCATATGAAACACAAAAATGCACTTGTACACCTATATTTCAAAAGTTTTGAGATGACAATAATTTTTTTTTTGTAAACGGAGAGCAGGTATATCTACTCCACAAATTTATATCGTCACCACCAGGATTCGAACCCTGGTCAGTCAGTGCATTAACCCACTGAGCCAAAGAATCGATTCCCTAGCTCAGTTGATTAAAACTTACTATAAATGTGCAACCTGTACTAAGGGGAAGCAACTCGGCTACACTATTCTCCCACCACAAGAGTCATCATATTTTAATAAACAGAGAGCATGTATCTACTCTTCATATTCATATTATTACCACCGGGATTTGAACCACGGTCATCTGCGTGAAAGTCAGTGCGTTAACCAGTCCTTACACGGTCGGTGATTCCCTAGCTCAGTTGATTAAACTGGCTATAGCCTATATATGTTCTACATGTACTAAGGGGAAGCAACCCCGATACATTTTTTCCATTTTCAAGTTTTGTTAAAATTTGTACTGTATGTCAACTGTTTTTTGTCTATCATTGAGCTTATATGAGTATTTACCATCGTTTTTCTTCCCTTAAATTGTTATATTAAACCCGCAATACCTTCAAAAACTACTGAAACATAAAACCTAACCGGAAATGAAAATTATCCGGTCTCACTAAATACCAAATCAGTTCCGGTGAAGTTTGAATTTTAAAAACCAAAAGAGAAAAAAACATTAGGTCTATATCAATTTACCAATTTATGGTAATATCATTTGAAACATCTTAAGGCAGTAATGAGTGCCTCAAATGGTCTATTTGCATAATAAATCTCTGAACGTGAGCAGGCGTCCTTTAAAAGAAAGAAAAATAGGATAAAAATTGTAGAGAAACAAGTGCCTGTGGAATGTGTCAAAGAGACAACAACCCGACCATAGAAAAGACAACAGCAGAAGGTGGCAAACAAGTCTTCAATACACCTTATCCCTAGTAGCCTCCTCAGCCGGCCGACCTGGCCGCTTGACCTTTTGACGCATACAACAATCACTTTTCCATTGTGGCGTCAGATGTTTTGTTTTATGACGTCAAAATTTTTCGGGAACCTGTGTGATATCCAGTAATGGCAGACAAATAGCGATAAGGTGTATCAGCGAGAAATTCCCACACACGTAGGCGTCCTTCAGCTGAGCTGGCCCCTTAACAAATATATATTATATATTCTAGTTCACTGATAATGTACGCAATACTTAACTCCAAATTGTACACGAGAAACTAAAATTTAAAAATAATACAAGAGTTAGACTAACAAATCTTCAATCTTTGTCGTGATGACAAAGTAATTTCTCTTGTAAATTATCCTCTAGTCTTGTAAAATTATTATGCACACTAATGTGGTTTCTCCTGTGTTCTTAGATGTTGTAGGTGGCGCTTTAAAAAGGAAGCCCAAAAATTGGCAAGAAAAGAGAAAAGAGAAAGAAGCAAGCAGAAATGAATATCACGTTAATTACAAACAGATTTAAATGAATAAAAAAACAATTAACGCGTGAATTTGACTACTAGATACCTTTTGGTTCAAAATGTTGATTAATAGAACTGACATGTGTACAAAAAAGCAATAATATATTTATAATATACAAACTGTTAAATATAACTGATTACATTATATTAAATGTGTATTAAAGTGCAATCTGAATTGCAACCATATAAAACATATATTATGAACATTGTTATTTTCAGCCAACCTTATATTATATTAAGTAAAGTTAGAGGTGTTTGCTGTTTCCCAAAGTAATTCCAATAAGCAATAGGGTTGTACACACTATGTATGAAGTCCTGTCTCCTAACACATTCAATCTACATACCTGATCATGATAATGATAGCAAAATATATGCAATCAGAAGTGGATTTAGTATTCCCCCCCCCCCCCCCTGATGGAGCTTTTAGCATATATTATTGCAATGCAAAGACTTTTACAGACCTATTTCTATTAAACGTTGTATTAATACCCACGCCCCACTGCAAAAACGAAGAGTAGCTTTATCTAAAGATATGCTACAACTTTCAGTTCAAAGAAATGGCAAGTAAAGATAAATCAGCGACGACAGGTAAAATTACAAACTATTATATACGGTGTAGTCCGGTGTATCCGCGCACCTAAGACTTATGACTTCACTTCATTCAAGTGATAAGACCAAAAATTGGATAATTTTGTGTGAACACATTCATAACATACTTTTATTTCATAAAATCTTCTGTTTGTATGGTTACATCCTTTAGATTTTGTGTAATGTGTGTCCAAAATTAGGAAAACCCCTGTTCTGAGAGTTCCTCCAATGTCCGGTGATTTCGCGCATGCCTTCCAAAAATAGCTTATTTGAAATAAAGGAAAGATTTTATACTACGAAATATAGCTGAGTTTGTACCAAACACACTTCCAAGGATGCAGAGCAAAAAATATTTCAATCTGATATTAATTTGACTGAAATAAAACAAAAATAATCTGATGATGTAATTTTTTTAATGGAAATTGGCCAAATATGGTAAATCACGGGATTGCAGTTATTAATTAATTCTTGAACTTTTATTCTTTTTTATCCCTTCGGAAGGCTAAAACAATAACAAGAACGATTTTGTATGTTACTGTGTTGACATAACGAAATCAGCTAATGCGCGATGTCACGGGCCGCGCCGACACCGGGGACTCCACTAATTTTAAAATTTAATGGAGTCTAGATGAAGGGGTAGTCTGTGTAGGGTACGGGATCATTGAGGTGAAATTGCGGTAATCAGGAGTCAGGAGTTTTGAAATACGGAGTATTGAGAGTAAATACTAAGAAAAACATACATGATAGACTTGTATTTAACATATTATTATGCAAGTGTCCGAACCATAGTTTAGGATAGTTTTCGGTGTCCGAACCTTAGTTGTAGTTGTCCGAACGACGGTTGATCTACAATATCTACTTTATACTGGTTTCATGTGTCGAATATCGAAAGCTACAGGAAAATGTATTAGATTCTTAGAGGGAACCAGTTGAAAACATTCAACCAACGGTATAGCCAAAGAGATCCACATGCAAGTTTAACGGCAAGGCCGTTATGAAAAGTGATACTGTCCGAACCTTGGTTAGCTTGCCCTAAAGAATTAATGTATGAAGTTGATGTGCTGATTTATTATAAATTGGTATGCATTTTTAAAATATAGAATAACCTGTTTGTTTATTAAACTGTTGATTATGTTGTACATTTTTTTTTTACAGGAAGTCTTTTTTACTTAATTTTTAAATTCAGGATGAAATCTGAAATAATGATGTCCAGCATTACCTGATTATCTGTTTTCCCATCTGCCTTGCCATTTTTTTGTAACTGAATTTCTGGCTGTTTTTTTTACATCTTGTTTTGTTTATTAATACTATGTCATCAACTGCTAGTGTTTCTGCTTCTTTAGTAGCTTCTTTTGCCAGGGAGTCTGCCTCATCATTCCCTTTTATGTTGGCAAGGCCTGGTGTCCAGTTTAAGTTGATTAAAATTTCATGTTCGTTTAATTTTTTTTATTTTCCCTTTGATTTCTTTAATTATGTTGTTAATGGTTGGATAATAACTGTCACTTTTCCAATTAAGAGTTAAGATACCTTATGCGGTTTGACTGTCCTTAAATAAAGTTAATGTATGAATTTGCGCTTTTGAAAAAGATTTTATGTAATCCAGTACAATTTTTATTGCTATAAGTTCAGCTAGCAAGATTGATCCTTTGTAAGAGACAGGTCTTTTAAATTTTTCTTCTTGATAATTAATGTAAATTATAGCTCCTGCACCACCTGAGTGAGGGCCTGGATTTCCCAAACATGACCCATCTGTAAAAGGGAATGTATGGTGTTTGGGATTTCAGTTGTTCAGAGATAATTTGTTTCCCTTTCTCTATTTTATCTGTTGTTCTGGATTTTGAGCTGCCTATGTTACGCCAATAGTCAGGGGCTCTAATGACTGATACTAGACCCTGGTATTCATACTGTGGTTCTATCTTGTTTATATCAACCAATTCTGTATCTCTCATGTCTTCTGTTTGTTGATACATTTTTCCTAATGATGATATAAATTTTTCTGAATTTGCCTTCCTATTTTTATTGGGACATTATTACTGTATGAATTAATTTTTCCTAACAAAGGCCATACCAGAGGCTCCTAACTTGGAAGAGGCGCAAAAATATGGGGCGGTAATTAAATATGCTTATGAGATCTCAAACCTCCCCTATAGCTCTAGCCAATTTAGAAAAGTAAACACATTAGGACAGAGTAAAATATGTACTAGGCCAAATAATTATGACGTCTTGAAAGGCTATTATAATTTTTTTCTTTGACACTTTTACATGTATTATTTGAGGGACAGTTCCCCTTTTACAGGATATAGAATGGGTGGTAGGTGTTGTTACAGTTCCCGAATATTATCATGTCTGTTGATCCTGATTCAGGTCCATGTACTTGAAATAATTATACATGTAGTAGTCATAAACTTCTGAATTTTCTCAATCATGCTACATGAATGTCTACTGTAAACAAAAATGTAGCATGATTGATAAAATTGAGAAATTTATGATAGCTAGTACATGTACATGTAGTCCAAATGATTATGACATTTGTTCTACCAGAATGAGATTGTCTTTTAACATGTTTAAAGATGACAAAATCTACAGAAGTATGACTATTATTGCGTACTTAATGTACTTTTGAAGAAAAAAATCCCTAATTAATGATATCATTTCTTATTCAAGCCTTTATATTCTTTCAGGTTCAATTTTCCATTTATCTAACAAGTTACACAGATGACTGGATGGCTACAGACAGGGAAACACTGGTAAAAGATTACATGTCAAAGTTTCTGAAGAAGCATGACTTACATGATAGTATTGAGTAAGTATGGATATTTAGCATATATTTCTTATATAAAAACAAGAAGATGTGGTATGATTTCCAAGGAGGCAACTCTCCACAAGAGACCAAATGACATAGAAGTTAAAAACTATAGCTCACTGCACGGCCTTCAACATATGAATTTTCATATAAATTGCTGTTACAAATTCACACTAAAGGATGGATTTGTTGAACCTACTAATTACGTAATTAAGTATCAATGCTATTCTCCAATTAAATCAATACCATATGTGTTATTTGGGCTTTTAGTTAAAAATTATGAAATCTATTATTTTTTCTAAAGTATTAGATTTAATATTTTTATTAAAAAAATATATTTAAAGTCTTAATTTTGCAAAATACACCCTATTTTCCAAACCAATAAAATATAGTAGGCATTTATTTGATTCTTTACTTCATTAAATGGTTGTTTTTTTTACATTTAGAGCTGTAGATGAGATAGTGTTGAGTTATGTTGTCAGTATCTTGGAGGATTTAGGAGATGACCAGAATGCTGAGGAGAATATTGATGTGGACCAGTTTACTGAGATGATAGATGCATACATTCCTGGATTCTGTAATATTGACAGGTATTAATCAGGGGAGATAATAAATAGCACATTATAAGGTAAAAAACATAATTAGTCAACCCACTGTCAATGACACTCTGCTCAACTCTTTAAAAAAATGCATATAATGACTTTTTGAGGTCAACTCCATTGACCCTGCCTTAATAGCTATGCCCTGACAACATAATGTATGACCAGATGTTCATAAGTTTAACCTGAGAATATGATAATATCACTTCATATTACAGTGGTTTGCTGGTGAAAGGTGAAACAAACAAAACACTTGATTCTATCATACAATATACACAAATACAACACAATAAAAGAATTGTCTGGATGTCTGCATATTTATGTTATTAAGGGCATACGATACAGTTTTGATCCTGTATTTACAAGTTCATGAAAATTTGCATATAGGCTTTTTTCTACCTGATTTAATGAAATATGTAATAAAAAATATACCTTCATGTGCTACTTTTTGAGTAAAATGAGGTCGAAATTTTATATATTTGCTCAAAATTCAGATTTGTGGCCGTAATTTCGTTTTCGAAAGAAAGACATAACTTTTTTGTTATAAGAGATAAAAACAAATTGTTTTTTGTTAAATAATCGGTAATTTCTGTATTTTATAAATATCATAAAAAGTATGCAATTTTTTATTCAGAAATAACTAATATTTATCAAATGTTCATGAATTGAGGAAAAAACGTAATTTTTTACTGCATGTTTATCAAAATTAAAAAAAACCCTCTATTTACAGTTTTATAAAATTTGGGTCACATAATCTCCCTGCAAAATGAAACAAAATGCCGTTTTGAAAAATAGGGGTCCATGAACTCGTTTTCAAATTAAATCAGTTTGAATGATAAAAATCAGTCGAAAAATGCATCTTTTCCCGATATGTCACAGTTTGACGTCGCGAAAATAACAAATTACGTTAGCAACGTCACTACCTTCCCTGTAACTGTATCGTATGCCCTTAAGTATCAGCTGATCAACACAATAAGAAGCATTTTTGATCTCATTCGCATCCCAATAAACAAAAAGCTTCATATTGTGACTCTCAGCTGATAGTTTACGATATTATTGAGCAGACAACTTGATAATTGATGCATATATATACAAATTCAAAAATAAGTTTATAAAAACTGACAATTCAAAATGCATTCGATCAAAGGAACTAGTGAAAAAAAATGCCTGACATGATACTAGCATTTTCCGTAGAAAAGGGAGATAATAATAAGCACATAATGAGGTGGTGTTAATCTGAAAATTTATCATCTTTAATGTGTGATACATTTTCACAAACAAAGCGTATAAAATTCCTATGCACCTAACACTATATCATGGTTATTAAACAAGAGCAGTACTCCACAGTCAGCTTTTTTTCTTGCCTTATAAATGCTTCAAATAATTGCCATGGGTCATGAAGCAAACTAAAATCAATCAATCATGGACTGCCTATAGGAAAAGTAAAGAGATTTTAAGTAAAAATTTGCTCTTTGGATGCATCTTTTTGGTGTTACAGTTCTAGAATGTGAAACATAAAATTTCCTTTAGGTGACCTAGAGTTGCATACCAGTACTTCCTCGTTTTTATGTCTCTGCTGATGGGTAGTAGTCTCACTGGCAGTCTTAGCACATATCAAAATTTTTAAAAAAATAATATTTTAATGAAATTAGAACTGTTTCTGTTGGAATTTTAAATTTTGATTACTGGTACTTTATATTACAGTGTAGAAGTTTGTGAGTGGATGTTTTCCTTGTCTACAGAACTAGTAAAGGAAAATGGAGGTAATCTTCATATAATATAATAAATCTCATTTACAAAAGTTTCATGAATTTTACCAAGTTATATTGAAAAAGAAAAACTTTTCCCATGAGGGACCTCAGTGGCCTTAGTAAGTACTACTGTAATCCCTAGCAAGTCAATACTGAGATTGTGAGTTTATAATCCTGCCGGTGCTTTCGACTTCAAATCTAATAAAGTTAATTGACTTGTTTGTCAGTTTTCCTATCTTAAGTCGGTGGTTTTCTCCAGGGCACTCCAGCTTCCTCCACCAATAAAACTGGCCGCCATGAAAAGAGCCCAAAAGCAGTGCTTAAAAGTGGCGTTTAGACAACAACAAAAAAAAACACAATCTTTTTTCATGACAATAAATGAAGTAAAAGGAAATGTTTTTTTGGTCTTTTGATATCTTATTATATGATGAATTAGCAAAATAATAGAAATGCCATGAAGTGGAGTCCACTGTGGTTAGCTTTAACTCATTTTATTGTTCAAAAAGGACAAACATAGAAGTTGTAAAGGTTTCAACTTAGTAATGTTCTCCAGCTGTTGAATAAAAGAGTCCACTATGGTATAAAATAGAGTTTTGTTTTATCCTTTTTGTATATGCTACTTAAGACAAATTGTATTGCATTTGATATTTACAAAAGTCCTAAAAGAAAGAATACTGGTAAGGCATGAACATTTTTGTTTTTACCAATTTTATTAATAATTTTTTTTGTAAAAAGAGCCTCTGAACTTTGGTAAAAATCACACTATATTCAACCTATAATGATCTTTTGTCTTGCAGATAGTCCTAACATTCCAAAAGACAACACATCAGAACCAAGTGATCCTGTAATTCATATTATAGGAGCCACAGCATTACCTCAGATAGATAGTACAGAAATCAATGGCAATGTGGTAAAAAATAGAAAAATTATACAACTTTTCAGTACTTATAATAATTTCACAAAGTTAGTCTGTGGTTTTAGTAATTAAACTGAGAATGTTTCTATAATATGAATGTGAATACTGAAGAATTACTGATCTTGAGAATTTCTGATATTTATTTTGGCAAGTATTGAAAGCTTTTAATCATTTCCATGGAAGAGGTCAACATACACAAATTCTTTCACAAACCAAAGTTCTATGTGTCTAAATGACCTCTAGACTTTCAAAAAGATATATAAATCAATACTATGTTTCAAAACATTTTTTAGTTTGGTAAGTTAAATAAGAAAAACAACCATTTCACCCCTCTATATTAATGAAATTATGGCTGATGAAAATAATTACAACTTGATTTATGTTGTACCAAAATCTATTGAAAGACGAGAGTGGTCTACATTTATTTCTACAAATCTTATAGTTTAGGTTCATCTTTCTGATTTTAAATGTCTAAAAGTATATCAAGGTACAGATATAAATTTTTACCAAAATACAAATTGAAAGTACTTGCATCAAAAAAGTTTTAAAAATTTGATAAAGTTCTGGACACTTTCAGAATTAGCATTGACCCAAAATTCTTTTAGCCAAAATTTAGAATGACAAAAACAACAGATATATATATATCATATAAACCAAACCTTAAGATTTTAAGTAAATTGAATAAGACACACAAAAACAATGAATCACTGCATTAATACATGTTGTGAACTCCATATTAATGCTGTATTTGAATAACTATTTGTGATTTTTTTTTCATGAGAGCAAAAAAAGTTTGATAAGATATTAATTGAATTTGAGATTGATCACATATTATCAGATTATTTTTCAAACGAGATTGTTTATATAGATAAACAATTATTTTTTTATCTGTAGGAATCAATTCCAGGAGACACAGAAGATGATCCAGAGCTAGTCACTATGTTGTTGAAAATGTTCCCCACAGCCTGTTCTTTAGAAATCTCCCATTGTCTGGCACTTAGTAATGGTGACCCTGACAGTGCAGCACAATTAATGATACACAGACAGGAGATTGGAGATACTATAGTATCATCTGTAAGTCATGTGACATGATGTTTGGAGGGAATTATGGGAAGGGTTGGGCAGAATTCAAATAATTCAGTGATGACAATGCACTATGATTGATTATAGGGTAGACATTTGGGGACCTATGATAGTATATTGTGTAAATTATGTACTGTGAATTTTTTGGAATGGTTGCTAAAAATATCAATATGTTGTGATGTCCTGGGTTGGGAGAGGATTAGCGCTCAATAACAAGTCTAACCACACCATATATCCTTTATATGTCTGTCCCAAATCAGGAGACAAGTATACTATTGTTGTCCTTGGTTCATGTCTGTCATATTTTTTTAGTAAATTGAATTGTTATAAATTACATGCCATTAGTCTAGTTTGAATTATTTCACGTTTCTTATCATGCCTTTTTATAGCTGACTCTATGGTATGGATTTTGTGTAAAGATCAAAACCATATGGAACTAACTTGATTAATAATTCTTCCAAGGTTTATCACGCCTGTTGAGATACACAAAATATAGTGCATTGATCATATTATTTTAAACATCCTTATCCATACACATTTCTAGAATTTTATCAATTAAATATATGCTAGGATATTCAAGTTACAAAATGATGTTATACATGACAAGAAAATAACATAACTTGTGCAAGGTGCAGAGATACAATTCTTGTTCTAAAAAATCAATGTTGTCATTGTTAAAGTAATCTGTAAAATTGGAGTTGTCTTCCTTTGTATATTCATTTGTATATCAACTGCAACAAATGTTTTTACAATGCTACTTTTAATTTTACTTCCCACTGCAAAATGACAGCAATCTTTACTCTTAATGCTTACTAGCATATTTATTCTTCATTTTTGACAAGCGTACAGTTACCTATAGTTGCTTACTTATACATCAATTAGATAACTTTCTTCTTGACAATCATACAACATCTCCTTAAGGTAGCACAATACAAAGATTTTTCATCCCCAATCAGACAACTTTAAACTGATGTAATTCCACTCATCTTTCTTTAAATTTTATAAATGAGGTACCAAAAGAAAGAAGAAGGATTAATCATTCAATTTGTGATAATTTCATTATGACATAATTATTACACCATAATTTTAAAATTGTTATGTAATTAGTTGCTATATTGTGATGTCCATACTTGAATGAATTTAGCTTCTTTTTTATTCATAGCATCCCAAAATATTTTATAGATTCTCGCACAACACAGTTTGACCTCCAAAACTGTGTCTCAGATTTTTCCTATTGTATTTCATTCTCTCGTAAATCTTCAATGAAGTTTGCAACATCAATTCATAAGAGATCACTAAATTCAATTGGGTATAAAATTTATTCTATTGATGTTTTTGGAAATCTGAGACACAGTTTTGGAGGTCAAGCTGTGTTGTACAAGAATCTATAAAATATTTTGAGATGCTATGAAGAACAAAGACGCTAAATTCATTCAAGTGTGGACATCACAATATTGCTACTAATTACATAACAATTGATTATGTAATAATTATGTCATAATGAAATTATCACAATTTGAATGATTAATCTTTCTTCTTTCTTTTGGTACCTCATTTATAAAATATAAAGAATGATGAAACGAATTACATCAGTTTAAAGTTGTCTGATTGGGAGTGAAAAAATCTTTGTATTGTGCTACCTTAATTCTATATTGGTAATAATGATGACCTTTTATTTATAGAATAATGGTAAGAAAAAGAAAGACATGGTGCTTGATGACAACAAAGTCAAGAGTCATATCATCAACAGGTAATTTGCATATGAAATAAAATTACAGCTTGTTTATTATTAATGTCATCTGATGGTTTCACAAGTTTAAAAGTATGATTGGAATTTGGGAGATACATTTTGTACTCAAATCTAATGCTCATGTCATTTGGATATCTTGAGTTTGTTTTTTTTTCTTTCCTAGAAGTTGTTGAATTCAAATCACTCATACACTATCAATTTTTGGACTGTTTTAATAAGGGCAACCAAAGGGATAAAGAACAGTAATCTGTTTATTTCAACAATTTAATTATTTTGGCTGCTTGGTAATTAGAAAAATAAGCAAATATGTCAAACTGGGATCTTGTTTTTATGTAAATCAGGCCCTCTGATTAAATAAGTTGTTCTACAGAACCTTTAACAAGACAATGTTTCTGAATTTTTCGATGACAAAATGCAGAAAATAGATTTAAAATTTATTTCCTACAAATAAGCAAACAATAGATTAAAAAATGTATACCATTAATAAATTCAACTATAGATATGTATGTATTTACATACGTACAGTTTTGTGTGAATCTCTTTTTTTATATTGATACACACACAATTTTAGCTGCAGTATCAACAAAATGTCAAAAATATTGGA
This sequence comes from Mytilus galloprovincialis, assembly GCF_965363235.1. NCBI lineage: Eukaryota > Metazoa > Mollusca > Bivalvia > Mytilida > Mytilidae > Mytilus > Mytilus galloprovincialis. The sequence goes on along the minus strand of NC_134847.1, from coordinate 27,089,551 downwards.
AAATATATGCCGTTACTAACTCAACAATACCCCTGATAATAATAAGCCTGAACAGTTTCGGTCCTGTAAAGGATCTTCTTCAGAGATACCAAAAATATGACAACAATTCCACTAGTGTTGATCTATACAAAAGCCAGTCCAAATCTAAGACAGATTATTAACACTACTTGGCCGCTGTTGCAGATAATAGAGACAACCAAACAGATTTTCAGTTAACAACCTCTCTTTGCCTACAAAAGAAATAAAAACCTCAAAGATATTTTAGTTAGAGCGTCATTCCAATATCCGCCCATCACACCAGGGACATCAGGTATAAGTACATTAAACAAGCTGACCAAATGCAGCAACGAAGAATGTAGCTATTGTCCTTGGATTAATTTCCGAAGGTCTTTCACCAGTACATTCACAGAATGCAAATATAGAAAAAACTTTATTGGGAACTGCAAAACACCACATGTCATTTACATGATTACATGCAAGTCTTGTAAACAACAATATGTTGGTAAAAGCAAACTTCCTTTTAAAGCTTGACTCAGCAAACATCTTCGATATGTCAAAAATAAGTCATCTGAACCCACTGGTAAACATTTCAACCAGACAGGGCACAACATTCACCATATGTCTTTCGAAATCATCAAAGTCCACTGGAAAGATCCTAATGACCCAACGTCAGACCTATAGGAGTAAAAGAGAGGATTATTGGATCATCCAACTCAGAGCGCTAAAACCAATTGGAATCAACAGTTTGGAGACTTCCAAATTTCATTACACTACTAACTCTATTCTCTATCAACAGAATGTCAGTTGTACAGGACCAATTAGAATCTTGAGCCTTGAATGTAAGAACAAACACATAATTATTTTTTTTTCATTTACTTATAATATAATTCACAAAATCTTGGAATCCATTGTTCTATGCTGTATTTGCAGGTTTTCATATGTTGACACAGATGCTGACAAGAAAACACATACTCCAACTTTTCAAAAACAGGTGAAATTATTTATAAGTTAATTTTTAAGCTTATCTTGTTTATTTGTCATTGTGACAGGAATTCATGAAACATAAATGGAAAACAAAATGAGTAATAATCCAATATGACAGCAAACAAACAACACACAAATAAATACAAGATGTGTAGATAAATACTAAGAAAAAGATATGATTTATTTGGAGATGTTCAATCCATGTAACTGTGAACAGATATATTTACAATATTACTGTATACAAAAGTTATGGAATAAGCATTGTCATCTGCAATTTATGTCTTGTCTGCACCAGAGTCTTGGAAAGATTTTATGTTTGGTCTATAACTTTCATTACATGTTACTCAGTTTCTGTAGTAATGAAAGATTCTATATTTGGTTTTGAATTGCTTCTCAGATCCTTTGGATAGTAAATTCTGGTTTGAAAATACTTAATTTTTTTTATATTAATATATAGATATAAGAAGATGTGGTATCAGTGCCAATGAGACAACTCTCCATCCAAGTCACAATTTATAAAAGTAAAGCATTATAGGTCAAATTAAGGTCTTAAAAACTGAATCTTTGCTCACACTGCACAGCAAGCTATAAAGTGACCCAAAAAATAACTACTGTATTGTAAAACCATTCATATGGGAAAACCAACGGTCTAATCTACATTAAAAACAAGAAACACTTATGAACCACATCAACAAACAACAACCACTGAACATCAGATTCCTAAATTTAGGGCAGGTGCAAACAACGTTCCCACTGAGCATGCATCTTGTTTTCCAAATGGAATAATTCATATTCTGCATTTAAATTGGTTGAATATCTAATTTGAAACTTAGTAATGTTAAGTTGTACAATTAAGGAGGCTCGAGGGTATAAAAATTTCAGAAAAAAATCAAACATTTGTTTTTCATTACAAAATTTATTTTTTTTCCTTTTGTAGTTGTTACTTTATCATAAGGTACAAAAATCATTCAAAACAATCAATTCGTGTTGGCCCAGATGACTTTCAAAATGTATACATCATTGAAAATGTTCCAAATTATCTCCCTTTGGTGGAAAAATGCCATTTTTTGGCTCTAAAATTGAAATATCTTTTTCAACTCATCGGTGACCTATCTTTTTTAATATAATTTCCATATCAGCTGTACTTAAACTAAATTATTGTAAAATTTTAGCGATTTCTGTAATAAATTTCTTTTTTTTATTTCGATGTTACCTTTATTTCTCCTATTACTTCAACAGAAAAAAAACGCCTTTACAAAAATGTATGCTTCTTTCGAAGGCAGATTGTGAGCGCAAATGAACGGTGACCCCGCTTTTTTATTTTATTTTTCTATTAACTATAAGATAAAGTTCATTTATAGAAAAATATAGAGAAATCCTATATAAATGATTTAGACCCGCGAACCTCCTTAAGTGATTTACAAAGCTGTCGATCAGCCACTTCTGGTTTGAAATTACTAAGTGCTTTGGATTTTTGTTGTTCTTGGTCATCATGGAAATGTTTGTTAAAATGAGGGTTAACATATTATGCATGATGTTTTTAATTGTGGTGCAATTTATTTCATATAGTACTAAGAGCTGAGCTCTCTTAATACCAGTTATCTTATACCAATAAACTATTTTCCTATATTTTTTTATTTT